>NC_053389.1:408447879-408774584 GCF_905171765.1 Bufo bufo | reverse complement strand
TTCTCAAAGTCAGTGTTTGATCAGTGATTTTCTTCAGTGATTGTGAGCCAAAACCAGGAATGGAGCCTCCAAAGAGAAAATAAAAAAATACACCTGGTTTTGGCTGTGTGAAAGCATCCTTTCATTGTACCAGCTGATTATACTCCAGAACCCCCTGAACCCAGCTGGAACCTATATTGTTCTATGTGTCCCTAAGGAATCCTGCTTGGATCTGCTTTGCAAAAACACAAAAGGGGTAATTTATTAAGACCGGCATTTTAGACGCAGGTCTTAATAACCCCTTGCTCTGGCGGTGGGTCCACCGAAGTTATGTACAGACGAAGGTCTCTACATTACTTCGGGTATCCACCGCTGGTCTAATTGTAAGCCAACTCCCTTGATGCCTTAAATTTAGACCATTTTCTACACCTAAAATTTGTGTAGAAAATGATAAATGAGACGGCCCGTCCCCTTCTCAGCCCCCTTTTTTAGACCTGTCATGAGCGGGGAAAAGTTGCAGATTGCGGCACAAAACCTGCAGAAAACTGGCATATATCAGGTCATAAATGACCCCCAAAGTATTCAAATGTCTGTACCTAAGCCTGAACCAGACAATTTATATGTACCTATGGCTGCCAGTAGTCGGGACAGCGGAAGCGTTACATGTAAAGAAGCCTTCACAGTAGAGCTCTTCTGTCCCACTGAATACTGTCACAAACCGCATGATCCGACCTGTCTTAGCATACCCTATGTTTTCTGGACACTTGTATCATGCGGTCTGTTATCCACTGACCAAATATAAGATGATCATTATCAAAAAGGTGAAAAAACAGAAGTGGATAATATGGAAACATGATAGATTATAAATACTATTTATCAGGGTTGCTCAACCTGCGGCCCTCCAGCTGTTTCAAAACTATAACTCCCAGCATGCCCTAATAGCTGTAGGCTGTCCAGGCATGAATGGAGTTGTAGTTTTGCAACAGCTGGTGGACCACAGGTTGGGCATCCCTGCTATATATAATGCAAACTGGACCTAAGGTAAATGGTTTTATACCATTTATGAGGAGCAAATCCATTATAAAGTAGTGCACTCAGGGATATCTGCCCTGCTAGGAGGTTTGAGAAGCAGACAGTCCCTGTATTCTGGCAATGACCCAGCAGGCACACATTGTTTCAATACAGTTCTATTTATTGGATTGAGACTACTTGGCATGCTTTTATTGAACACCTTTAAATAGAAAAGCAATTGTTAATTATGAAAGGCATTACAAGACTTACATTATATTTAATGACACTGGTGAAATCATCAAATAGTGTAAAGTGAACAGATTGAATAAGTATGATTGTATATGCATACTGGGAAAATAAAGAAAAATGAGTATCTCATACAATGAAATGATCTATTTGTAGGACTTGCGAAGGAATCAAAAAAGAATGGCTGAGTTAAATGCTACAATCCGTAAACTGGAGGACAGAAATACTTTGCTTGTGGATGAGAGAAATGAACTGGTAATGTATCTCCCCATGTTATTGTTTAATTACTGGTGAATAACATGCCTTGATAGATTAGATGGGGGCAGTGGCGTACATAGAGAAGTAAGGGCCCCATACCAAGGATCAAATCAGGCCCCCACATAGGACAGAAGTGTTTCTACCTTGGGCCATTTTTCTAAAAGTTGTTCCTTTAGAGGGTAGTTTTCACCTCCAGTAGAAGAGGAGATAATCCCAACTAAGACTGGGCCCCCTCTTGTCCTGGGCCCCATAGCAGTCACATGGTCTTCTGCTATGGTAGTTACGCCCCTGGATGGGGGGACTAGAGAGTCCAGCTAGTGAAGCTGTTACGCTGCCACTGTCTCGCTCCTCCTGGCGGGCTTGGGTGCCTTGTTACTCACCCTCTTGGTGCTTCTGTTTTCCTGGTGGTCCAGACCCATTTGCCCTCCTCTGGAGGCCCTGCCACCATAGTCCCACATGTCTCTTCCTCATGCAGGCCACAGCCAGCACTTGTCACCACTTCTTCTTCTGCCTGCCCATAGGATGCGCACACACCCGCTACCCAGCTCTTAAAGATCCAGTGTGCATGCACCTAATCTTCAGCAGACAGTGACTGGCCACCTTGTGGTACATGAGGTGTGCTGTTCCATTTGTCTGCCTGTGTTCTCACCTCTGCCTTTTTTTCTGATTCTGACCCTCCGCTGTTGACCTGACCTGTGCATGATTACTGTATTGGCCTTTAGTGTGCCGACCCTGACCTCGACCTGTTACTGACTACGAGTTTAGCCTGATTCCTCCGTGCCTCACACTGGTTTCTCTGATCCCTGTGAGTCAGATGTCTTCCGTCCTACCGCTACAGACTACATTCTCACATACATGTAGTAGTTGACAGTGTATAGTATTTCATCTCAGGGGCATAACAACAGAAGGGGAGAAGCTGTAGTTATGATTGGGCCCTGATGTCCGATTAACCCCAAACAGGATTTTGCAACATAAGGGGACACTAGTACTCAAAATGACATGTAATGGTTCAAGGGCCTTGTTTCAGATTCTGCTTTGGGGTCAGAGCATATGTCTCATGTTTTATTTTTATGTTAGATGGGGTAATGTCTTCATCCGATGGATGTACATGTAGTAATGGGATATGTTATTTTCAGTTACGGAGAGTCCGAGAAGCAGAAAAACAATGCAAACCTCTCCTAGAAAAGAACAAGTGCCTCACTAAAAGAAACGATGAATTAATGCAATCCTTGCAACGTATGGAAGAGAAGCTGAAAACCCTTTCTAAGGAGAATGCAGAGATGGTATGTATTAAGTTATTGTTTTATACTGTTAGGCCATATTCATATAGCAAAATTTCTAGTATGGGAAAAAAAAACATCAGATCCATGAATTGGCTGCAGATTTTACCCTTTGCACAAGACCTGTCCATATGCCATATTAGACTTTTTTAATACTGTTTAAAAAGATACACTTTCGTCTTTAGCGAGAGAAAATCATATCCCACCCACCATTGAAGAAGCTGAGATCCTTAAATGACCTTGATAAAGCTGAGGAGGAGCAAGAGATAGAATTCCTGAAGTTACAAGTGGTAGAACAACAGAACATCATTGATGATTTAACAAGGGTAAGTAGAACTGAATTGTAAAGTTCTGACAATTGTAATGTTCTAAAGCAGGGTAGGTGACATAGACGCAACAGTCCCAATGCAGTAATGTAGAGATTTATTTCAACTCCACAGGGTTCAGCAAGATAACAGAAATAAACAAACCAAAAACACATTCGCCTGGTTCGGCTAAACAGAAGTAACAGCAAAACGCATTCACCTGGCTCAGCTGGTATAATGACTGAGGCCCCTGCCTCACTCTCCCAGGGTAGGGTAACACTCGGCTCTGTTACCAGCCTGTAGACTGCTGGTGTCTCTCAGCTGGGTTGTTTGCAGAGAGATACTGCTGGTTCCCTCAGACTTTTATGCACCTTTAATGAGGGACTCTTTCCTCAGCTGAACGGGCTGAGTCTTTCCCACTCTCTGTAATGGAGTGGGAGTAGGAGTGGTGAATCCCACCACCACCTAGTCCCCACTCCAACCAAGCCAGCCCTGATTTTACCATTTACCAACAGTTCAGCAACTAGGCTGCTGAACAAAACAATATTATCCAGCTTTTAATATCTCGTCCAGCTTAACTTTCTGGGCGAGATATACACTCCCTCCAATAAAATTCCTGCTGTCTGCCTACATACCCCCCCCCCTCTTCTCCAGACCGGAGGTCTGGGCCCTTTGAGCCACCATGCAATGGATTCTTGACAGTGCGTCTGCATTGCCCTGTGACTTCCCTGATCTATGTTCTAGGGAAAAACTAAAATTCTTTAGAGCGAGAAACCATCTTGTAACCCTGGCATTCTTGTCCTTATTAAGCTTCATCCAAACCAGTGGGGCATGGTCTGACATTAGTTTAAATTTCCTACCTAGCTAAGCATTCGCGCTCTACAATTGCATAGTTATTCTCCGCCAGTGTCAACTTCCTGCTTAAATATAATATCGAGTGTTCTTCACCGTTTACCGTTTGGGATAGTACTGCTCCCAATCCTGTGTCAGAGGCGTCCGTCTGTACCAAGAACTCCTTGGTAAAGTCCGTTGCCACCAACAACGGTCGTTCACACAGAGCCGATTTCAGACTGTAAAACGCTTTCTCAGCTTCTGGGGACCAAGACACCATTACAGACTTTGTTCCTTTTGTCAAGTCCGTCAACGGTGCTGATATTGCCGAAAAATCTGGTACAAACCTCCGGTAGTACCCAGTGATCCCTATGAAGGCCGCCACTTGGTTAGTTACTGGCCTCGGCCAATTCTGTATCGCCTCCACTTTCTCCACTTGGGGCTTAATTATACCCCTGCCTATAACATATCCTAGGTCTTCCAGTCCCACTGCACACTTTTCTGCATTTATTGTAAGACCTGCGTCACTTATAGCATCTAGAACTGCTTGTACTTTACGGAGGTGACTTCCCCAATCTGCACTAAACACAACCACATCGTCTAGGTAAGCTGCTGCGTAACGACTATGGGGTCTCAAAATCAAATCCATTAACCTCTGGAATGTTGCCGGTGCCTCATTTAACCCAAACAGCATGTTCTTGTACTGGAACAAACCTTCTGGGGTGGAAAAGGCTGTTTTTTCCTTGGCTCTATCTGTTAAGGGAATTTGCCAATACCCTTTGGTCAGATCCAGAGTCGTCATATATCTGGCCCTGCCTAGTTTATCGATTTGATGCATGGGATATGCATCAAATTCTGAGATTTCATTTAGCTTCCTAAAGTCATGCAAAGTTGCCACGTCCCATTTGGTTTGGGAATCAACACTATCGGGCTGGACCACCCACTTTGTGACTCTTCTATTACCCCCAATTCTACCATGCATTTCACTTTGACCGAGACTGCTTCCCGACAGGCTTCTGGTATTCTATAGGGTTTTATGTTTACTTTTTTTCCTGGCTCAGTGACAATATCATGTTTTAATAGGTGGGTCCTCCCGGGCAGGTCCGAGAACTTTGTTTTATTCTTCTGCAGGAACTGTTTTACCTTCTTGCTGTTGGGTCTCGGAGAGGGTTTCTCCTATTTCAATTGTGGGAGCTGGATGTGGTGACATACTACTCTTGGGGCTGGCAGCGACCAAGGCCTCCCTGTCATTCCAATGTTTTATTAAGTTTACATGATACACTTGGTATTGTTTACATCTTCCTGTTTGATGTTCCTTATAATTTACTTTTCTGACCTTCCCTACTACCTCATAAGGACCTTGCCACTTTGCCAAGAATTTACTTTCGACTGTTGGTACCAAGACTAACACCCTGTCGCCCGGATTGAACTGTCTGATTTTCGCTGCCCTGTTATATACTCTACGTTGCGCCTCTTGCGCCTTTTGCAGGTGCTCTCTAACAATGGGCAAAACCTTTTCGATTCGAATCTGCATTTGCGCCAGGTGTTCAATAACACTTTTATAGTGGGTGGCCTCAGCTTCCTAGGTTTCTTTTGCCACGTCTAACAATCCCCTTGGGTGTCGACCATAAACCAGCTCAAAAGGTGAGAAACCTGTAAAAGCCTGCGGCACCTCCCGTATGGAGAACATCAGGTATAGGAGGAGACAGTCCCAGTCATGACTGTCTTGTTCCACTAGCTTTTTTAGCATATGCTTTAGGGTCTTATTAAATCTCTCGACTAACCCATCCGTTTGAAGATGATATACCGAGGTACGTATGTGCGTCACTTTCAACAACCGGCACAGCTCCTTCATTACCTTGGACATAAATGGGGTGCCTTGGTCGGTCAGAATTTATTTTGGTATTCCCATCCTAGAGAACATAAAGAACAACTCACGTGCAATACTCTTAGAAGCAGTTTTTCTCAAGGGAACCGCTTCCGGATATCGTGTGGCATAATCTACAACCACTAGGATGTATTGGTGTCCCCGGCCCGACTTTACAATAGGCCCTATTAAATCCATCCCTAACATCTCGAAGGGTATCTTGATGATAGGGAGGGGTATCAGGGGACTGCGAAAATGCTTCACAGGTTATCTGGCATATCGGGCAGGACTTACAGTACTCCGCGACTTCCCGGTAGACCCCCATCCAAAAAGACCTCCAGAGAACCCTTTCTTGGGTCTTCTCGGCTCCCAGGTGTCTCCCTAGGACATGGCTATGTGCCATCTCAAGTACTTTGCGTCTATAGGGCTGAGGGACCAGCAACTGCTCAACGATTTCCAGGTCTTTTTTGACCACTCTATACAGGAGACTATTATTCATAGCAAAGTGAGGAAATTGCTGATCAGCCCCTGGACTTTGGGGAACACCATTAATAACCACTACATTTTCCTTGCCATGTTTAAGGGTTTCGCGGTACCAAAGTTATCACGGGTTACCTCCAACTCTGGTATTTCTCGGGGGGTTGGGGTCAACGTCATCTTCCCCTGCTAAGACCTGTAGTGGAGACGTCTCGTCCTCTCCTTTGGGATTGGTCCTAACGTTATAGTCCAGTGGAGGATCCTGCTCTCTTTCTGCTATGGCCCCATTTTTCCATAATGCCCAAAACAGAGGTAAATCCCGCCCCACAATTACACTATGCATAAGAGTTTTTACCACCCCAACTTCATATTCTACTGTTCCCTGTGGCGTCTCTATTTTTGCGAGGGCCACAGGATACATTCACAAATCGCTCCAGGACACAGGTTCCGGGTACAAGGCTGGCATGCACTAAGGTCACTAAACCACCTGAGTCTAGCAAAGATGTGCCGGGCAGCCGTTCACAACAAGTTTGCATACTTGTGGCTCAGTCTCTAGGCCCATGGTAGCCAGACACGACGGGGCTGCAAACAGGGATTGGCGTCGGCTGTAGTTACAGTCCATAGGCTCCGTGGACAGTGGACACTGGGACATGACGTGACCAAAATCACGGCACCTCCAACACTGAACCTGCCCCGATCTCCTAGCCATGGAGTCTCTCCTGGGACCTGGGGTTTCTTTGTCATCCCCTTTTACCAAAGGACGTCGTTTGCCAATTGGAGCCCTACAGTTCCCAGATGATCCAGAGTTGGTGGGCCCCTCATGGAGGTTTCCCTCTGTGGCAACAAACCTCTCCACTAGTTCCACTAGTTGGTCCACCCCTTGGGGATCTCCCTGGCCAACCCACCACTGCAGCTTACTGGGGAGGGCCCGGGAAAAAAGGTCAATGACCACCCTCTCAACAATCTGTGCAGACATCTGGTTCCAGCCATTTTTTTACCAGATGAAAAAGGTCAAACATTTGGGATCCAGGTGGCCGGTCTGACTGGTATGCCCAAGCCCTGACTCTTCTAGCCCGTACTGCTGCTGTAACCCCCAACCGAGCAAGAATTTCTACTCGCAATTTTGCATAATCTCGGACATCTTGTTCACTGAGGTCATGATAGGCTTTCTGGGGTTCCCCGACCAGATAGTGTGCCAGTACCAAAACCCAGTCTTCCTTGGAGAGTTTCTCCTTTTGGGCTGCCCTCTCAAAGATGGTAAGATAAATCTACACATCGTCCCCGGGAGTCATTTTTTGAAGAGAGCATTGCACGGCCTCCCTGGCACCCCAGCTCGCAGGCCCTTCCCCCCGTGGGACTCAGAACGTGCCAAGACCACCTCTTTTAACAACGCCATTTGTCTCAGCATTAGACGTGTGGTTTGTTCCTGGGACTGGCGCTGCTGCTCCAAGGCTTGTTCTTGGGCCTGCACCAGAATTTTTACCACTTCCTCCATAGGGTGGGTTTGTGACTGCATGGTCGATAGGCACTTCACCCAGGACATCAACAGTACACCATATAACTCCTACCAGAATCTTCGTGAACCCGCCGGTCCACAGGCAGTGCTCCTTGGAGTAGCTGCAGAGTTTTCGGTGAGGAAAATCTTTAGCGTCTATACGTGTCACGCCGTAACTATTAGCAACGGCTCTGCATTGCCCGCATCCTCCACCACTTGCAATGTTCTGAAGCGGAGTAGGTGACACAGACGCAACAGTCCCAATGCAGTAATGTAGAGATTTATTTCAACTCCACAGGGTTCAGTAGGATAACAGAAATAAACAAACTAAAAACACATTTGCCTGGTTCGGCTAAACAGAAGTAACAGCAAAACGCATTCACCTGGCTCAGCTGGTATAATGACTGAGGCCCCTGCCCCACTCTCCCAGGGTATGGTAACACTTGGCTGTGTTACCAGCCTGTAGACTGCTGGTGTCTCTCAGCTGGGTTGTTTGCAGAGAGACACTGCTGGTTCCCTCCAACTTTTATGCACCTTTAATGAGGGACTCTTTCCTCAACTGAACGGGCTGAGTCTTCCCCACTCTCTGTAATGGAGTGGGAGTGGTGAATCCCACCACACTCCCTCCAATACAATTCCTGCTGTCTGCCTACACAATGTAGTGACAGACAATAACACAGAGAGATTTTTTTTTTGTCTTTGGTTATAAAACACCAACACATACTGCAAAGTAATACATAAAAAGTAATTACTCACTGCCTGTGAGGCTCAAATTTTTTCCCTTATAGGACGCACTTTTTTCCCCCAGAGTGGGGGGGGGGGGAATGTCAGTGCGTCTTATAGGGTGAATACTAATGAGCACTTCCATTATGGTTTTGTTGCAACTGTTTATTTAATGTCAACTGAACATTTGCTACATCTTTATGCATACAGATGTGTCCTTACTAACCTTTCAAGATGCCCCAAAATGAATGTCACAAGATGATCAGCTTTGAAGAATAAGTGCTGTCTAATGTTAGTAACACAAAATTATTTTTTTAAAACTGGTCAATTGCAACAGAAAAATCAGGATTTCTCGAATCTAATGAAAGGTAAGAAAGGACACATGAGATGAATGTTGGCCCAAGCTACAGATTTTAGTGGAATCAGCTGACCATCTATTGTGAATAAGGCTAGTTTCACACTAGCGTTAAAGTTTTCCGGTATTGAGTTCAGTCATAGGAGCTCAATACCGGAAAAAAGCGCTTCAGTTTTGTCCCTATTCATTGTCAATGAACTGAGGGGAACGGAATGCTCCAAAATGCCTCCTGTTCCCAGACCGGAGAGAAAATCGCAGCATGCTGTGATTTTCTTTCCGTCCTGGGATGTGGAGCAAAAAAGTTTTCTCTGGCACAATCTGCCACAATAGAAAACAGATCCGTCCTCCATTGACTTTCAATAGAGTTCAAAACGGATCCGTTTGGCAATGTTAAATAAATGTTAAAGATAATACAACCGGATCCGTTCAAACGGATGCAGACGGTTGTATTATCTGTAATGGAAGCATTTTTGCTGGACCCTGCCGGATCCAGCAAAAACGCTAGTGTGAAAGTACAAGTATCCTGTATACTTCAACATGTCTTATCCTTTTGTTTTCAAAGAAGATGATGCTGTGTCACGAGGGTGTCAAGAGCCACGTCTGACTCCGTTATACCCGGGGTCAGGAAGTCGCAGCGGGTGGCTGCGCGCTCTATGTCTAAAGATAGCGCTATTACTTAATGGTAGCTTTCTGGGTTTGCCTTGCAATCCTTTTTGTCTCACTCAGGGATCCGTAGCTTTTTCTCCTCAGCTGTTTCTTGTCCTGCACTCCCAACCTCCTTATATTCCCCTCTCCCACTTCTCTGGTTGCCAGATATAGAGCTTCCTGCCTGGACTTCTATACTGACCCACTGGAGCTGTGTCGCTGTTATTCCTGGTTGTCGTACCAGAGCATTACCCTCCGGATCCCTGTTGGTTGTTTGTTGTCGCCCACCTGGGATTATATGTTTTGTTAGTATTGTCTGTCTTCTCCCTAGTGTTTCCCTTTAGTGTTAGTGGTGCGGACTAGTGTTCCCACTGCCCTATTCACTACGTAGGGCTCATCTTAAGGAAAGCCAGGGTTTAGGCATGTGATCGGCGTACGGGTGAGAAACCCGTCTAGGGACGTCAGGGCAGTCAGGTGCCAGCCTCAAGGTGAGTTAGGGGTTACCATCTTTCCCTCTCCCTTGGACAGGGCCTTCCTTTTCCCTCCCTTTGCGTCACGTATGTGATCGGCACGCCGGTCGTGATATTATATCTGGCCCTTATTTTGTTTAAAAATAAAAAATATAAATATTTTTTTTTTTCTTCTCTCTTCTGCCTATTTAGAATCCAGCATGGATCCTATTGCCGCTTTGACAAAGCAACTTCAAGGCCTGTCTTTGGAGGTGGCAGGATTGAAGGCGTCGGTCCTCCAGCAACAGCAGCAATTGCAGCAGACCGCAAGTCCTGCAGTTGCTATGGGTAACCAGGTTGCTCCGGAACCCAAGGTTGTTCTTCCTGACAGATTTTCTGGGGGAAGGGACAAATTTGTGATGTTCTGTGAGGCCTGTAAGTTATATTTTAGGCTGCGCCCCTACTCCTCTGGTAATGAAGAACAGCGGGTAGGGATTGTTATTTCCCTGCTTCAAAGGGACCCGCAATCCTGGGCGTTTTCTTTACCCACTGATTCTCTGGCTCTCCAGTCTGTGGAGGAATTTTTTGGGGCTTTGGGTCTCATATATGATGACCCTGACCGAGTCGCCCTGGCTGAGTCGAAATTACAGAGACTCCTACAGGGAGAGCGGCCAGCAAAGGAGTATTGCTCAGAGTTCCGTAGGAGGGCTACAGATACCTAGTGGAACGATCCGGCTCTCAGGAGTCAGTTTTGCTCTGGGTTATCCGAAAGGGCTAAGGATGCGCTTGCGCTGTATGAGACCCCCTTTTCCCTTGATGCTGTTATGTCCCTTTCTATCAGAATAGATAGACATCTTAGGGACAGATTGAAAGATCCTGAGCAATTAGTAACCCCTCCCAAGCAGCAGCTAGTCTGTACGGACCTAGACGAGCCTATGCAGCTAGGAGGAACTACTCGTCAGGTCCGTCCTCCTGAGGCTCGCCGTAGGCATGGGGTTTGTTTTTTCTGTGGGGGGAGTGGTCATTTCATTAATGTCTGTCCTTCCATACTCAAAAACAAAAGACCGTCGGAAAACTACTAACCTCAGGCTGTGTGGAGGATGTCAGCCGGGGGGTATACGTTTCCTCCATACGAACATCTCAATTTGTGTTGCCAGCGGTTGTTGTTGGTGTTAAGACAGAGACTATTTCTTTCTTCCTAGACAGTGGAGCAGGAGTAAATTTGATAGATGCCCAGTTTGCCCAGACTATGGGTTTGTCTTTCTGTACGCTACAGAGACCTATTCCCATTTTTGCTATCGACTCTGCTCCTCTGTCTCAGAGAAACCTTACTCATATTGTCCATAACTTACACCTTCGGGTAGGGGACCACCATAACGAGTGTCTATCATGTTATGTTCTGGAGGGTCTTCCCACTCCTGTGGTATTGGGTCTTCCCTGGTTGGTAGCGCACAATCCAGTGGTGGATTGGCAGGCCAGGGAGATATTGGAGTGGAGTGAGCATTGCAGAGAAAATTGCTTAAATAGCAATTACTTAGTCGCGTCCATAGCTACTCTACCTACTTTTGTTTCAGACTTTGAGGACGTTTTCTCTAAAAAGGGGGGTCAGAAGTTACCACCTCACCGTCCTTATGATTGCCCGGTTAACCTGATTCCCGGTGCGAAATTACCCAAGACCGGGTTATATAATCTTTCGGGTCCCGAGAGACAAGCCATGAAAGATTATATCTCCGAGAGCTTGGCTAAGGAACACATCAGACCCTCTTCATCACCCGTGGCTGCAGGGTTTTTCTTTGTTAAAAAGAAAGATGGGGGCCTGCGTCCTTGCCTAGATTTCCGCAAACTAAACCGGATAACCATCCGAGACCCATACCCTCTTCCTCTCATTCCTGACCTGTTTAATCAGATTGCGGGTGCTAAGTGGTTCTCCAAACTTGATCTTAGGGGGGCCTACAATCTGATTCGTATCAAGGAAGGAGATGAGTGGAAGACCGCCTTTAACACCCCGGAGGGGCATTATGAAAATCTAGTCATGCCTTTCGGTCTGACCAATGCTCCCGCTGTCTTCCAACATTTCGTTAATGACATTTTTAGTCATCTTATCGGCAGGTTTGTGGTGATATACCTAGATGATATTTTAATTTACTCGTCTGATCTGAAGACACACGAGGTACATGTCAGACAGGTACTGCAGGTCCTACGGACAAATAAATTATATGCGAAAATTGAGAAGTGTGTTTTCGCCGTTCAGGAAATACAATTCCTGGGATATTTATTATCTGCTTCAGGTTTCCGTATGGATCCTAGGAAAGTCCAGGCAATTCTAGATTGGGATCTTCCTGAGAACCTTAAAGCACTGCAACGGTTTTTGGGTTTCGCAAATTTCTATAGAAAATTCATTAAAAACTATTCTGTTATTGTCAAACCCCTTACTGACATGACTAGGAAGGGGACAGATTTTTCTATATGGTCTGACGCCGCCAAAATGGCATTTTCCTCTCTAAAAGAGAGGTTTACCTCGGCACCATTACTAATCCAACCTGATGTCTCCCAGCCTTTTATTGTTGAAGTAGATGCGTCAGAGGTGGGAGTGGGGGCTGTACTGTCTCAGGGTCCGTCTCCTGGCAAATGGCGTCCTTGTGCTTTCTTTTCTAAAAAACTATCTGCAGCAGAGAAGAACTATGATATTGGCAATAGGGAACTGTTAGCTATTAAACTAGCGTTTGAAGAATGGCGTCACTTTTTAGAGGGGGCAATCCACCCCGTCACTGTGATTACGGACCACAAAAATCTTCTGTACCTCGAATCAGCTAAGCGTCTCACCCCTAGACAAGCTAGGTGGTCTCTATTTTTTACCAGGTTTAACTTTTTCATCACCTTTCGTCCTGGGGCAAAAATACCAAGGCAGACGCATTATCTCGTAGTTTCCCTGGAGGTGGTAATGTGGGTGATCCGGTACCCATTCTACAAAGAGGAGTGGTTGTCTCCGCTGTACACTCTGTTCTGGAGGGGAAGGTGTTAGAGGCCCAGGGGGACGCCCTGGTCTCTTGTCCCTCAGAGAAATTGTTTGTACCGTTAAACCTGCGTCTCAAATTATTAAAGGAACATCATAATTCGGCACTTGCTGGGCACCCGGGTAGTAAAGCAACCTTGGAGCTATTGTCTTGTCGTTTTTGGTGGCCAAGGTTGCGTCAGGATGTAATGGATTTTGTGTCTACTTGTTCTACTTGTGCACGTGCGAAAGTCTCTCATACACGTCCTGCAGGGTCTTTATTGCCACTTGTCATTCCCAATAGGCCATGGACACATCTGTCAATGGATTTCATCACTGACTTACCTTTGTCTGCGGGTAAAACAGTTATCTTGGTAGTAGTGGACAGGTTTAGCAAAATGGTACACTTCATTGCGTTACTCGCACTACCTAATGCTAAGACTCTTGCTCAGGTATTCATCAGTGAAATCGTGAAGCTTCACGGGGTCCCTTCCGATGTTGTTTCGGATCGGGGAACCCAGTTTATTTCTAAGTTTTGGAAAGCTTTTTGTTCCCGTTTGGGGGTACACTTGTCCTTTTCCTCAGCTTTCCATCCTCAGTCGAATGGACAGACTGAGCGTACCAACTTAAACCTTGAGACATACCTAAGGTGTTTTGTGTCTGAAAACCAAGAGGTGTGGTCATCATATTTACCGTTAGCCGAGTTTGCTATAAATAATCGCCGTCAGGAATCCACTGGCAAGTCACCATTTCTTGGTGCATATGGTTTTCACCCCCAATTCTGTACTTTCAAAGAGGGGGGGGTTTTCTGGGGTTCCTGAAGAGGAACGGTTTTCGTCATCTCTTTCCTCTGTATGGCAGAAAGTGAAAGCTAACTTGAAAAATATGGGAGGTAAATATAAATGCATGGCTGATAAGAAACGGTCGCCAGGTCCGGACCTAGGAGTGAATGACTGTGTGGTTATCTACTAGGAATATTAAGTTAAAGGTTCCCTCTTGGAAACTGGGTCCTAGGTTCATTGGTCCTTACAAAATAGTAGCCATCATTAACCCCGTGACTTTTCGCCTGGAGCTGCCTCAAACTTTTAAAATCCATAACGTCTTCCATAAGTCGTTACTCAAAAAGTATGTTCCACCTCTAGAACCGCTGCCACCCCCTCTTGTTATTGTTGATGGTAATCTAGAGTTTCAAATATCCAAAATTGTTGATTCTTGTCGGGTCCGCCGCTCTCTTCAATATCTGGTGCATTGGAGGGGTTACGGTCCCGAGGAAAGAATGTGGGTTCCAGCGTCAGGTAAACGCCGACAGGTTAGTTCAGGCTTTTCATGCCTCTCATCCTGAGAGACCTGGTCCTGAGTGTCCGGAGGCCCCTCGTGGAAAAGGGGGTACTGTCACGAGGGTTTCAAGAGCCACGCCTGACTCCGTTATACCCGGGGTCAGGAAGTCGCAGTGGGTGGCTGCGCGCTCATTGTGTAAAGATAGCGCTATTACTTAATGGTAGCTTTCTGGGTTTGCCTTGCAATCCTTTTTGTCTCACTCAGGGATCCGTAGCTTTTTCTCCTCAGCTGTTTCTTGTCCGGCACTCCCAACCTCCTTATATTCCCCTCTCCCACTTCTCTGGTTGCCAGATATAGAGCTTCCTGCCTGGACTTCTATACTGACCCACTGGAGCTGAGTTGCTGTTATCCCTGGTTGTCGTACCAGAGCATTACCCTCCGGATCCCTGTTGGTTGTTTGTTGTCGCCCACCTGGGACTATATGTTTTGTCAGTATTGTCTGTCTTCTCCCTAGTGTTTCCCTTTAGTGTTAGTGGTGCAGACTAGTGTTCCCACCGCCCTATTGTCACCGCCAGGTCTCTGAGAAGCTCTGGCAGACGTTCTTCTGTACCTCTTGCATGATGTTCTTTGTTTTGGTTTCACTTTGTCATCCCTTTTCCTTCTCCCAGCTGTCATCTATTTACACTGATTGCCTCCCTTTATATCCCCTCCTCAGATAAGTCTTTTCCTTTATTTGTGTTTCCGTGCTGGCTTGATTCTAGGTGACCCTGACTCCCTCCATATTAAGTGCAAGGAGCCGGTGGTCGTGTCCCCTCATTATTATAGGGTTTTCAGGTGTCACACAGTCTAGGTACGAGGGCATGCAACTTTCTATCATAAAGATCTTTGCATGGGCAGAGCAGTCAGGGAGAGCTCTAGGGATTTTATAGGGCTCATCCATATGTTCCTTAGTTTGGGATCAAGTCAGTCGGATGTTTATTTATAACTTCCAGTTTTCTGCAACACCATCCATGACACCTATTCACTACGTAGGGCTCATCTTAGGGAAAGCCAGGGTTTAGGCACGTGATCGGCGTACGGGTGAGAAACCCATCTAGGGACGTCAGGGCAGTCAGGTGCCAGTCTCAAGGTGAGTTAGGGGGTCACCATCTTTCCCTCTCCCTTGGACAGGGCCTTCCTTTTCCCTCCCTTTGCGTCACATATGTGATCTGCACGCCGGTCGTGATATGCTGGCAGGGGTGTCTGGCAGTGGTTTATTCACCACTGAGAACACATGCATGCTCAACCGAGCATACATGTGTATATGGGGAGGTCACAGTTTACAGTGTATGGTGTATGGCCACCTTTACAGTAGGGCCAATTTAATAGAAAACAATTAAATGTCAAAACCTTAGTAAAAGGGGATCTGTGTATACTGTTCTGCTTTATCTGCTTGGATCATGTTACTCTCAAAGGGACTCCAGGAGAATATATATGCATATTATAAAAAGTACCCATATAAATAGAAAATATTAGCGCACCAACCGCCATATGACATACTATAGTTACTTGACTAAATAGAAAACAAAAGGAGGCAGATTTATGATAGCCTGGTGGCGTATGCCTTGTCATAAATTAGGCGCAACATCCAGCAGTCCGTACGCCTGAAATCTATGCCCCATCCTCGCCAAGTCCCCATCCCAGCCTCACCATACCCTCAGGAAAGTGGCGAGGCTAGCTGAGAAACGGCACTTGCGTAAACATTTTTTTGCAAGAACCGTTAAGAAAAATTATATCTTTATGATAAATCTGCACCGTGGCCTCTATTTTAGTCTCATGTAGTATAAATATTCTCAGTTCCTTTCCTATAAAGCTTCCCAATACTTCTTTGCCCTCTACCATTGGAGGAAAGCTCGGGACATAACCATATACAATAGATAGACGGCTGTGCCCACCGAAATCTAAATTGGCTGACATTCGTCTAATCTGTATGGCAACCTCAAAATCTTGCATATTAGTATTTGGCTCAAGAGGTCAGATCCAATCCTATATGGTTTTCTATGTAAAAAGGTTAAGACTGGTCTGTTTTGTAATACATTTTAGTAAGGCACCTACTATCTGAATGTATTGTAGTTATTTTTATCTTATTTTTAGATTTTATGTAACATTTTAACATGACTCACATATCAGCATTACCAATTCTAAAACTCTTGTTTTTCCAGGATAGAGAAAAACTTATTAGACGGAAAAAACATAAAAGAAGTTCTAAGCCTATAAAGGTAAGGACTGTGCCATTCTCTATTGAAATATATAGGGAAATATAACAAACATAACTGCTAGTGCAAACTGGCCTGCCACTGGACTTCATCACTTTTCTCTCATCATCCATCTTGAACCTCACTGATGATAGTCAACCTCAGTGGATGAGATACTCTTTATATTCAATATATTAAACAGAGCACTGAATACGGAGGAGAGTACAGCTGAGAGGAAAGTATAGGCTTCATTTTTAGGCTCCTTTTCCTGGGCCTCCAAAAACAGTCCATCTGCAGTGTTCTGATGGCGGCACTGAATGTGGAAAAACCATGGACGTTAAAGAGATTGCCCCATTAGGAGAGCCCCTATCTGTAAGCCCTATTAGAATATATGAATATCATAAAGATGGTTTCGTTAATTTAAACTACTAGCTGGAGCATACAGCTACTGTAAAAAGTGGCTCTTACTCTGGAGGATGCAACACAATCGTGTTTTACATGGTCATCCATTCATCTGCGGCTACCCAAAGATCTCCCTCTACAATATCTACTGATTGCCATGCGTTTCAACAGTTGGAACCGCAGCTTGGTACAGTATGTGCTTGAAGGGAATCTTACTTTCCATACTTATTACAGAGACACTTGGTGGACACTGTATTTGGATATGATGATGACTCCATGGATTCTGAAACATCATCAGTAGCTTCCTATCGAACAGACAGGACGCCAGCCACACCGGATGATGATTTAGATGAAGTAAGTAACATTGCATAGTAAAGATATAAAGATAAAAAGATATAAAGAAAAAGATTTTATTATTAGAGGGTTGACATTTACATAAATGCTTTCTTTGCAGTCCCCCCCAACTCAACCAAGTCTAAACCTAACTGTGTCTTTCCTGAACACAATTCCCCAGTGACCATTCTGGCATCCAGTATAATCCATGTACTGGTTTTTATATAGATAAATATATACTTTAATTTCCAGCTCATGCCATTACTTTACATACATGTAATAGCAGACAATGTAAATATTTATAAGCCATTTTAACAATCATGAACTGCCTCTTAGTTTTCTTCACTTTCAAATGTCAATAAAATGTCCCTTGTGTCTCTTCATAGAGTTTAGCAGCAGAAGAGTCTGAGCTAAGGTTTCGTCAGTTGACTAAGGAATACCAGGCATTGCAAAGGGCCTACGCTTTGCTCCAAGAACATACAGGCAGTATGATAGATGCAGAGAAAGAGACACAGGTAAATAAGCATGCAGCGCCATTTTTACCAGTCTATCACATTTTATCTAAATATAGCTTAATTGTTGTGTGATGTAAAGTAAAGGAACTGCTAAATACTTTGTTTCAATATCTCATAATTTTCAAGATCTCAGCTGTTCATGAGATAGGAGACTGAACAAACACCTACAGTCATAGCTGTGCTAACAAGGCACAGTATGCTCTAATTGTATCCAGTCAAAGCAATTGTCTAAGACAAATGTCCACACTCGAGTCACATTATTATGATCACCAACTAATATCCAGAGTAACCATCATGTGCAGCACTGACAGCAGTTAGGTGGGCTGGGAGTGACTCTATATGATCCTGGTAGGTTATTACAGGTATCTGGAGCCATGCTGACTGCACTGCATCCCACAACTGCTGGAGGGTGCGTGGGGGAGGATCCATAGAGCAAGCATAACAATGGAGGTGGTCCCACATATACAGGGAGTGCAGAATTATTAGGCAAATTAGTATTTTGACCACATCATCCTCTTTATGCATGTTGTCTTACTCCAAGCTGTATAGGCTCGAAAGCCTACTACCAATTAAGCATATTAGGTGATGTGCATCTCTGTAATGAGGAGGGGTGTGGTCTAATGACATCAACACCCTATATTAGGTGTGCATAATTATTAGGCAACTTCCTTTCCTTTGGCAAAATGGGTCAAAAGAAGGACTTGACAGGCTCAGAAAAGTCAAAAATAGTGAGATATCTTGCAGAGGGATGCAGCACTCTTAAAATTGCAAAGCTTCTGAAGCGTGATCATCGAACAATCAAGCGTTTCATTCAAAATAGTCAACAGGGTCGCAAGAAGCGTGTGGAAAAACCAAGGCGCAAAATAACTGCCCATGAACTGAGAAAAGTCAAGCGTGCAGCTGCCAAGATGCCACTTGCCACCAGTTTGGCCATATTTCAGAGCTGCAACATCACTGGAGTGCCCAAAAGCACAAGGTGTGCAATACTCAGAGACATGGCCAAGGTAAGAAAGGCTGAAAGACGACCACCACTGAACAAGACACACAAGCTGAAACGTCAAGACTGGGCCAAGAAATATCTCAAGACTGATTTTTCTAAGGTTTTATGGACTGATGAAATGAGAGTGAGTCTTGATGGGCCAGATGGATGGGCCCGTGGCTGGATTGGTAAAGGGCAGAGAGCTCCAGTCCGACTCAGACGCCAGCAAGGTGGAGGTGGAGTACTGGTTTGGGCTGGTATCATCAAAGATGAGCTTGTGGGGCCTTTTCGGGTTGAGGATGGAGTCAAGCTCAACTCCCAGTCCTACTGCCAGTTTCTGGAAGACACCTTCTTCAAGCAGTGGTACAGGAAGAAGTCTGCATCCTTCAAGAAAAACATGATTTTCATGAAGGACAATGCTCCATCACACGCGTCCAAGTACTCCACAGCGTGGCTGGCAAGAAAGGGTATAAAAGAAGAAAATCTAATGACATGGCCTCCTTGTTCACCTGATCTGAACCCCATTGAGAACCTGTGGTCCATCATCAAATGTGAGATTTACAAGGAGGGAAAACAGTACACCTCTCTGAACAGTGTCTGGAAGGTTGTGGTTGCTGCTGCACGCAATGTTGATGGTGAACAGATCAAAACACTGACAGAATCCATGGATGGCAGGCTTTTGAGTGTAATTGCAAAGAAAGGTGGCTATATTGGTCACTGATTTGTTTTTGTTTTGTTTTAGAATGTCAGAAATGTATATTTGTGAATGTTGGAGATGTTATATTGGTTTCACTGGTAAAAATAAATAATTGAAATGGGTATATATTTGTTTTTTGTTAAGTTGCCTAATAATTATGCACAGTAATAGTCACCTGCACACACAGATATCCCCCTAAAATAGCTAAAACTAAAAACAAACTAAAAACTACTTCCAAAAATATTCAGCTTTGATATTAATGAGTTTTTTGGGTTCATTGAGAACATGGTTGTTGTTCAATAATAAAATGAATCCTCAAAAATACAACTTGCCTAATAATTCTGCACTCCCTGTACTCAACTGGGTTCAAGTCTGGGGAATTAGAGGACCAAGGTAGTACTTGGAAGACTTGGTCATGCTCTTCCAACCAATGTTGAACATTTCTAGCCATGTGACATGTCTCTTTTTCTTGCTGGAAGATCCCATACGCCCCAGGAAAGATAATCAGCATGTATGAGTGTAAATGATCTGCAAGGATGGATTCATACCCAAATTGGTTGTGATTGCCTTCCACATGGATTATTGGGCCCACGGAATAGTCAAATACATTGAAATTTGCACTCCTTGTAAAGGGGTTGGCCACTCTCCAAGTATTTGCTACTACTGTGTGGGAGGTAGGGAAAAAGTGAATATCCTAATATATGTCATTAAGCAGATCTGCCTATATTTTCTATTATCTGAAGCCACGCCCCTGAGCCCTTTCTGCCCTGCAGCCGAATCCGTCCATGGCTGCACGCAACATGGAGGAGCTTGAGAGAAAGCTCGTCCATGCCTGTAGTGTAACTGTGCATGTGCTGCTTTTCCTCATCTGCCTAAGAGCAGCGCATGCCCATTCTTCCCCTGCCACTCGTATGCTCCCTGCTCCGACTCTTGTTCTAACTGTACAGCATAGTCAGAGTTCGGAGCAGGGAGCCTAGTAGGAGCGGATCCCCTGGCCATAACTTACAGAGCCTCTGTAAAGTAAATGTTAACCCCTTAGTGCTCTTTGACGTGTATACTCGTCATGGAGCACTGCTACTTGGCGCTCCATGACGAGTATACACGTCATGGCATTAAACTGTCACCATGTCTGCAGACATGGTGACAGCACTAAGACCCTGGCTGTTACACACAGCCAGGGATCTCAGCTAACCGGCCCGAGACCAATAAGGGTGGCCCCAGGCTAGCGATCGCTCTGATTGGCTAGTCTGTACAGACTAGCCAATCAGGCAATCCTAATGCCGGCTGAAAGGTTCTGATCCCCACAAAACGTGACTGTGGGGATCAGAACCTTCTAATGTGTACATATAATACCCCCCCTGTAGGCTCCAGCCTTCATTGTGCCCCCCTAATTTCAGGATTGCCGAGTGCGCGATCCCCCGCCCCCCTCTTCCTTCCCCCATTTTCCGGATGGCTGAGCGGTTGGCAGAGTGTCAGCATACTGGCACCGATGTTAGCCGGTTTAACCCCTTCCATGCCGTGGTCCATAGGGACCACTATATGGAAAGGGTTAACAGGGAGGGAACTCCATCCCTCTCCCATCGGGCCGCTGCTGTGCCATTGCAGTGACCCGATGCTTGACTGGTTCACAGAGGGAGGAGGCTCCCTCTATCCCCCATCGGGCCGCTGCACTGCTGTGGCAGCATCCTGATGGTTACCATGGCAACCGGGTGCCTTCACAGGCTTCCGGCTTGCCATGGTGCCTGATCAGGCTCCTGCTGAAGGCAGAAGCCTGATCAGGCTTAGGGTACTTTCACACACTAGCGCTATTCTTTTCCGGTATTGATTTCCGTCACAGGGGCTCAATGCTGGAAAAAAACGGTTCAGTTTTATCCTAATGTATTCTGAATGGAAAGCATTCTGTTCAGTGGGTGTATAGGGAGAGGGATTACCAGTAGAAAGCGGGAGGTGCTCATGCCGCTCTACAGAGCACTAGTGAGACCTCCTTTGGATATTGATACTTTGGAGAGAGTTCAGAGAAGAGCTACTAAAACATATTTATAACATCCGGAGAAAATATGAAGATCATCCCCTCTCAAGACATTACAAAGAGAAACATGGGGGAAATAGCAATGGTACCACATTTAGTGGAATAGAGATAGTTAATAAAAACAAAAGAGGGGGGGACTTCATCAAAAAAATGTCCCAAGCAGAGACCCACTGGATTTTCACTCTGAACACATTAGTACCATCAGGATTGAACTCAGAAATCAAACTGTTTGCCTTTGAATGAATGAATGCTAGAGCACAGAAGATATGAGGGGGTTAAATGAAGGAGGAGAAATAGACCTATATAAGCAGCATTAGGAGACCGAATTAGTATCCCTGACGAAGAATAACATTTTATTCGAAACGCGTTGTGGTAACTTTAGTCCTCCTAACCATCTGTAGCTCAAATCGTGACGTCACACAGTGCTCCGTGTGAGCGCGAGCGAGCAAACTTTTGAATTAGAGCTGTGCCGCTGGCTGGGGCAAGCTCAGTTAAAGTAATAGGGTCTAGCCTCCCAAATCCCCTTCATGTTGATGTGAGAGCAAGAAGCATGAACATACAATCGAATAAGCAAGAACACAGAAACAGGTAATTACCAATCTGGAGTTGTATAGCTATTGTATATTGTGTTTTTAGGGCACTGACAGATAGTGAAGGTGGACAGGGAGTGCATCGCGCAGTACCATAGTACAAAATATACATGTTTAATATCACCGCGTCCGTAACGACCTGATCTATGAAAGGGTCATGTTACTTTCCCTGCATCGTGAAGGCCATAAAGAAAAACTATGATGGAATTGAAATTTTGCCTACCTCACTCCCCCAAAAAAGGTCATAAAAGTGATCAAAAAAGTTGTATGCACCCCAAAATGGTACCAATCAAACCGTCACCTCATCCCTCATAAAATGAGCCTCTACATGAGACGATCGCCCAAAAACGGAAAAAAATATGGCTTTTAGAAAATGGAAACACAAAAACAGGCTTTTTTCTAAAATGCTTTTATTGTGTTAAAGTGAAATAAATAAAAAAAGTATACATATTAGGTATTGCCGTGTCCGTAACAACCAGTTCTATAAAAAATATCACATAATCTAACCCCCCAGGTGAACACCATAAAAAAAAAAAACTGTACCAAAAAAGCAATTTTTTATCACCTTACATCACAAAAAGTGTAATACCAAGCGATCAAAAAGTCATATGCACCCCAAAATAGTACCAATCAAACCGTCACCTCATCCCGCAAAAAATAACACCCTACCTAAGACAATCGCCCAAAGAGTAAAAAAAATGGAGACACAAAAACATGATTTTTTTTTTAATGCTTTATTATGTAAAAGTGAAACAAACAAACAAAGTAGACAAATTTAATATCATTTTTGGTAACCTTGCCTAACAAAAAACATAATATAGAGTGATTGAAAATCATATGTAACCCAGATTAGTATCAATAAAACTGACACCTTATCCCGTAGTTTCCAAAATGGGGTCACTTTTTGGGAGCTTCTAATGTAGGGTGCATCAGGGGCGCTTCAAATGGGACATGGTGTCTAAAAACCATTATGCTGACTTGTCTGCGATGAGATGACACCTGAGGTGCTGTTGCTACTATGCTATCACAGTTGGCCAGGGATGTCATGTGACCACTCCTCTGAAGATGCTTGCTCTGATGCATGCTGGGATTTTTACTTTCACTTTGCAGCTGCTCTGCCCACACAGCCTCTCATCAATGTGAGCATACTATGCTGAATGCAGTAGAAAAATTATATATACACAGTATATCTGTCATTATACTAATACTTCTTGGCTTTAGTTATTATCCGGGGCCTTTTATTTATTTTTTATGTGTATGGTGGCCAACCCCTTTAACCACCTCAGCCCCCAGTGCTTAAACACCCTGAAAGACCAGGCCACTTTTTACACTTCTGACCTACACTACTTTCACCGTTTATTGCTCGGTCATGCAACTTACCACCCAAATGAAAAATGAATTTTACCTCCTTTTCTTCTCACTAATAGAGCTTTCATTTGGTGGTATTTCATTGCTGCTGACATTTTTACTTTTTTTGTTATTAATCGAAATTTAACGATTTTTTTGCAAAAAAATGACATTTTTCACTTTCAGTTGTAAAATTTTGCAAAAAAAACGACATCCATATATAAAATTTGCTCTAAATTTATTGTTCTACATGTCTTTGATAAAAAAAAAATGTTTGGGTAAAAAAAAAATGGTTTGGGTAAAAGTTATAGCGTTTACAAACTATGGTACAAAAATGTGAATTTCCGCTTTTTGAAGCAGCTCTGACTTTCTGAGCACCTGTCATGTTTCCTGAGGTTCTACAATGCCCAGACAGTACAAACACCCCACAAATGACCCCATTTCGGAAAGTACACACCCTAAGGTATTCGCTGATGGGCATAGTGAGTTCATAGAACTTTTTATTTTTTGTCACAAGTTACCGGAAAATGATGATTTTTTTTTTTTTTTTCTTACAAAGTCTCATATTCCACTAACTTGTGACAAAAAATAAAAAGTTCTATGAACTCACTATGCCCATCACGAAATACCTTGGGGTCTCTTCTTTCCAAAATGGGGTCACTTGTGGGGTAGTTATACTGCCCTGGCATTCTAGGGGCCCAAATGTGTGGTAAGGAGTTTGAAATCAAATTCTGTAAAAAATGACCAGTGAAATCCGAAAGGTGCTCTTTGGAATATGGGCCCCTTTGCCCACCTAGGCTGCAAAAAAGTGTCACACATCTGGTATCTCTGTATTCAGGAGAAGTTGAGGAATGTGTTTTGGGGTGTCATTTTACATATACCCATGCTGGGTGAGATAAATATCTTGGTCAAATGCCAACTTTGTATAAAAAAATGGGAAAAGTTGTCTTTTGCCAAGATATTTCTCTCACCCAGCATGGGTATATGTAAAATGACACCCCAAAACACATTCCCCAACTTCTCCTGAGTACGGAGATACCAGATGTGTGACACTTTTTTGCAGCCTAGGTGGGCAAAGGGGCCCATATTCCAAAGAGCACCTTTCGGATTTCACTGGTCATTTTTTACAGAATTTGATTTCAAACTCCTTACCACACATTTGGGCCCCTAGAATGCCAGGGCAGTATAACTACCCCACAAGTGACCCCATTTTGGAAAGAAGACACCCCAAGGTATTCGCTGATGGGCATAGTGAGTTCATGGAAGTTTTTATTTTTTGTCACAAGTTAGTGGAATATGAGACTTTGTAAGAAAAAAAAATCAAAAAAAAAAATCATCATTTTCCACTAACTTGTGACAAAAAATAAAAAATTCTAGGAACTCGCCATGCCCCTCACGGAATACCTTGGGGTGTCTTCTTTCCAAAATGGGGTCACTTGTGGGGTAGTTATACTGCCCTGGCATTTTCCAGGGGCCCTAATGTGTGGTAAGTAGGTAAATGACCTGTGAAATCCGAAAGGTGCTCTTTGGAATGTGGGCCCCTTTGCCCACCTAGGCTGCAAAAAAGTGCCACAAATGTGGCATCTCCATACTCGGGAGAAGTTGGGGAATGTGTTTTGGGGTGTCATTTTACATATACCCATGCTGGGTGAGAGAAATATCTTGGTCAAATGCCAACTTTGTAAAAAAAATGGGAAAAGTTGTCTTTTGCCAAGATATTTCTCTCACCCAGCATGGGTATATGTAAAATGACACCCCAAAACACATTCCCCAACTTCTCCTGAGTACGGCGATACCAGATGTGTGACACTTTTTTGCAGCCTAGGTGGGCAAAGGGGCCCATATTCCAAAGAGCACCTTTCGGATTTCACTGGTCATTTTTTACAGAATTTGATTTCAAACTCCTTACCACACATTTGGGCCCCTAGAATGCCAGGGCAGTATAACTACCCCACAAGTGACCCCATTTTGGAAAGAAGACACCCCAAGGTATTCGCTGATGGGCATAGTGAGTTCATGGAAGTTTTTATTTTTTGTCACAAGTTAGTGGAATATGAGACTTTGTAAGAAAAAAATAAATAAAAAAAAAATCATCATTTTCCACTAACTTGTGACAAAAAATAAAAAATTCTAGGAACTCGCCATTCCCCTCACGGAATACCTTGGGGTGTCTTCTTTCCAAAATGGGGTCACTTGTGGGGTAGTTATACTGCCCTGGCATTTTCCAGGGACCCTAATGTGTGGTAAGTAGGTAAATGACCTGTGAAATCCGAAAGGTGCTCTTTGGAATGTGGGCCCCTTTGCCCACCTAGGCTGCAAAAAAGTGCCACACATGTGGTATCTCCGTACTCGGGAGAAGTTGGGGAATGTGTTTTGGGGTGTAATTTTACATATACCCATGCTGGGTGAGATAAATATCTTGGTCAAATGCCAACTTTGTATAAAAAAATGGGAAAAGTTGTCTTTTGCCAAAATATTTCTCTCACCCAGCATGGGTATATGTAAAATGACACCCCAAAACACATTCCCCAACTTCTCCTGAGTACAGCGATACCAGATGTGTGACACTTTTTTGCAGCCTAAATGCGCAAAGGGGCCCACATTCCTTTTATGAGGGCATTTTTAGACATTTGGATCCCAGACTTCTTCTCACGCTTTAGGGCCCCTAGAATGCCAGGGCAGTATAAATACCCCACAAGTGACCCCATTTTGGAAAGAAGACACCCCAAGGTATTCAATGAGGGGCATGGCGAGTTCATAGAAATTATTTTTTTTTGGCACAAGTTAGCGGAAATTGATTTTATTTATTTTTTTCTCACAAAGTCTCCCTTTCCGCTAACTTGGGACAAAAATTTCAATCTTTCATGGACTCAATATGCCCCTCACGGAATACCTAGGGGTGTCTTCTTTCCGAAATGGGGTCACATGTGGGGTATTTATACTGCCCTGGCATTCTAGGGGCCCTAAAGCGTGAGAAGAAGTCTGGAATATAAATCTCTAAAAAATTTTACGCATTTGGATTCCGTGAGGGTTCATGTGAGATTTAATTTTTTGACACAAGTTAGTGGAATATGAGACTTTGTAAGAAAAAAAAAAAAAATTCCGCTAACTTGGGCCAAAAAAATGTCTGAATGGAGCCTTACAGAGGGGTGATCAATGACAGGGGGGGTGAACAATGACAGGGGGGTGATCAATGACAGGGGGGTGATCAATGACAGGGGGGTGATCAGGGAGTCTATATGGGGTGATCACCACAGTCATTGATCACGCCCCTGTAAGGCTCCATTCAGACGTCCGTGTGCGTTTTGCGGATCCGATCCATCTATCAGTGGATCCGTAAAAATCATGCGGACATCTGAATGGAGCTTTACAGGGGGGTGATCAATGACAGGGGGGTAATCAATGACAGGGGGGTGATCAGGGAGTCTATATGGGGTGATCACCACAGTCATTGATCATGCCCCTGTAAGGCTCCATTCAGACGTCCGTGTGCTTTTTGCGGATCTGATCCATCTATCAGTGGATCCGTAAAAATCATGCGGACGTCTGAATGGAGCTTTACAGGTGTGTGATCAATGACAGGGGGGTAATCAATGACAGGGGGGTGATCACCACAGTCATTGATCATGCCCCTGTAAGGCTCCATTCAGACGTCCGTGTGCGTTTTGCGGATCCGATCCATCTATCAGTGGATCCGTAAAAATCATGCGGACGTCTGAATGGAGCTTTACAGGGGGTTGATCAATGACAGGGGTGTAATCAATGACAGGGGGGTGATCAGGGAGTCTATATGGGGTGATCACCACAGTCATTGATCATGCCCCTGTAAGGTTCCATTCAGACGTCCGTGTGCGTTTTGCGGATCCGATCCATCTATCAGTGGATCCGTAAAAATCATGCGGACATCTGAATGGAGCTTTACAGGGGGGTGATCAATGACAGGGGGGTAATCAATGACAGGGGGGTGATCAGGGAGTCTATATGGGGTGATCACCACAGTCATTGATCATGCCCCTGTAAGGCTCCATTCAGACGTCCGTGTGCGTTTTGCGGATCCGATCCATCTATCAGTGGATCCGTAAAAATCATGCGGACGTCTGAATGGAGCTTTACAGGGGTGTGATCAATGACAGGGGTGTAATCAATGACAGGGGGGTGATCAGGGAGTCTATATGGGGTGATCAGGGGTGATCAAGGGTGAATAAGGGGTTAATAAGTGACGGGGGGGGGGGTGTAGTGTAGTGTGGTGCTTGGTGCAACATATTACTGAGCTACCTGTGTCCTCTGGTGGCCAATCCAAACAAAGGGGACCACCAGAGGACCAGGTAGCAGGTATATTAGACGCTGTTATCATAACAGCGTCTAATATACCTGTTAGGGGTTAAAAAAATCACATCTCCAGCCTGCCAGCTGGCAGGCTGGAGATCCACTTTCTTACCTTCCGTTCCTGTGAGCGCGCGCGCCTGTGTGCGCGCGTTCACAGGAAATCTCGGCCATCGCGAGAGGACGCGCCGGCGCGTCCACTCGGAATGAATCAACCACCTCCAGGACGCGTCTGTGCGTACAGCGGTCCGGAGGTGGTTAAGTAGCAGTGGTGTCAGTGGCAGGTTGCAGCCAATCAAAGAAATGGAGGTTCCACGGCACTCAAAATAGTGTTTAGAGAAAAGCTTTATTAATGCACATTGATTCAATTAGGTCCAGACAAAAGTAAAATCTGCAGATGTATTTGCTGTACATGGAATCCTCTAGACCACTAGTCCCTAGTGACAAGAAATTCCAACTAAGTACCCCCAAGAAAGTAAGTGGTTATAAAAGTTAACAAAATAAGGCTCATACCTCTGTCAGAAGCTCTATTTGGAACAGTTGCTTCACATTTGATGGGAAGAACAGGGGAGCATTCAGAACCATTCTTCCTGTCAAAATGAAAAAACACCACACTTGGACCTCTTATGGAACTCATTATAGGTTTTGTCATGTTTTACACTTAAAAGAGGGGGGGGGGAAAGTGGCGCTTCACATAGAGCTTGCCATAGAGCTTTCACTACTCTAAATGTTTTGGCTCTGTTTATATTACAGTTGTGTTCCAAATTATTCAACCCCCAATGCTGTAAAGGGTTTTAGGGAATTTAGTGTACATTTGTAATTGTGTTCAGAATGAAATCTTACAAGGACTTTTGTAAAGAACCAAATGCAACTAAAATGACATTAATTGTTTTTGTAATACAGTATTAAATGTTTTTTTTGTGATTTCTTCATTGACACAATTATTCAACCCCTTAAAGACTACCACTCTTAAGAACAGAGGTTCATTCAAGTGTTTTCGATCAGGTATTGAAAACACCTGTGGATGTCAAGGAGCAGCAATCAAGCATAATAAGCACCAATTAGGCAGATTTAAAAGGACTGTGATACTCCGCTCCTTCTAGACATTTACTGGTGTGTTTACAAACATGGTGAAGTCAAGAGAATGGTCCAGGAAGACAAGAGAAGAGGTGATTTCTCTTCACAGGAAGGGCAATGGCTATAAGAAGATTGCAAAGATGTTAAACATACCAAGAGACACCATAGGAAGCATCATTTGCAAATTCAAGGCAAAGGGCACTGTTGAAACGCTACCTGGTCGTGGCAGAAAGAAGATGCTGACTTCGACTGCTGTGCGCTACCTGAAGCGCAAAGTGGAGAAAAGTCCCCGTGTGACTGCTGAGGAACTGAAAAAAGATTTGTCAGATGTGGGTACTGAAGTTTCAGCTCAGACAATAAGGCGCACACTGCGTAATGAAGGCCTCCATGCCAGAACTCCCAGGCGCACCCCCTTGCTGTCGACTGCAGTATGCCAAAAGTCATGTGGACAAACCACAAAAGTTTTGGGATAGTGTTCTGTGGACTGATGAAACAAAATTAGAACTGTTTGGGCCCATGGATCAACGCTATGTTTGGAGGAGGAAGAACAAGGCCTATGAAGAAAAGAACAGCTTGCCTACTGTGAAGCATGGTGGGGGTTCAATCATGCTTTGGGGCTGTTTTGCTTCTACAGGTACAGGGAAGCTTCAGCGTGTGCAAGGTACCATGAATTCTCTTCAGTACCAGGAGATATTGGATGAAAATGTGATGCAGTCCCTCACAAACCTGAGGCTTGGGAGACGTTGGACCTTTCAACAGGACAATGATCCCAAGCATACCTCCAAGTCCACTAGAGCATGGTTGCAGATTAAAGGCTGGAACATTTTGAAGTGGCCATCGCAGTCACCAGACTTAAATCCGATTGAGAACCTCTGGTGGGACTTAAAGAAAGCAGTTGCAGCGCGCAAGCCTAAGAATGTGACTGAACTGGAGGCTTTTGCCCATGAAGAATGGGCGAAGATACCCGTAGATCGCTGCAAGACACTTGTGTCAAGCTATGCTTCACGTTTAAAAGCTGTTATAACTGGAAAAGGATGTTGTACTAAGTACTAAGATTGAATGTCACTTGGGGGTTGAATAAAACTGATAATGATGTGAGCACAGAAAATACATTTGTGGTTATTTCATTATAAATGTTATGTTATATTTGTCTGACTTACAAGTGCCTCTTTGATTTAATTGTAAACAAGATGACTGAAATGATCAAAATCAATGTCAAACTGGCCACAACACTCAATTTCAGTGGGGGTTGAATAATTTTGAAAACAACTGTAAATGCAATTAAATTATAGGCAGACAAAACACCTTTTATCATGTTGTTTTCAAGTCCAAAATTATCTGCTGATTAATTTTATATAGGTCGGTATTCCTTTTTTGAGAATCTCCTGCATATGCATAGCGCTAATAACATGATTAGAGTTGAGCGAACACCTGGATGTTCGGGTTCGACGAGTTCGGCCGAACTTTCGAAAAATGTTCGGGTTCGGGATCCGAACTCGACCCGAACTTCATCCCGAACCCGAACCCCATAGAAGTCAATGGGGACCCGAACTTTTGGGCACTAAAAAGGCTGTAAAACACACCCGGAAAGGGCTAGAGGGCTGCAAAAGGCAGCAAAATGTAGTTAAATCCCCTGCAAACAAATGTAGATAGGGAAATGATGAGTTAACATAAAATAAATAAAAATTAAACAATATTAATTGGAGTGAGGTCCCATAGCACAGAATCAGGCTTCAAGTCACCCACCAATGGAGAAGGTCACTTACTATTATTTTGACCACAGCACCCAGACAAAGGAGAGAGGTCCCACAGCAGAGAACCAGGCATCATATCACCCACCACAGGAGTAGGCCACCATTTAGTTACTTTGACCCCTACACCCAGACGGAGGAGAGAGGTTACACAGCAGAGAATCAGGCATTTAGATCACCCACCACAGGAGTAGGCCACCATTGAATCAGACCCCGGCAACCATGTCAGATGGCACAAGCATAAGCTTTATATCAATCAGCACAGGAGAAGGCGACTTTGACAGACTTTGACCCCTACACCCGGACGGAGGAGAGAGGTTTCAAAGCAGAGAATCAGGCATTTAGATCACCCACCACAGGAGTAGGCCCCAATTTAATGGGACCCCGGCAACCATGTCAGATGGCACAACCATCAGCTTCATATCAATCAGCACAGGAGAAGGCGACTTTGAAAGACTTTGACCCCTACACCCAGACGGAGGAGAGAGGTTTCACAGCAGAGAATCAGGCATTTAGATCACCCACCACAGGAGTAGGCCCCCATTGAATCAGACCCTGGCAACCATGTCAGATGGCACAACCATCAGCTTTATATCAATCAGCACAGGAGAAGGCGACTTTGAAAGACTTTGACCCCTACACCCAGATGGAGGAGAGAGGTTTCACAGCAGAGAATCAGGCATCATATCAACCACCACAGGAGAAGCCACCATTTAGTTACTTTGACCCCTGCACCCAGGAAGAGGAGAGAGGCCCCACAGCACATATTCTGGCATCATATCAGCCACCACAGGAGAAGCCACCATTGAGTTACTTTGACCCCCGCACCCAGGAAGAGGAGAGAGGCACCACAGCACATATTCTGGCATCATATCAGCCACCACAGGAGAAGCCACCATTGAGTTACTTTGACCCCCGCACCCAGGAAGAGGAGAGAGGCACCACAGCACATATTCTGGCATCATATCAGCCACCACAGGAGAAGCCACCATTGAGTTACTTTGACCCCTGCACCCAGGAAGAGGAGAGAGGCCCCACAGCACATATTCTGGCATCATATCAGCCACCACAGGAGAAGCCACCATTTAGTTACTTTGACCCCTTCACCCAAACAGAGGAGAGAGGTTCCACATCAGAGAATCAGGCATCATATCAACCACCACAGGAGTAGGCCACAATTTAATGGGACCCCGGCAACCATGTCAGATGGCACAACCATCAGCTTCATATCAATCAGCACAGGAGAAGGCGACTTTGAAAGACTTTGACCCCTACACCCAGACGGAGGAGAGAGGTTTCACAGCAGAGAATCAGGCATTTAGATCACCCACCACAGGAGTAGGCCCCCATTGAATCAGACCCTGGCAACCATGTCAGATGGCACAACCATCAGCTTTATATCAATCAGCACAGGAGAAGCCACCATTGAGTTACTTTGACCCCTGCACCCAGGAAGAGGAGAGAGGCCCCACAGCACATATTCTGGCATCATATCAGCCACCACAGGAGAAGCCACCATTGAGTTACTTTGACCCCCGCACCCAGGAAGAGGAGAGAGGCACCACAGCACATATTCTGGCATCATATCAGCCACCACAGGAGAAGCCACCATTGAGTTACTTTGACCCCTGCACCCAGGAAGAGGAGAGAGGCCCCACAGCACATATTCTGGCATCATACTAACCACCACAGGAGAAGCCACCATTGAGTTACTTTGACCCCTGCACCCAGGAAGAGGAGAGAGGCCCCACAGCACATATTCTGGCATCATATCAGCCACCATTGAGTTACTTTGACCCCCGCACCCAGGAAGAGGAGAGAGGCACCACAGCACATATTCTGGCATCATATCAGCCACCACAGGAGAAGCCACCATTGAGTTACTTTGACCCCTGCACCCAGGAAGAGGAGAGAGGCCCCACAGCACATATTCTGGCATCATACTAACCACCACAGGAGAAGCCACCATTGAGTTACTTTGACCCCTGCACCCAGGAAGAGGAGAGAGGCCCCACAGCACATATTCTGGCATCATATCAGCCACCACAGGAGAAGCCACCATTGAGTTACTTTGACCCCCGCACCCAGGAAGAGGAGAGAGGCACCACAGCACATATTCTGGCATCATATCAGCCACCACAGGAGAAGCCACCATTGAGTTACTTTGACCCCCGCACCCAGGAAGAGGAGAGAGGCACCACAGCACATATTCAGGCATCATATCACACACCACAGGAGAAGGCCTCTTTCAGTGATTTAGGCCTTTGGACCCAGACAGAGGAGAGAGGCACCACAGCACATATTCTGGCATCATATCAGCCACCACAGGAGAAGCCACCATTGAGTTACTTTGACCCCTGCACCCAGGAAGAGGAGAGAGGCCCCACAGCACATATTCTGGCATCATATCAGCCACCACAGGAGAAGCCACCATTGAGTTACTTTGACCCCCGCACCCAGGAAGAGGAGAGAGGCACCACAGCACATATTCTGGCATCATATCAGCCACCACAGGAGAAGCCACCATTGAGTTACTTTGACCCCCGCACCCAGGAAGAGGAGAGAGGCACCACAGCACATATTCAGGCATCATATCACACACCACAGGAGAAGGCCTCTTTCAGTGATTTAGGCCTTTGGACCCAGACAGAGGAGAGAGGCACCACAGCACATATTCTGGCATCATATCAGCCACCACAGGAGAAGCCACCATTGAGTTACTTTGACCCCTGCACCCAGGAAGAGGAGAGAGGCCCCACAGCACATATTCTGGCATCATATCAGCCACCACAGGAGAAGCCACCATTGAGTTACTTTGACCCCCGCACCCAGGAAGAGGAGAGAGGCACCACAGCACATATTCAGGCATCATATCACACACCACAGGAGAAGGCCTCTTTCAGTGATTTAGGCCTTTGGACCCAGACAGAGGAGAGAGGCACCACAGCACATATTCTGGCATCATATCAGCCACCACAGGAGAAGCCACCATTGAGTTACTTTGACCCCTGCACCCAGGAAGAGGAGAGAGGCACCACAGCACATATTCTGGCATCATATCAGCCACCACAGGAGAAGCCACCATTGAGTTACTTTGACCCCTGCACCCAGGAAGAGGAGAGAGGCCCCACAGCACATATTCTGGCATCATATCAGCCACCACAGGAGAAGCCACCATTTAGTTACTTTGACCCCTGCACCCAGGAAGAGGAGAGAGGCACCACAGCACATATTCTGGCATCATATCAGCCACCACAGGAGAAGCCACCATTTAGTTACTTTGACCCCTTCACCCAAACAGAGGAGAGAGGTTCCACATCAGAGAATCAGGCATCATATCAACCACCACAGGAGTAGGCCACAATTTAGTTTATTTGACCCCTGTACCCAGGAAGAGGAGAGAGGCCCCACAGCACATATTCTGGCATCATATCACACACCACAGGAGAAGGCCTCTTTCAGTGATTTAGGCCTTTGGACCCAGACAGAGGAGAGAGGTCAGAGATTAGCTTCATATCCCCCAGCACAGCAGAAGACCGCTTTATTTGACTTAGGCCTCAGCACCCAGACAGAAGACAGAGGTAGCATGGCAGAGGTTATGGCTTCATGTCACCCGTTAGTTTAACCGGCCACTTTCATCTGGTTAGGCCCCGGCGCCCAGACAGAGAAGAGTTTCATTCAACTGTGGGTTTCATAAAATTTGTATCAAATAAAGAAGTGGCCCGTAGCACAACAAGACATGTTTTAGGCAGTTAATAAGGACTACTCTGCACAAGGGAGGGACAGGTCCTGTGGGATCCATGCCTGGTTCATCTTTATGAAGGTCAGCTTGTCCACGTTGGCTGTGGACAGGCGGCTGCGCTTGTCAGTAATGACGCCCCCTGCCGTGCTGAATACGCGTTCAGATAAAACGCTGGCCGCCGGGCAGGAAAGCACCTCCAAGGCATAACATGCTAACTCTGGCCACGTGGACAATTTCGAAACCCAGTAGTTGAATGGGGCCGAACCATCCGTCAGGATGTGGAGGGGTGTGCAGACATACTGTTCAACCATGTTAGTGAAATGCTGCCTCCTGCTAACACGTTCCGTATCAGGTGTCGGTGCAGATAGCTGTGGCGTGGAGACAAAACTTTTCCACATTTCTGCCATGCTAACCCTGCCCTCAGATGAGCTGGCCGTGACACAGCTGCGTTGGCGACCTCTTGCCACTCCTCTGCCTTCACCTTCCACCTGTTCCCCTGTGACATGTGGGAATGCTCTCAAGAGCGCCTCTATCAGCGTGCGCTTGTACTCGCGCATCTTACGGTCGCGCTCCAGTTCAGGAATTAAAGTGGGCACATTGTCTTTATACCGGGGATCCAGCAGGGTGGCCACCCAGTAGTCTGCACACGTTAAAACGTGGGCAACTCTGCTGTCGTTGCGCAGGCATTGGAGCATATATTCGCTCATGTGGGCCAGGCTACCCATGGGTAAGGACAAGCTGTCCTCTGTGGGAGGCGTATCGTCATCGTCCACCGTATCCCCCCAGCCACGCACCAGTGATGGGCCTGGGCTGCCACCCCGCTGTGAACTTGCGTCATCCTCGTCCCCCTCCACCTCCTCCTCCTCATCCTCCTCGTCCTCCAGTACAGTGCCTTGGCTGGCGACTTGTGAACCTGTCCTCTGCTGCTTAAACAAACCTCCCTCTGAGCCACTTCGAACAGACTGGCCCGAAAGTGTTAGAAACGAGCCCTCATCCTCCTCCTCCTCCTCCACCTGGGCCACCTCCTCTAACATCATTGCCCTAAGTGTTTTCTCAAGGAGACATAGAAGTGGTATTGTAACGCTGATAACAGTGTCATCGCCACTGGCCATGTTGGTGGAGTACTCGAAACAGCGCAGCAGGGCACACAGGTCTCGCATGGAGGCCCAATCATTGGTGGTGAAGTGGTGCTGTTCGGCAGTACGACTGACGCGAGCGTGCTGCAGCTGAAACTCCACTATGGCCTGCTGCTGCTCGCACAGTCTCTCCAGCATGTGCAAGGTGGAGTTCCACCGGGTGGGCACGTCGCATATGAGGCGGTGAGCGGGAAGGCCGAAGTTCCGCTGTAGCGCAGACAGGCGAGCAGCGGCAGGATGTGAACGGCGGAAGCGCGCACAGACGGCCCGCACTTTATGCAGCAGCTCTGACATGTTGGGGTAGTGGTGAATGAACCTCTGCACCACCAAGTTCAGCACATGCGCCAGGCAAGGGATGTGCGTCAAACCGGCTAGTCCCAGAGCTGCCACGAGATTTCGCCCATTATCGCATACCACCAGGCCTGGCTTGAGGCCCACCGGCAGAAACCACTCGTCGGTCTGTTGTTCAATACCCCGCCACAACTCCTTTGCGCTGTGGGGCCTGTCCCCCAAACATATGAGTTTCAGAATGGCCTGCTGACGTTTACCCCGGGCTGTGCTGAAGTTGGTGGTGAAGGTGTGTGGCTGACCGGATGAGCTGGTGGAAGCAGTGGAGGAGGAAGCCGAGTAGGAGGAGGAGGCTACAGGAGGCAGAGAATGATGCCCTGCGATCCTAGGGGGCGGAAGGACGTGCGCCAAGGAACTGTCCGCCGGGGGCCCAGCCGCCACTACATTCATCCAGTGTGCAGTTAGTGAGATATAGCGTCCCTGGCCGTGCTTACTGGTCCACGTATCTGTGGTTAGGTGGACCTTGCCAAAAATGGCGTTGCGCAGTGCACACTTGATTTTATCGGACACTTGCATGTGCAGGGAAGGCACGGCTGTCTTGGAAAAGTAGTGGCGGCTGGGAACCACATACTGCGGGACAGCCATGGCCATCAGCTGTTTGAAGCTGTCTGTGTCCACCAGCCGGAATGACAGCATTTCAAAGGCCAGCAGTTTAGAAATGCTGGCGTTCAGGCCAAGGGCTCGAGGGTGACTCGGGGGGAATTTGCGCTTCCTCTCTAAGGTTTGAGATATTGAGAGCTGAACGCTGCTGTGTGATATAGTGGAGACGCTAGTTGACGGTGGCGGTGGTGGTGGTGTCGGTGGCACATCCTCTGTTTGCTGCTCGGCAGGTGGCAACATTCCTCTCGAGGCGGAAGCCGAGGCAGCAGCGGTAGAGGGAGCAGGGGGAGCCTCAGCGAGTGCCTGGTTTTTAAGGTGTGTACCCCACTGCAGTTCATGCTTTGCATGTAGATGCCTGGTCATGCAGGTTGTGCTGAGGTTCAGAACGTTAATGCCTCGCCTCAGGCTCTGATGGCAGAGCGTGCAAGTCACTCGGGTCTTGTCGGTAGGACATTGTTTAAAGAAGTGCCATGCCAGGGAACTCTTTGAAGCTGCCTTTGTGGGGCTGGGTCCCTGTTGGCGATGTCCAGTAGCAGGCGAACTCTGGGGGCGGCGGCTCGTCTGCTTTGGCCCCCTGCTCCCTCTTTGGCTTCGCTGTTGTCTCGGTCTCACCACTACCTCTTCCTCTGAACTGTGAAAGTCATCGCCACGACCTTCAGTCCATGTGGGGTCTAAGACCTCATCGTCCTCTGCATCGTCTTCCACCCAGTCTCCCTCCCTGACCTCCTCCTGTTCAGTCTGCACACTGCAAAAAGACGCGGCAGTGGGCACCTGTGTTTCGTCATCATCAGAGAGTCGGTGACTCTGCTGTGGTGGTATTCCCATGTCCTCTTCATCTGGAGACATAAGTGGTTGTGCGTCAGTGCATGGTATGTCTTCCTCCACTGGGGAAGGGCTAGGTGGACGCCCCTGGGAAACCCTGGAAGCAGAGTCTTCAAACAGAAGAAGAGACTGCTGCATAACTTGTGGCTCAGACCGTTTCCCTGATATGCTTGGGGGTGATGTGACAGACTGATGGGCTTGGTTTTCAGGTGCCACCTGTGCGCTTTCCGCAGAAGACTGGGTGGAAGACCATGTGGTGAACGTGCTGGAAGCACTGTCGGCCACCCAATCGATTAATGACTGTACCTGCTCAGGCCTTACCATCCTAAGAGCGGCATTGGGCCCCACGAGATATTGCGGTACATTCTGCCGGCTAGTTGAGGGAGTTCGTTCCCTACTGTGTGCGCCTGGGGCCGAACGGCCACGTCCTCTACCAGCAACAGAGGCTCCACGGACACCACCACGACCGCGTCCTCGTCCCTTAATAGTATTTTTCTTCATTGTTGCGATTCAACTCGCACCACAATGAAATATATTATTTTTTATAAGCAAAATCCCCTCACTGGAATACTTTCAGTCTTTTGACTGTATGGATTACAGATGGAATGACTGTTATATGTGAGTACCGCTTTCTTTGACAGATTCTAGTATGGGTACATATATGTTTTCCCAACCCCAGCACATTAGTTTGCTAATTCCAGATGTATGAAACGCAGGCCTAACTGTATCTAGTATATTGAACGCCAGATAAACTAACTTGGCCTTTTTTAAATAAAAAAAATTCCCTCACTGGAATACTTTCAGTCTTTTGACTGTATGGATTACAGATGGAATGACTGTTATATGTGAGTACCGCTTTCTTTGACAGATTCTAGTATGGGTACATATATGTTTTCCCAACCCCAGCACATTAGTTTGCTAATTCCAGATGTATGAAACGCAGGCCTAACTGTATCTAGTATATTGAACGCCAGATAAACTAACTTGGCCTTTTTTAAATAAAATAAAAATTCCCTCACTGGAATACTTTCAGTCTTTTGACTGTATGGATTACAGATGGAATGACTGTTATATGTGAGTACCGCTTTCTTTGACAGATTCTAGTATGGGTACATATATGTTTTCCCAACCCCAGCACATTAGTTTGCTAATTCCAGATGTATGAAACGCAGGCCTAACTGTATCTAGTATATTGAACGCCAGATAAACTAACTTGGCCTTTTTTAAATAAAAAAAATTCCCTCACTGGAATACTTTCAGTCTTTTGACTGTATGGATTACAGATGGAATGACTGTTATATGTGAGTACCGCTTTCTTTGACAGATTCTAGTATGGGTACATATATGTTTTCCCAACCCCAGCACATTAGTTTGCTAATTCCAGATGTATGAAATGCAGGCCTAACTGTATCTAGTATATTGAACGCCAGATAAACTAACTTGGCCTTTTTTAAATAAATAAAAAATTCCCTCACTGGAATACTTTCAGTCTTTTGACTGTATGGATTACAGATGGAATGACTGTTATATGTGAGTACCGCTTTCTTTGACAGATTCTAGTATGGGTACATATATGTTTTCCCAACCCCAGCACATTAGTTTGCTAATTCCAGATGTATGAAACGCAGGCCTAACTGTATCTAGTATATTGAACGCCAGATAAACTAACTTGGCCTTTTTTAAATTAAAAAAAAATTCCCTCACTGGAATACTTTCAGTCTTTTGACTGTATGGATTACAGATGGAATGACTGTTATATGTGAGTACCGCTTTCTTTGACAGATTCTAGTATGGGTACATATATGTTTTCCCAACCCCAGCACATTAGTTTGCTAATTCCAGATGTATGAAACGCAGGCCTAACTGTATCTAGTATATTGAACGCCAGATAAACTAACTTGGCCTTTTTTAAATAAAAAAAATTCCCTCACTGGAATACTTTCAGTCTTTTGACTGTATGGATTACAGATGGAATGACTGTTATATGTGAGTACCGCTTTCTTTGACAGATTCTAGTATGGGTACATATATGTTTTCCCAACCCCAGCACATTAGTTTGCTAATTCCAGATGTATGAAACGCAGGCCTAACTGTATCTAGTATATTGAACGCCAGATAAACTAATTTGGCCTTTTTTAAATAAAAAAAATTCCCTCACTGGAATACTTTCAGTCTTTTGACTGTATGGATTACAGATGGAATGACTGTTATATGTGAGTACCGCTTTCTTTGACAGATTCTAGTATGGGTACATATATGTTTTCCCAACCCCAGCACATTAGTTTGCTAATTCCAGATGTATGAAACGCAGGCCTAACTGTATCTAGTATATTGAACGCCAGATAAACTAACTTGGCCTTTTTTAAATAAAAAAAATTCCCTCACTGGAATACTTTCAGTCTTTTGACTGTATGGATTACAGATGGAATGACTGTTATATGTGAGTACCGCTTTCTTTGACAGATTCTAGTATGGGTACATATATGTTTTCCCAACCCCAGCACATTAGTTTGCTAATTCCAGATGTATGAAACGCAGGCCTAACTGTATCTAGTATATTGAACGCCAGATAAACTAACTTGGCCTTTTTTAAATAAAAAAAAAATTCCCTCACTGGAATACTTTCAGTCTTTTGACTGTATGGATTACAGATGGAATGACTGTTATATGTGAGTACCGCTTTCTTTGACAGATTCTAGTATGGGTACATATATGTTTTCCCAACCCCAGCACATTAGTTTGCTAATTCCAGATGTATGAAACGCAGGCCTAACTGTATCTAGTATATTGAACGCCAGATAAACTAACTTGGCCTTTTTTAAATAAAAAAAAAATTCCCTCACTGGAATACTTTCAGTCTTTTGACTGTATGGATTACAGATGGAATGACTGTTATATGTGAGTACCGCTTTCTTTGACAGATTCTAGTATGGGTACATATATGTTTTCCCAACCCCAGCACATTAGTTTGCTAATTCCAGATGTATGAAACGCAGGCCTAACTGTATCTAGTATATTGAACGCCAGATAAACTAACTTGGCCTTTTTTAAATAAAAAAAATCCCCTCACTGGAATACTTTCAGTCTTTTGACTGTATGGATTACAGATGGAATGACTGTTATATGTGAGTACCGCTTTCTTTGACAGATTCTAGTATGGGTACATATATGTTTTCCCAACCCCAGCACATTAGTTTGCTAATTCCAGATGTATGAAACGCAGGCCTAACTGTATCTAGTATATTGAACGCCAGATAAACTAACTTGGCCTTTTTTAAATAAAAAAAATTCCCTCACTGGAATACTTTCAGTCTTTTGACTGTATGGATTACAGATGGAATGACTGTTATATGTGAGTACCGCTTTCTTTGACAGATTCTAGTATGGGTACATATATGTTTTCCCAACCCCAGCACATTGGTTTGCTAATTCCAGATGTATGAAACGCAGGCCTAACTGTATCTAGTATATTGAACGCCAGATAAACTAACTTGGCCTTTTTTAAATAAAAAAAAATTCCCTCACTGGAATACTTTCAGTCTTTTGACTGTATGGATTACAGATGGAATGACTGTTATATGTGAGTACCGCTTTCTTTGACAGATTCTAGTATGGGTACATATATGTTTTCCCAACCCCAGCACATTAGTTTGCTAATTCCAGATGTATGAAACGCAGGCCTAACTGTATCTAGTATATTGAACGCCAGATAAACTAACTTGGCCTTTTTTAAATAAAAAAAATTCCCTCACTGGAATACTTTCAGTCTTTTGACTGTATGGATTACAGATGGAATGACTGTTATATGTGAGTACCGCTTTCTTTGACAGATTCTAGTATGGGTACATATATGTTTTCCCAACCCCAGCACATTAGTTTGCTAATTCCAGATGTATGAAACGCAGGCCTAACTGTATCTAGTATAATGAACGCCAGATAAACTAACTTGGCCTTTTTTAAATAAAAAAAAAATTCCCTCACTGGAATACTTTATGGCTTTTCACTGTATGGATTACAGGTGGACTGGTATTAGTAGGGGTGACACAAGCACACCCAAGTCCCTGATGTAGGATTTATATGGCACAGACCACTATTACAAGTGATTAATGGACGTTGGGAGAGATTGTGCTGCAGCACTAGTCCCAAGATGGCCGCCGCCTATCAGCCCAGTAACATGTGCCACAAAATGGTCTGCACAACCTTTAAAAAAAATAGCCTTGGACTGTGCTGCTAAATCGCTATTGGTCTGAATCCCAGGTGTAGATGTCTGACTTGTTTGGAGCTTTGGAATGCACACTGTGGCAGCTTCTGCTGCAGCACTACAAGTCGCAAAATGGCGGCCGGCGGTCAGCCCAGGTACATGTGGATGGAAAAATCACTCTGGCCACTCTAAAAATAGCCAATCCCTATCAAAAAAGCAGCTCAGCTGCAGTTGTTCAGATGAATCACAGGTGGAGGAGAGAAATTTGCTTCCAGTTATTCAATTATCCCTGCCTATTCTCGCCCTAGCATCAGCTGCGTCTATCCCTGTTCTATTCACATCGGGAGTGAGCACGTCCCGACGTGCGCACAAGCTTATAAAGAGGCTGAGTCACATGCTGCACTTGGCCAATCACAGCCTTGCCAATAGTAGGCATGGCTGCGATGGCATCTTAGGGCAAGTAGTATGATGCATGTTGATTGGCTGCTTTGCAGCCTTTAAAAATGCGCCAAAATACATGCCGAACGACGAACCCGAACCCGAACTTTTACGAAAAAGTTCGGGTTCGGGTCCGTGTCACGAACACCCCAAAATTCGGTACGGACCCGAACTATGCTCGAACTGTTCGCTCAACACTAAACATGATGTCACCACCATTGGAAGAATTTTAGGTGCTTAAAGGGGTTGTCTGATTTTAGACGTTGGTTGCATATCTCTAGGATCAGCCGATGGGACTTATTTCGGCAGTACTATAGAAGTGAATGGAGCTTGCGCGGTGTGATCTCCATTAATTTCTATGGGACTTCAAAAAATAGCCAAGCACACTCACTATCCAATTTTTGGATCTCCCATAGAAATTTATGGAGAGCATGCCATGGAGATAGGTGAGAGTCTCAGAGGTGGGACCTGCACCTTTCTGACTTTGATGGCATATCAGAGCCATCAATGTCTGAGATGACACAAGCCCTTTATACATAATGTTTTACACTGTTCATTGTATAGTAATATGCAGTAAGTGCCTAAGGTCCCCTAGTGTTAGGCTACATGCACACGACAGTGAAAAATGGCCGTCCTTTTTTAGCAGCAGTGAAAGTCTATGGGGCTAGTTGCATGGCCGTTCTTTTAAAGGCTAGTGAATAGCGTCCGTCCAAAAATAGGACACGTCCTATTTTTGGCCGTTTTCACGGCTGGACAGACCCTATTGAAATCAATGGGACCTTTTTAACGGCCGATTGACAGGAGTGCACCCGTCTAACGGCTGTTAAAAACGGGTACACAGGCCATTTAGGGGTTAAAAAAATTAATAACTCACCTCATCCACTTGCTCGCGGTGCGGCAGTCTCTTCTCTCTTCATTGAGCAGGACCTGCCGAAGGACCTGCGATCTGCGTGGTGACGTAACCACGGGGGAGCGTGCAGTGACGTCATCGCGCACCCTCAGCAGGTCCCGATCTGTGAAGAGAGAAGAGGCTGCTGCAGCGTGAGCAAGTGGATAAGGTGAGGGTTTGTTGTTTTGTTTTGTTTGGCTGCGGGACACTATGGGGGCATTATATAAACCAAAAAAAGAAACACACTATGTGGGACATTATTTAAGATGGGGCCCTACATTGGGGGCATTATTAAAGCTAGGGGAGGTTAAAAAAATTATATTTACTGTGGGGGATATTTATTTAGCTGGGGGCCTTCATGGGGGCATTATTAAAGCTGGGAACACTATAAAAAATGTATATACACTGTGGGGGACATTTATTTAGCTGGAGGCCTACATGGGGGCATTATTAAAGCTGGGGACACTATAACAAAAATTATATACACTGTGGGGGACATTTATTTAGCTGGGGGCCTACATGGGGGCATTATTAAAGCTGGGGACACTATAAAAAAATTATATACACTGTGGGGGACATTTATTTAGCTGGGGGCTTACCATCCTGTGGGTGTTCCCAGGAGGGTGGGTCAAATTCATCTATTTTTAATGTCTGTTTTTAACGGACATAAAAAACTGATGCAAAACGGACATTAAATAGATGCACACACTGATGCAAAATGGCCATGAAAAACGGACAGTGTGTCCGTTTTTAACGGACTTTTTTTTTCACTGTCGTGTACATGTAGCCTTAGCCGCAGGAAATCGCAATATGCAAGGGTGGGCATGGCAGCCACTTTAAAGTAATCTCAAGATGGAACTTCATTTAACAAACACATTTACCAGGATTCTTTAATATGATTAATATGATATAGCAGACCCAAATGTCTAGACTCGAAATGACACGATATTCAAATACTTTTGGCAGATTCAAGAACAGATGCAAACAGACGCCGTACGCTATAAAGCCAAAATTGAAGATCTTGAAAAGGCATTGGCTGAAAAGGGACAGGTTGGTAGATGACATATAATCTCAAAATAGGATAACTATGAACCTTTTTTTTTGTTTATGAATTTTTTGTTGTTCATAGGATTCCCACTGGGTGGATGAAAAACAGCTTTTCAGAAAACGAAATCAGGAATTAATAGAAAAGGTAAAGTATGACTTGGGCAGGTCATGTACCCGAACATTAGCTTAGGAACAATGAAGCCTAATGAAATGTTTTGACCTGACAACACCATACAGTTATAATAAATATGTAGCTGTCCCTATATAGTGTAGAACAGCTGTGTGAACACCAGTAATGAACGGCAGGGGCAATATTAGAATTCGCGAATATTTGGGTGAATATTCGTCACATATTTGCGAATTCGAGAATTCGTGATCTCCAGTCATTATTTTCTTGATTGTGAAAATCGGCAATCGGAAAATTCGCAATAAAGATTTGCGATCAACACTACTTCTAAAGTCAGATATTGCAGCCTTCTCATTGGCCCACAAGCAAGAAGCAGTGAGGGATCATGGGCACTGATGAGAAAAAATCTAGAATATTTGTGATTACGAAGATATAGCACTATATTCTAGATATTTGCAAATTATCGAAGTGCCAATATTCGCGATAAAAATAGTCTCGGCTGGGGTGAGTTTGTGGCTCAGGAAAACAACGGGAGAGTACAGCTCTGAGGCCTACTTCAGAGGCATCGGTCTGTACCACAAACTCCCTCTTGAAGTCGGGCGTCACCAAAACCAGTGACCCGCACAGGACCGACTTCAACGCGGAAAAAGCCTCTTCCGCCTGGTCATTCCAGCGGACCATCATGGTCTTCCGTCCCTTCAAGAGCCCTATCAACCGAGCCGCTAAAGTGGCAAAATGGGGAACAAACCTCATGTAATAGCCTAATATTTCCAGGAACGACTTTACTTGCCTAGTGGTGACATGTTGAGGCCAATTCCAAATCGCCTCTATTTTATTCACTTGGGGTTTGATGACTCTTCGCCCAATGACATACCCCAGGTACTTAGTCTCCTCTAACCCTATTGCTCATTTCTTTGTTTTAGCGGTCAGTCCAGCCTTCCTAAGGGAGTCAACTACAGCCTGCACTTTGGGTAGATGACTTTCCCAGTCGGTACTGTGGATGGTGATATCATCCAGGTAAGCCGATGTGTACCGACGATGTGGATGAAGTACAATGTCCATGATTCGTTGGAAAGTGGCAGGGGCACCATGCAGACCAAAGGGTAACACTTTATACTGATACAGACCCTCAGGGGTGACAAAGGCAGTTTTCTCTTTGGCAGCCTCCGTTAAGGGCACCTGCCAATAGCCCTTTGTGAGGTCCAAAACAGAAAAATAATGGGCTTGTCCTAACCTTTTGATAAGCTCATCTACCCGGGGCATGGGATACGCATCAAACTTGGAGATTTCATTTAGTTTGCGAAAATCGTTACAGAACCGTAATGTCCCGTCCGGCTTGGGTATTAAGACTGGCCCATTCACTTTTGGACTCCTTAATGACGTCTAGTTTCAGCATTATCTGCACTTCCTCCGAGATGGCTTGTCGCCAAGCCTCGGGTACCCAGTATGGTTTTAACCAGACTTTTGCCTGAGGCTCAGTGACAATGTCATGCTGGATTATGGAAGTGCGTTAAGGGAGGTCCGAGAACACATCCGTGTTCCGACTAATGAACACCCTGGCTTCCTGAGCCTGTTTAGAGAAGAGGCTGTCAGCAATTTTTACTGTGGCAACTGCTTCTCTTGCATCGGACAGAGGGGCATGAACCTCTTCTCCTAGAAAACCTGGCCGCAGGCTGTCTTCAGTAGAGGACTCCCTATTTTTCCATGGTTTTAGTAAATTCACATGGTACACTTGCTCCGGCTTTCGCCGCCCCAGCTGGTGTACTTTGTAATTTACCTCTCCAACTTTCTCGAGTACCTCGTAGGGCCCCTGCCACCTAGCTAGGAACTTACTGTCTATGCTTGGTACCAAAACCAAAACCTGATCACCCGGGAGAAGAGTTCCGGACCCGAGCCTGACGATTACAGACCCTACTCTGGGCTTGCTGCGCTACCCCTCATATGCTCCCTGACCAGAGGCAACACTGTCTCCATCCGTCCTTGCATCTGGGTCACGTACTCAATAGAACTTTTGTGCGGTGTGGGTTGTTATTCCCATGCTTCTTTGGCTATGTCCAACAGACTGCGAGGATGTAGCAGTTCGAAGGGCGAGAACCCAGTAGAGGCCTGGGGCACCTTTCGCACTGCGAACATGAGATAGGGCAGAAGAAGGTCCCAGTCCCTCCCATCCTTAGACACCACTCTTTTTAACATGTTTTTTAATGTTTGATTAAATCTTTCTACCAGGCCATCCGTTTGCAGATGATACACGGACGTCCGTTGCTGTTTTATGTGGAGCAACTTACAGAGTTCCCTCATGACCTTGGACATAAAAGGGGTCCCTTGGTCGGTCAGAACCTCTTTTCCACTCGGAAAAACATCTTCATTAACTCCTTAGCTATGAGTTTGGCTGATGTATGTCACAGTGGCACTGCCTCCGGGTACCGAGTGGTGTAGTCGAGAACCACCAAGATGTGTTGGTGCCCTCTAGCAGACTTCGGTACTGGGCCTATGAGATCGATAGCGATTTGCTCGAACGGGCCTCGATAATCGGGAGAGGTATCAGGGGACTCCTGAAATGTGGCTGAGGGCTATTTATCTGGCAGGTTGGGCAAGATTTACAAAATTCTTCTGCCTCTCTAAACACACTGGGCCAGTAAAACCGCTGTTCAACATGCTCACCCCGTATTTGGCTTACCCAATACAGTATTTCCTGGTGAACGACAAAACGGGGAAACATAGACTTGGCCCCAGGTTTTTGTGGTTCACCATCAATTATTACAACATTCTCCCAGGCCCGGGATAAGGTTGGGTCCCGGTATTGTGTGGTTCCGAAATTTTCACCAGAGATATTGAGGTCTGCCAATTCAGGACCCGACGGCAAGTCCTCAACGTCTCCTACCATCAGACTCAGCGGGGTTTTCTCCCCCTCTTCCACCAAAGTGGCGATCACCCCTACCGCAGGCCCTTTGGCCTTGAGTTCCCAGGGTTCTGGCCTCCCGCCCGAGCCAAGCCACTCTGCTGGAGTTACCCCTGACTCAGGGGCATCAACAATTCTCATGGCTGGCCACAGGGCCGGGAAGCCCGGAAAGTCTCTCCCTATTATTAGTTCATAAGGTAAAGTGTTGGCAACGGCGACCTCGTGGGTCCACCTGCTGCCTCCCAGGGCGGTGGGATAGTCCTTTAAATCTCCATGTATACACACGACCCCGATTTTTCAGCTAGTATACTCGTCAGGCCGCACCAGGGTAGATTTTACCAGGGACACAAGACTCCCTGAGTCCAACAAAGCCACCACTGATGAGCAGGAGGTACCATATTCGATTTCGCAATATTTTGCGAATATTCGATTGAATATTCGTTTTATATTCGTCGAAATCGAATATTCGTCATTATTCTATTTATCGCGAATAATATGCGATTTAATTATTTGCGTATTGCGTTTTTGTTTTAACTGTATAAGGCATAAAGGCAACTTTCCTATTGGTTGGCTATGGCGCTATGTCTATTTGTATTATACGAATGTTCGCTATATTGCTATAACTTCATATTTTAGAATATTCGTAATATTCTAAAAAACAAAGTTATTGTGATTTCGTGATATTCGTTAAATTCTTTTCTATGTCGCTCGCTATTATGTGCTCGCGAACGAACGTATTGTATTCTAAATGATTCTAATTACTGATTTATAATTTTCCTCTTCATGTAAGATAGTTTATGTCATGCGATAAATCGGCAATTAAATATGCGAGTGAATCGCGTCGCATAAGGGCTGTATGCTATTGGGTTGCCTTGGTCGAATAGACGAAGATAGAGAATATAGCGCTATATTCGCTATATTCGACATTCAACAATTCTACTAAGCCAACAGTTACTTACGGTTGGCTTGGTAGAATTGTCGAATATAGCGAATATAGTGCTATATTCTCTATCTTCGTCTATTCGACCAAGCCAACCCAATAGCATACAGCCCTTATGCGACTGCAATTGTAACTGCCAATTTATCGCATGACAAACTATCTTACATGAAAAGGAAAATTATAAATCAGTAATGACTCATTACTGATTTATAATTTTCCTCTTTATGTAAGATAGTTTATGTTATGCAATAATTTGGCAATTAAATATACGCGTGAATCGTGTCGCATAAGGGCTTTAAGCTACTATATGCTATTGGGTTGGCTTGGTCGAATAGACGAAGATTGAGAATATAGCGCTATATTCGACAATTCTACCAAGCCAACCTATTAGTGATAGTAGTAATTTTTACTATCACAAAAACTGGCTCGGTGACACATACCTTCCATCAACGACTGACCCTTGCACCTTCCTACAATATATATATATATATATATATATATTTAACTATAGCTCTCCTATATTTGCTGCCACCTACTGGTGAACCAGGCACATTACATGAACAGTTACATAACATTAGAAATGCACAGTGTGGAGGACCTGGAAAAAATGCATAGCATGACATGAGGTTAGACCAATAAAGACAGTAGCAAGGTGCAAGGTGCAGAAGTGGTAACACCACTCTGGGGTGTTACACCACTCCCCTGTGCAGGGCCTGGGACTTCTCTGTCTGACATACTGCTAGATCAAATAAATAAATAAAAAGGAAATGAAAACACCCAAAAAAGTCTGCAATTTTCTCACTTCACCACACAACGGCTAATAAGCCCTTTTTTCCCCACTAATACACGCCAAAGAAGGCTTTAGAACACATAACTGCACCGCTGAACGGCAAATAGGTCCACTTATACACTCCATGAAAGGCTTTAGAACATATAACTGCACCGCTGAACGGAAAATCATCTTTTTTTTTTTGCCACTAATACACGCCAAAAAGGGCTTTAGAACATATAACTGCACCGCTGATTAGTAAATGGGCCCTTATTTTTTCCACTTATACACGCCACAAAAGGCTTTCGAACATATAACTGCACCGCTGAACAGCAAATAGGCCCTTACATTTTTCACTTATACGCTCCACGAAAGGCTTTAGAACATATAACTGCACCGCTGAACGGCAAATAATATTTTTTTTTTTGCCACTAATACATGCCAAAAAGGGCTGTAATTTTCTCACTTCACCACACAACAGCAAATACTTTTTTTTTTTGCCACTAATACGTGCTAAAAAGGGCTTTAGAACATATAACTGCACCGCTGAACGGCAAAAAGGCCCTTACTTTTTTCCACTTTTCACCACACAACGGCTAATAAGCCCTTTTTTCCCACTAATACACGCCAAAGAAGGCTTTAGAACACATAACTGCACCGCTGAACGGCAAATAGGTCCACTTATACACTCCACGAAAGGCTTTAGAACATATAACTGCACCGCTGAATGGCAAATCATATTTTTTTTTTGCCACTAATACACGCCAAAAAGGGCTTTAGAACATATAACTGCACCGCTGATTAGTAAATGGGCCCTTATTTTTTCCACTTATACACGCCACAAAAGGCTTTCGAACATATAACTGCACCGCTGAACAGCAAATAGGCCCTTACATTTTTCACTTATACGCTCCACGAAAGGCTTTAGAACATATAACTGCACCGCTGAACGGCAAATAATATATATTTTTTTGCCACTAATACACGCCAAAAAGGGCTGTAATTTTCTCACTTCACCACACAACAGCAAATACTTTTTTTTTTTTGCCACTAATACATGCCAAAAAGGGCTTTAGAACATATAACTGCACCGCTGAACGGCAAATAGGCCCTTACTTTTTTCCACTTATGCACTCCACAAAATGCTTTAGGACATAACTGCACTGCTGAAAGGCAAATAATATATATTTTTTGTGACACTAATACACGCCACAAAAGGATTTAGAACATATAACTGCACCGCTGAACGGCAAATAATATATATTTTCTTGCCACTAATACACGCCAAAAATGGCTTTAGAACATATAACTGCACCGCTGAACAGCAAATATTTTTTTTTGTCACTTATACACGCCAAAAAGGGCTGTAATTTTCTCACTTCGCCACACAACGGCTAATAAGCACTTTTTTCCCCACGAATACAAGCCAGAAAATGCTTTACAACATATAACTGCACCGCAAATAAGACGTATAAATATTTCCTTGTAATAACCCTTGTTAATGCCTGTATCAATCAGCACTTGCACCCTAATAAGAACGGTTTGCTGGAATTACAGAGCTGTATAATGGCAATTTGGATCCCCAGTCAGTGCAGCAAGGTGTAATAGGATTGTTACTATTACCCAGGCTGTAACCCTGTTCTGCTTCAATACTGTGGAATGATTCCTCTATATAGCAAAATAAAAGTTTTAAAGTCTTTTCTAGAACTGTCCTTAGCGCCTGCTGACATCTCTCCGTGCACTAAGCACTAAGTACAAAAAAGGCTGAATCCAAGATGGCTGAGGCTATTTATAGGGCTGTGACATCACAGGGCTGGCTGCTGATTGGCTGCATACATGGCATTGTGGGTTATCACTCGATCCCAGAGTTCCATGCTCCATGTCCAAACACGTACAGCATCCATTTTAGGAAAAAATGCGATTCGTTACCACGAAGCGTGAGGAAATTCGGATCAAATTTCGCAAATCAAATTTTTCCTGAAATTCGGATCAAATTCCATTTCGTCAACTTTGATTCGCTCATCTCTAAACATATATATATCACAAAGCTCAGTTTCTTTCCCTCCATCATATCCTGTTCTCAGGTTCACTTTTCATATGTACACTACTCACAAAAAGTTAGGGATATTTGGCTTTTGGGTGAAATTTATGGAAAACGTCAAAAGTTCACGCTACAGTGATATTATACAGTGAAAGTAGGGTATTTAAGTAGAAGCCTGGAATGGTGATTTCCTCATCTCAAACAATCTTTTAAAAGAAAAAGCCAACAACAGTGGTGGGTATACCCCACAGAAATGTCATTGACTCAATAACTTGTTATGTGGACTTGAGCATCAATTACAGCTTAGCGACGACGTCTCATCCTGTTCACAAGTCGACTTATTGTCTGCTGAGGCATGGCATCCCACTCTTCTTGAAGGGCCGCCCTCAGGTCATTAAAGTTCTGGGGCACAGAGTTCCGAGCCTCTATACGGCGACTCAGCTGATCCCATAGGTTTTCAATGGGATTCAGGTCTGGAGAAAGTGCAACCAACTCCATTTGAGGTACTCCAGTCTCCAGCAGCCGTTCCCTAAGGCCTCATGCACACAACCGTATTTTGCGGTCCGCAAAAACGAATGATGTCTATGTGCATTCCGTATTTTGCGGAACTGAACAGATGGCCCCTAATAGAACAGTACTATCCTTGTCCGTAATGCGGACAATAATAGGAAATTTTCTTTTTTTTTGCGGAACGGAAATGCGGACATACGAAAGCAAAATAAAAAAGTAACTTCCTTTGTTTTGCGGACCCATTGAAATGAACGGTTCCGTATACGGTCCGTAAAAAACACTGAACTGACACAGAAAGAAAATACGTTTGTGTGCATGAGGCCTAATGATGTGACCTCGACGAACTGGTGCATTGTTGTCCATGAAGATTAAATTAGGCCTGTGTTGTTCATGTAGAGGCACAATGACTGGATTAATGATGTTATTCAAGTAGTATGGGCTTGTCACTTCATCATCGGACAACCCCTTGAAGCATAATAAAGATGATTGTATTTCACTTTCAGATTGAGAAACTGGAATCTGAAAATAATCGTCTACAACAAGAACTGCAAGATGCTAGAGACCAGAATGAGTTGTTGGAATTCCGCAATTTGGAGTTAGAAGTATGACTGGTTCATGAGATAATCTTTTATTTCTCTAAATTTCTTTACATTTTGTGACTGTTTAAAAAATACTCAAAAATATAATAATCCCTATACATAATTACTATAGAAGGTTACTTGCAAGTTTTATCATATAGTGATCCTGCATCATGAAGTATTCAAGAGTACCTTCTTCTAAAGAAATAGAAAAAAGAAAAGAAAAAACAAATTTGACTATGCATAAAAAACAGTGGTGTAACTAGAAATGACAGCCCCACAGCAAATTTTTGAATGGCCCCCTCCCATGCAACCCCCACTCCAGTGGCTAGTCAAGATGGCTCTCACAGCCGATCCACCCATTTCCTACAGTGTCACTGTAATATCAACGTATAATACTGTTGAAGGGGCCCTGACAGTAACATTTTTTAGTCCTCATCCTAGGTGGGCCTCAAAGCAGCTGCTTCCCCTGCTTCCCCTATAGCTACGCCCCTGATAAACAAGTTAAGAAAAGGTAAAAATTTTAAGAAAAATGAGGGACATCTCATCTTTCATGTCCCACCTCCTATCAACTGATTCCAGGGGACCCAAAAATTCTGACAATTAACTGTTTTATTTTTGTTTTAAAAAATCTAGAACTTGAATTAATATACTTACTATAACCAGAATACCCCTTTAAGTTAATCTTGGTATGACAATTCTCGATGTTGTCAAAATACGTACAGATGGCGTAGAGTTAACACGTATTCTTGTTTTTATATCTGACCATGTAACCTGTATATTGATATGAGAGCTTTTTTTACATGAAAATTATTATTACTTCTGGTCAGTCATTCATAAGGCTCAGGAGTCTCATTCCAAAATCTTTGAGTTTTAATGATCAGCATAGAACTCTATGTTAATCAGGGGGTTGACTGTCACAGCGATAAGACAGATGATAAAATACCTAGGTAGATGGGGTGCACATTTGCATGGGTGGCAATGTTCCTTTCTGTAGGGAACTAACATGGAATTCAAACACGTCTCAGTACTCTACTAACATTATCAAACATGTTTCATAGTTGAACAGATCTCCAGTCTCACCATTGACAACCCCTTTAGGTGGGAGTCATCGGGGAAGGGGACGGGGGGCAGCTAGACTAGTGAAATGTAAGATTCTATGGAATACATGTATGGCTCTAGATTTCCAGAGTGACTACATTCTCATATACTGTAGAGGGTCCCAGGCAGTAGATGCCCTTTTATGAAGTCCATACGCCCTAGCTATACAGTTGTCTTACTGAGATACCGTATTTTTCGCCCTATAAGACGCACCGGCCCATAAGACGCACCTAGGTTTTTGAGGAGGAAAATAAGAAAAAAAAAATGTTACCAAAAGGTGTGCTTTTGGTGGGTTTTGAACTAATGGTGGTCTGTGCATGACACTACTATGGGGGATCTGTGGATGGCACTGTTATGGGGGGGATCTGTGGATGGCACTGTTATGGGGGGATCTGTGGATGGCACTGTTATGGGGGGGATCTGAGGGGGGCACTGTTATGGGGGGATCTGAGGGGGGCACTGTTATGGGGGTGATCTGTGGATGGCACTGTTATTGGGGGTGATCTGTGGATGGCACTGTTATTGGGGGTGATCTGTGGATGGCACTGTTATGGGGGGGTGATCTGTGGATGGCACTTTTATGGGGGGGTGATCTGTTGATGGCACTGTTATGGGGGGGTGATCTGTGGATGGCACTGTTATGGAGGGGGGTCTGTGGATGGCACTGTTATGGGGGGTGGATCTGTGGATGGCACTGCTATATATGTGTCACCCACAGATCCCCCACCCCATAACAGTGCCATCCACATATACGCCACCCCATAATAGTGGCATCCACAGATCACACCCCCCCATAACAGTGCCATCCACAGATCACCCCCCCATAACAGTGCCATCCACATATCCCCCACCCCATAATAGTGGCATCCACAGATGCCCTAATAACCTGTGGGAGGGGCCGGTGTCATGCAAATGTTGCGGGGCCGGTGTGGTCACTGTACTCCGGCCCCACCGCTCACTCACTGCTTTATTGCCTAAACATTTTATAATAATAGCTTTCATTGAAGTTCCGATCCCCAGCCCCATCTGTACTACTTACTAAATGTCCTGTAGCAGGAAGAGCAGGGCGGGCGGCCAGCCGTAACTCACTGACATCACGTGCCTGCGTCACCTACTTTATGACCGCACCGGCCCCGCCACATTTGCATGACACCGTCCCTCCTCCCTCCCCCGTCCAGCTGATACATCGCAGTCTGCGATGCTGCAGCATCGCAGACTGCGATGTAAAATGGCAGCATTCGCCCCATAAGACGCAGGGGCATTTTCCCCCACTTTTGGGGGGGGGGGGAGTGCGTCTTATGGGGCAAAAAATACGGTAACCTTTTAATTGAGTAGACACATTGATACAGCAAAGGGGTTTTCTGGGGGAGAATGTTTTGAATGGGAGCATTGCTCACCTCTTTGCTCCCTTGTTGCTGCTGTTCCAATGCTGCTCCACTCCACATCTGTTTGCTCTCCACTTCCTGTTCCCACCCGATGCACAGGAAATGACTGAAGATGCCCACATAGCAATGGGGATCGCTGACTACTTTTGCTTTGTATCTTATTTTTTTCCTTCCAGGAGCGAGAACGAAGGTCGCCTGCATTCAATTTACAGATTCATCCATTTTCTGATGGAGTCAGTGCCCTACAGATTTACTGCATGAAGGAAGGTGTTAAGGTATAGGACATTTATTGTGTATTAATTTTATATTTATCAAGGTAACTGAATGAGAGGCCAATGCTGCCACTTAACGGACAAAAAACTGTTTTTTCTGTCGACTAACGCTTCTTAAGATTTACATTACAATTTTCATTTTTTAAGGATGTCAACATACCGGATCTAATCAAACAGCTAGATATTCTGGGAGACAATGGGGTAAGTAGTACATTAGATATCCTTATACCCATGTGCAACTAAACATTATTCCACGCTGAACTTCCGTTTTATTTCCCTGTCAGAATCTAAGGAATGAAGAACAGGTTGCCATAATTCAAGCGAGCACCGTGCTGTCATTGGCTGAGAAGGTAATGTTTAAATATTTATCGGTTTCTGGTGGTCTCCCTAGGCTTGCATCAATTAGAGTTTAGAGATGCCTATGGGGTATATGGGAGTGCTCATACATAATGTACAACTGGCACTTAAGATTACACAACATACAGCATGGCTTGGATGGTATTTCATGTATGTCAGTGGAAAATGCTAAAGACCTCCTTGAAACCAATCTCATAAATTATAGCTTTGGTTACTAAGTGGCAAGAGCCATCAATGTGAAACAGTCCACAAAACTTTACTGTCATTGTGGTTTAATCATCTACAGACAACTAAGGTCAGTGAGTTATATTCTGAATTCATATCCACGAGAATACTCTTTCCATTTTGCATTGTTACACAGGTTTTATGGGTATTTTACATGCTTACCCCTCAATCCTTACTTCAGTGATTATTATTGTATATGGGTCATTCACGTTCTCAGGATATACCATCACTTTATGATCAGTGGGTTTTGTTTTTTTTCTGGAGAACTCCACTGATTCATAGAATGAAGGGGCTGCAGCACTGATCTAGCCCCTTCAGTGTTTTTTCTTCAACAGCAGCACTACCAGCACCATTTGCTGTGCAAGGAACTGCCGTTGGGCTCATTAGCTGGGTACCACTGTACAGGGAAAGACTGTGAGGGGGACAAAGCACAGAAACAGTGCTGCAGCCCATTAAAGATCAGGATTGGTTGGGATCACAGAGGTTGGACCTCCACCAGCCATAGCAATGTGCCATAGTATGATGAGATGGGAATAACCCTTTAAAATGAGTCCATTGACATTATATAGACATGGTAAGAATAGGCTATAATCAATTCTATATAGGTATTTATACATGGCTTGATTGCTACTACATACTTTTATACTGTAGAAGAAGTCTCTCTTGCATGGTACCAGTCTCTCCTGCACACCAAAGAAGCATCTATCACCTAAACATGGATTTATGAGAATAACTCAGAGCATGAATGCTCAATTTTTTGCATATGTGTCTTTTCTAAGTAAATCATAATAAATTATGTTAAGTAGGCCATTTAAAAATAAGATATATATCTCATGTCCATAAAATAATCAAATACTTTGAATAAGCATCATATACAAATATATAAGATTATAATTGCTACAAAAAATAGGTAAACAGGTAAAAGACTAAGTAAACAGAATAATATATAGCTGTAAAAGATCACAATAAAGTGGTCTTACAAAATTGCAGATCTTCCTCCGCCTTTTCTGATTGCACTAAAGGCATGTTCAGCAGTTCTGAAACACTTTGGACTTATTCACATGGCCACATTTTCAGCCTTTGTTAGATATGTTATATGCTCTATGACTATATGCTATAGCAGGGATCAGCAACCTTCGGCACTCCAGCTGTTCCGAAACTACAATTCCCAGCATGCTCCATTCACTTCTATGAGAGTTCTGAGAGAAGCACAGCAAGTATGCATGCTAGGAGTTGTAGTTTCACATCAGCTGGAGTGCCAGAGGTTGCCTACCCCTGTGTATAGTATAGTCTTATTTATGAGACTTAACCAATGGAAGTCTGCCACCTTGTGGTCATCTTGTATACTACTTCCAAGGACAGCTGAATGTCAGCTGACATCACCTGTTTTTTTCAAAGCCATACAATGACAGAAAATCATAAAGAATTATAGCAATTAAGCCAAGAAACATATTTTGGCTATATGTATATTATAAAACTATTTGATAATGATGGGTGCAGTTTCCTTTTTGTACCCACAGTGGATACAACAGATTGAAGGTGCTGAAGCCGCACTTCATCGGAAGATGATGGAGCTGGAGAGTGATATGGTAGGTAGATCTCAGATGAGAACTATGACTAATATTGGTTTTGCCAGTGCTTCACTCTCAACAACGATGGATTTCAACCTTCACCTTATCAACTTTACTTGCATGTATGGCAGGAAGCTGCATGTGAAATCATGATGTGAATCATATTGCTATGTGGATGATTTAAGACAAAAATGTAAAGTTTAATATACAAACCAGATAGTGAAATGCACAAGCCTAGGGCACTAAGGAATTCATACATACAATCATTGCAAAAAAATAAATAAAAATATCGCACCCAGATAAAGATGTCAGATGCTGCCAAACTGTGCACGCAGTTATGTCTATGGAGGCAGATATGTAAATGATTACAGGGGTGGTCTGATTAGACACTGGGTTTAGCCACAAGGGGGCGTAAAAGTGCTTCCCCCTTGATGAGAGATCACTGAGTGCTGGACATGTCTAGACAACACACTCCAAGACATTTTGCCCAGTTCACAGGCTTTGGTAGGGTCCACATCTTTGGACTTAGAGAGACCGGATGGTTCTTTTAACAAACTGCCCGCTGTTTAGGCCATTCTGACCTCGCCATTAGGAGGTGTTAGGAGCACTATTTAAAGGAGGACATACACATGGTGAACAGGCTCCGGATTGCCCAGACAGACCACTAGTACAAGGGGATTTCTTAATCCGCAGACAAACATGAGCAGTTCCGACAGTTTCCTTGTTCATCATCCAGACACAGGTGACACCTTCATTCCATATCCCTGTCTCTGCCCGGACCATTTCCAGGTGCTTAGCAAAAAGAAAATTTGGTGTCATGGCATCCATTACGTTTCCTGCGATTGGCAGCCAGCCACTATCACCTTTCTTTGCAGTGGTGTCAAATGAGTGACAAATCCAGGTTCAGTTTGGGATCCGATGATTGTCAGCTTCAACTATAGAGGCCTCATATTGAGCATTTCAATCCTGCCTTTGCTGTGGAGCGATACAAAGACCCTTCTGCTGGTGTGATGATCTGGGGAGTCATCGCATAGCACAGTCAGTCATCCCTAGTAGTTATATGAGGGGTAATATCAGCTCAGCTATATGTAGAGGACATCCTGTGACCACGTGTTGCCTCATGGCAGAGATTCCAACTGGTATTTTTAAGCAGGACAATGCTTGCTACACACGGCAAGGCTTTCCCAGGAATATCTCCGCCAGATTGCTATACTTCTTTGTCCTGCCAAGTCGCCAGATTTATCACCAATTGATCATTTTCTTAACCAGCAGAGACACCAGCTTCAGCAAACTATGAATGTGCACGACGTACAGAGTCAGATGCAACATCTGTGGGCAAATGTGCCTCAGAATACCAAACAGGACCTCTATGCCCAACCGTATCTCATCCTGTATCCAGGCTAGAGGTGGGCCCACAGGGTAGAGACTCCTTTCAATTGTGATGTTTTCCCTAATAAACTTATCCTTTAGCGCTAATATTGTAATCACTTACATTTATTATCATTACATTCACACATATAAAGTTTCATTCAATTTTAGAATGTGTGCCCCTCCGACCTCTTGGGTTTATTGCATTCATGGACTGGATATTTATTAGAGGACAATAAAACTTTTACGATCCTTATTTATAATGACTACAACAATTTACTGCTACAACAGTTTGCTTGTTTACTCCCCCACTCATACTGATCTGCTTTACATCACTTGTCTCATCTACCTAATTATTAGTGTTGAGCGCGAATATTCGAATTGCGAATATTGGCACTTCGAGAATTTGCGAATATTTAGAATAGAGTGATATATATTCCTAATTTTGAATATTCTAGACTTTTTTTCATCAGTAACCTCCCTTCTTGCTTGTGGGCCAATGAGAAGGCTGCAATGTCTTTGTCTGAGCTTAGCAACATCCCTAGCAACCAATAGGAAAGTTGCCTACCCCTTACTATATAAGAACCTACCCAGCAGCCATTTTCTACAGTTTTTTAAAGTTCTAAGAGAGCAGTGACCAGGATGCGGGTATACCGACGCCACTTTAATGCAGTGGGTCAGGATATGGGTATAATAGTCTACAGTTTGTTTGTGACGCCAATCGCAGCGTGCGCAGGGTACTGTCACAGGGCCCTCCAAGATGTTATAACTCACGCCCCAGGTTAGGAATGCCAGAGTGGTGTAATGTCTCTGTATGGTAGTAGTAATTGTGTCAACGGTGTCTCCTACCTGGGTACGGCTGGACTCCTGGCTCCTGGCTCACTTGCAATAAATTGAGGGTAGTGATAGTAGGAGTAATAGAGGAATTTGCAGCAGAAATTTAGATCCAGACTTTTGGTGAAGTTCAAACTTGTCTTTACTGATTGTAACTTTCATCCAAACAAGATACAGCTTTTGTCTTAGGTCCCAGCAGGTATTGGCAATGTGTGGCAGGAATATATCTTCTGCTCTCTCATGTACCTGGAGCTTGCAGGAAAAGACGTCTGCTTGTTAGCTCTATACTGTGGAATTTGACTTCTGCACTTTCTTTCTATCTTCTGCTGTATGGGGGACTGACTAGCTGAGGAGGAGAATATGGCTTCTCCTGGGGTCTCTGGTCTTTACTCACAGTTATCTTCTCAGAGTATGGTTTCTTCCTGGAACTGGAGTTGTCTACAACTTTCTGCTTTGTGTCATCCAGCTGAGCTGGAGGGCTCAGACTGGGAATTTGATCAAATCTCAGAACGAGACTTGATCCTTGCTGTCTTCCCTATGCAGGGAGAGATAGAACTGGTTCTAACTGTTTTTTTTTCTCCCTTGCTGCAGGATGTGGGAACCTCACTTCTCTTCAGCAGGGGGGCAGAACAGAACAGGATCGTTCCACTCTGAACGGCCATGACATTAAAACTATTTCTACCAATGATGCTGCCACCTGCTGGTGAACATGTAAATTACAACAATATATATTTAACAAGGTTTACAATGCACAGCTGTGAGGATATAATGTAAAATTACATCAGAGGCAAAGGTTAATGCTCTTAGGAGATTGTAGCGGGGTAAAAGAGTTTAGTAACACAACGCTGGGGTGTTAAAACAGCAGTGTCATTGCTGTGCTCTGTGCTTTCCACACTACATTAGATAGATAGTTAGTTAGCTTATATATATAATACAGATAGTTAGTGGGAGATAGTCAGTGCAGGTTAGATAGTGATATAGTGTAGCTGACCGGTTCTGCTGTCCATACATACAGTACATGCTACAGACATAGTGCTGTGATGTCACACCACCTTTTACTAAATATAACAACATACAGACTTTTGTAGATCTAGTGACTATAGAACTACAAATAATCAAGGGGAAGAAGTCACAAATTGGTAGTAATCTAACCAAAAGAGAAAAGAAGGCGTTACAGGAACTAACAGAGAATAAAAATCTGGAAATTAAACCGTCAGACAAAGGGGGTAACATAGTAATAATGGAGAAACCAGAGTACAAAAGAATTGTTATGGATCTTTTAAAAGATAAAAATATGTACAAAAAATTACAGATTAATCCTACAATTAAATTTGTACAGGAACTCAAGAGTATTTTACAACAAGCAAAAGAAAAAAATCTGATCACTAAAGATGAGTTCAAAGTAATGTACAAGCCGAACCCAGTGCTTGCAACATTCTATGCTATCCCTAAGATACATAAAAAACGACACCCAGTTCCAGGGAGACCCATAGTATCCGGAAATGAAAGTCTATGTGAAGGGATAAGTGGCTATGTCGATGAGGTGATATCCCCATTTGTCCCCAGTCTAACATCACATCTAAAGGACACGAAGGATGTATTGACTAAATTACTAAATATACATGTAGAAAAGGGAACATTTTTAGCGAGCTTAGACGTAGAGGCGTTATATACCAGCATACAGCATTCCAAAGGCCTAGACGCAGTAAAATACTATCTAGATACAAGGGGCACCCAGTATAAAGAGCATAATGAGTTTGTTTTGTCACTTCTAGGATTCCTACTCACTCACAATTATTTTATTTTTGACGGAGAATATTATTTGCAGATCACGGGTACCTCAATGGGTACGAAATGCGCACCAAATTTCGCAAATCTTTTTTTAGGGTGGTGGGAGGATAGAATAGTGTTCACTGAAGCACACAGTCAATTCACAAAATATATCACATATTGGGGTCATTATATTGACGACGTCATAATATTATGGGAAGGCACACAAGAAGAATTCTATGAATTTGTTAAAATTCTCAACATAAACACAATTGGATTAAAATTCACTGGAGAAATTGACAAAAACAGACTCAATTTTCTGGATGTAGCCCTCAGCCTTTCAGAAGATGGAACTATAATAACAGAAATCTATAGAAAGCCCACGTCAAGCAATAGCCTCCTCCACTGGTCAAGTTACCACCCAATACCTCTGAAAAGAGGAATACCAGTAGGCCAGTATTTTAGAGCAAGAAGAAATTGTTCAACAGAGGATGGTTTTGAACGCGAAAGCAAAATACTATACCAAAAATTTTTGGAACGAGGATACCCAAAAAAAGTGCTACATAAAGCATATCAGAAGGCAAAAGAAAAAGATAGAAATGACCTTTTACAGGACCGAAAAAAAGTAAGCACTGAAAAAATAGTGCGCTGTATAGGCACATATGATATTAAACATCAAGAAGTCAGTAATATCCTTAAAAAATACTGGAATATCCTGAGACTGGATGAAGATATTAAGAGTGTTATTACAAAATATCCTACAATAACATACAGAAGAGGATCAAATCTTAGAGAACAGCTTGTACATAGCCATTTCCAGTGGAACCCTCAACCAGTAGAAAAAACCACATGGCTAACCACTAAAGGGTCCTACCCTTGTGGAGATTGCCAATTCTGCAGTAAAATGCAAGTGTGTAAAAAATTTGTAAACCCGGTCCATCAAAAAAAGTATAAAATTGCTCATTACATAAATTGTAAAACAACAGGAGTGGTGTATGCGATACAATGCAGCTGCCCCAAAATCTATGTAGGCAAAACTATACAAGAACTCCGGAGGAGAATATCAAAACACTTCAGCGACATCAATTTAAAAACAGATACCACCTTATCCAGACATATACAAGCAGAACATAACGGCAAAAGTGACAGCTTGAAAATATGGGGAATAACAAAAATCAAACCAGGCCCCAGACAGGGCGATATAGACAAAAAATTACAGCAGGAAGAAACCCGCTGGATATACAGACTAAAAAGTCTGTCACCCCAAGGCCTAAATGAAGGTTTCACTTATGCATCATTCCTGTTAAAATACAATAATGAAAAGAAAAAGCAAAAAGCAGCAATCTAAAAGAAATAAATCTAATCTGACCTCCTTGAATATAATAACAGAGTAGTGGCGAAGAATAAAATAATTTCATCTGAAATCAAAATTAAAACAAGTCCATCCGAAATCAAAAATTAATCAGAAAGAAATACAAATTGAGTATATTACCTCTCAATGGATCCAGCAGTATGTTCTGACCTGTAAGAAAAATAAGAAAAGAAAAAATACTGTAAAAATCTGAGTAATATATAAGAAATTAATATAATTAATAGAATTTTGGTATTATTGTTCTGTGATACCAAAATGGAATACTGTAAATCTTCACTATTTGCAAAATAAAATATAATTAATAAAAAAAAAAAAAAAAGAACAAGGGAATAAACACTAGCTAGATTACCAACGACCAAAAACAAAATCGAGATATATGAGCCTAAGCACCTGAGAAAGCGCACATTTAATAATAACAGAGAGAAAACATGAGAGATATCAATCCAAAAAGAAAAAGAAAAAAATGTTTAAGTATAGAGACATGCGCAGTAGTCTAGAGTGAAAATCCCTCAGATCCAAAATAAATAAAAACAAAACTAGCGCAGGGATCTGAAAATAATAACAAGCGCCAAACCTGCTTTAAGAAGCAATAATAGAATTAAAATGAAGATCGTAAGTATCCTAGAATTCTGATAGGTCAGACACAGATTGGAACCAGTTAAAATCTCTAAGTGCAGTGACATGCGCGAGATTAGAGAATGATCGCGCGAATATTGACGTCAGGACCAAGTGAACTAAATAGTGAACTAGTCAAAATTTCTAAGTGCAGTGACATGCGCGAGATTAGAGAATGATCGTGCGATTATTGACGCCATTCAAGCCATTTGTAACAGGAATCGACTCAATAAGACATAAAGCTATTCGCTACCAATCGATTACGTCATTAGAGTAGGAGGTAATAAATACATCCGGTAACGCCAACCTCTGTGCAGACTGCCCGATCCCCTGAGGACGCCATGTATATTGCGAAACATGTCGGGGGGCAGTGATTAGTTTTTTAGACCACAGCAGACCCAGCATTAGTGTGCAAGCTACCGAGTAGCTATTAGGTAGCTTAGTAAGCGATTGCGCCGCCATCAGAAATTAAGTACAGCATCAGAACAAGAGCTAGGAGACATTTAGAAGGCAGCAAGTGTAGCAATGGAATAGCTACAATTACAGTTACAAATCAGAGTAACAATGTTACACCAATGTGTCAGAAAGCACAGACACTGAAAAGCTAGTAGGCAGTATAGGAAGCAACAGCGTCGCCACTGCAAGCACAGCAGGTGCACATAGAAGCAGTTAGCCAAAAGACAGATAGTCTAAAAACACGCCGCCACTGCAATACCAGCTATTACAAAAGGAACATTTACGCAAATTTAGCACACAAAGGGTCTACTGTAGAGAGTTTTAATTAAGTAGGTTAGATATAAGTGCTCACAATTTATTAAATAAATAAACAATAAAAGCTAAATTTTACTTTATATAAATAAAATACCAATAATAAAATATGCACATGTCAAGAGCAGGCAACTAGTAGTCTTAGACTAAATGTAAATACACGTGATGTCACAACAATACATAGTGCGCCAATCAGTAATATGTAGTCAGACCTGCTAAAATGTAAAGTTTCACGTATTGCGTCAAAATATTTGCATCATTAGTGCCAATTAGCGCAATCGCAAATATATTGGAGCACTCTAACTGCATATAAAGCCATTTTTAATGTTCTGCCATGCCAACCATTTTCTTCAGTCTCAGGAAACTTCTAGCAGCTTGAAAAATGTAGCAAAAGTGACCCACGACTGTATTTCGCGCGCATTACGCAAATATTGCATTGCCAATTTTTCGCAATCAAGAAATGAATCTCGAATTCGCTAATATATGTCGAATATTCGCCCAAATATTCGTGAAATATCGGAAATTCGAATATAGCCCCTGACGCTCATCACTACTCATTATTCCTATGTACTTTGGTGTATAAATATGTGAATCTTCAGATACTGTCTTAAAAGATGCCTGAGGAAGAGGCCTGAGTGGTCTTGAAAGTTTGCAATTGTGTCATCGACTTTTCAGTTAGCCATTAAAAAGTATCAACCATTGAGGAATCAATTTTTTTTTATCTTGAATGTAAGAATGACATTAAATTATATATTAACCCTCTCTTGTATCAGTATAAGGCTGCATTCACACGACAATGGTAGTCTATAGGGTTATTTACATTTAAAATAGAACCGTGGTGTGATTAGGTCCCTATAACGGATATTTCCGATATTCTTCAAACAGCATGTATTTATTTGGCCATATAGCAACTTGATTGAATATTCAGGAAGATGTATCTGCGCCCAAAAAATTTCATATATCAAAGTTCATCCGAATAAATTAAAAAGGTGCGAAAGTTAATCCTCCTATAGTAAAAATTCCTCCAGCAAATAGTTCATCCACAATAATCATAGGACCGCAATGTCTATTAGAGTTTGGAGATGGGTATATGTGCTCTCGATTTTTAAACCACAAGATTCATCTACCCGCAGTATTGGTAGAAGTATGGAGATGAATATATATGCTCCAGGATATTTCTGTAATCCAGGTATTTGATATCATATACCAATACAATTGGGTGAGAAAGGCAACAACATATCGTTTCTCCAGATAGGATAAGATGTAGCAGTATATATGAATATATATTGGTTGGTGCGAGTCCCTTATTTTACAGCTTTTATCCATAAAACAGCTTGGTATATATACTTAGTTCACTTAGGTGTTAGGGCTGGATAATGAATCCGTTACTCACGGTTAGTTGTCTCAGGTAATTTAGTCCCGGTAAGTGTACAGCCCGGCAGTATCGCAGGAAATGGGAGGTTTTCCTCTATGTTGTAAGTATATGTCGCGGTCTATGCTGTGAGCATTGCGCTGCTTGATGGCAAAATCTGGAGGCTCTCCTTTATGCTGTGACAGTGGGCAACACGCTGATGGTATTAGAGTCTGTGGCCTCGGCGTCCCACGTGCTTACAGAGATCACGGTGCCCGCGCCTCCCGGCATCTCCTCTCAATCTGGAGTGGTTGCAGGGTCCAGGTGCTAGTTTGTTTCACGTAGTATTAGAGCGCTCTTAAGGACATGGGGATCCGATGGTGGTTGGCTGGGGGTCCTCTCTTACCATACGCGTTGGTGGTATATAAAAAATATAACATGTTCTATTCAGTCCGTTTTCATTGACCGACAGCCTCCTTGCAGTTGAAGGGGATTGTTAGGCATCAGTAAAAAAAGGCATCAGTAAAAAAATGTCTATACTTACTATATACAAGTTTTTCAGTATATAATAATAATAATAATAATAATAATAATAATATGTATAATATTGTTGGTAATATTTTTGCACCATGAAAGAAGTACTAACTGTCAACCCACCAAGAATCAATATACTATTTAATTCCTTTAGGAGCAGTTCTGTAAACTGAAGGGGTATTTGGAAGAAGAACTGGATTACAGGAAGCAAGCACTAGACCAAGCATATGTGGTTTGTACTGAATAGTGTGACAACATACATGCAGTATATTATGTCAGTGTATGCAGTAAATGAAGGTTAAAGGGGTTGTCTGGTTTTCTGATTGGCAGGGGTCTGACTCTCAGCACCCCCAACGATCAGCTGTTTGAAAAGCCTGCAACACTTGTGCGAGCACTTCATCCTCCTCAATGCTTACCTACACGGCCACGCCATTTGAGTCCCAGTCACTTAAAGGGGTTCTCCGGGAATTAAGAAAATGAAAATACCGAAATATTACTTTATTATAAATATATTCTCAAATACCTTTAATGCCTCGTTTTGTCTGGGGAGCAATCATCAGGGGAAACAAAATGGCCCCTGTCCTATTAGTTCACACAAAACCTGTCCTGATCACACATGAGGACAAGTTCCTTTACAACAATGAGGTAAAGAGCTGCCTCATCCTCCTCCTCCTCTCTACTTGTCAGGTATTATGATCCTGAATACAGATGATAAGATTTTTAGCTGAATCTCTGGGGAATTAAGTTTAGTTCATGGGAGACATGAACTGGCTGTGATGTGTTGCTGTGGTAATGGAGACTGTAAACAAGTGCTGCTGCTCATTAGCCACACCTCACCCTCCTCTCATGTCTCCTCATCTTCTCCATTCCCACAGAGATTCACCTGTATTCAGGATCATGATTCCTGACAAGCAGAGCAGAGAGGATGATGAGGCAGCACTGTGGCTCATTGTGGGGAAGTAATTTCTCCAGCTGTGTGATTAGGGCAGGTTTTTTGTGTACTGATAGGACGGCGGCCATTTTATTTCTCCTAATCATTGCTACCTAGACAAAACGAGTCATTCTAAGTAATGAAAGGTATTTGTGAATATATTTATTATAAAATAATATTTAAGTATTTACATTTTTTTTATTTCTGGAGAACCCCTTTAAATGGAAAGAGAAAGGTGTAATTACACTGCACTGCCACTTTAACAACCTCTTTAACAGCAGTAAATGTTCAAGTATGTTGGAGATAATTAATGCCTAGCTGAACAGGAGTGATTCTGCCCTGTCATATGGGGGGAAAAAACATGAATGCCATGCATAGCCTTCAGGTGGCATGATAACATACATGAAGCCATACATTGTAATTCTACCCGCCACATCCTCTGTTTGAAAAAACGCCCCCTCCTCCACTTGATTGACAGGGCCAGCGAGCGCTCTCCTCCTCTCGCTGGCCCTGCCTGCAGTCTCAAATCCCGCGGTCGTCATCGGCGCAGGCGCACTGAGGAAGGAGCGGCCGTCCTTCTCTCAGAGCGCCTGCGCCGAATGACGACCGATACGGCGCAGGCGCGGGATTTGAGGCTGCAGGCAGGGCCAGCGAGAGGAGGAGAGAGCGCTCGCTGGCCCTGTCAATCAAGTGGAGGAGGGGGCGTTTTTTCAAACAGAGGATGCGGCGGCTACCAGCAAGTCCGCCCAACTTGCTGGTAGTGAAGAAATTTACATATAATAAAAGTAGGTTTTTTACTGTAATTACTGCACAGCCCGAGGTAAGAGGGGCATATATGGAATCTGCTTACATTAAAAAATATAATAAGTCAAAAACTGAAAATTGGGGGTTGGGGGTGACAGAAGCCCTTTAAGACAAATACACAGATTTATTGCTACCTTCATTTTGCATGAAATGGTTTGAATAGTTTGGTGTATCGGGAATGCTGTAAAATGTGCTAGGTTAAAGGCAAATTATGAAAAGTAATCCTCTTGTTCTCTTTTATCTAATTACCCACTGACTGAACAGCGAATACAAGATTTGGAGGCCACCTTGTACAACGCATTGCAGCAGGAATCGGTTATCAAATTTGGAGAGTTACTCAATGACAAGCAACAAGATGAACTGAGAATGGCTGTGGAAAAACTGAGGAGGCAGATGTTACGGAAAAGCAGGGAATTTGACTGTCAGATCCTGCAGGAGAGGATGGAGCTTCTCCAGCAAGCTCACCAGGTGAATATGGGCAGACATTGGGATACTTTATATAGATCTACCATATTTGTCCTTCTCCAAACAGTTCCCCACCAAGATTAACAGACAATATAGTCCTGTCTTTGAACTATATCCGAATAAACCCAAGTGTCAGTTGTGTCTGGAATCAGCATGGGACATTTAGGCCCCTTTCACACGGGCGAGTTTTCCGCGCGAGTGCAATGTGTGATGTGAACGCATAGCACCCGCACTGAATCCTGACCCATTCATTTCCATGGGTCTGTGTACATGACCGTTTTTTTTCACACATCAGTTCTGCACTGCGTGAAAAATGCAGCATGTTCTATATTCTGCGTTTTTCACGCAGTCCTCGCCCCATAGAAGTGAATGGGACTTCAGTGAAAAACGCATTGCATCCGCAAGCAAGTACGGATGCAATGCGTTTTTCACTGATGGTTGCTAAGAGATGTTGTTTGTAAACCTTCAGTTTTTTATCACGTGCGGGAAAAACGCATCAAAACGCATTGCACCTGCGCGATAAAAACTGAACAACTGAACGCAATCGCAGACAAAACTGACTGAACTTGCTTGCAAAATGGTGCGAGTTTCACTTAACGCACCCTGAACGCATTCGGATCTAATCCGTCACGCCCGTGTGAAAGAGGCCTTAGTGGGGGTTTTTTGAGTCCCACAACTTAGGCTTCTTTCACACAAGTGATACAGATTATATCAGGATCTGTTCAGCGACAAACTAATGGTTTTCCATGCATCAGCTTTGCCTGGGATTGGGTTCAGTGTTTCATTGTTTTCCGCGTGGATGCAATCAGCTTTTTATGCGTTTTTCACAACCGTGAAGAAAAACTTATGAAGATCACTCAAAATCTCCTACCAACCATGAGTGAAAAACGCATTGCATCTGTATTGCATCCGGATGCCTTCATTTTTTCACGCAAGCCCCATCCACTTTTATGGGGCCAGAGTTGCAAAAACACACAATATAGAATATAGTGCAATTTTTCCTGAAGTCAGAGATGATGTGTGAAATATGATTCTCATTTGCACATACCCATTGAAATGCATGGGTCAGGATTCAGTCCAAATGCTGTCCGTTTGAAACACACATCGCATCCAGACAGAAAACTCGCTCGTGTTAAAAAGACCTTAAGGTTTCACTCTTCTTTTGCTGCCATTAATATTACAGTTCCAGAAAACCCTTTTAATACTGATTTGGGCATATATTAAAATAATGAAAGCGACAATGTACATACAATGTTAGTCTCTCCCAGTTGCAGACATCTCCAGGAAATTTTCTTGTAGTAATTACAAGATTATTAAGAATAGCAGCTCATCTGATAAATCCACAAATGTAACTATTTTATTGTGATAATTGCTTGTTTTCAGAAGGAACTTAACTAACATTACTTAAGACAAAATCAGTTCAGCTGGAATCATACATGGCAGTTTTTGAAGCAGTTTTCTTTACCTAAATACAGGAGTGGATACCATATAAAGGAAAGACTGATCCTTCTGTAATTTTCACTTTTTACTTTGCACAATTCCTACTGCTGTCTTTAGTTTTTTTTAAATTGCCACGGAGAGTACACGTGTAAGTCTAGTCCATAGACTTCTTCACATATGCAATTTTTTGTTAAAAAAAATATGAATTTCATTAATTTTTCATGGTGTTTTGGTGGTGTTTTTGAAGTCCTATAGAAAAAAAGTATAGGAAAAACAGCAGAAAAAAAACAGAGCATGCTAAGTTTTAGAAAAACTGACCTTCATAGACATTCCACATTACATTTCAGAGCCACAGTACAGTCAGGTCCATAAATATTGGGACATCGACACAATTCTAACATTTTTGGCTCTATAAACCACCACAATGGATTTGAAATGAAATGAACAAGATGTACTTTAACTGCAGACTGTCAGCTTTAATTTGAGGGTATTTACATCCAAATCAGGTGTAGGAATTACAACAGAATGCATATGTGCCTCCCACTTGTTAAGGAACAAAAAGTAATGGGACATAATAATAATCATAAATCAAACTTTCACTTTTTTATACTTGGTTGCAAATCCTTTGCAGTCAATTACAGCCTGAAGTCTGGAACGCATAGACATCACCAGATGCTGGGTTTCATCCCTGGTGATGCTCTGCCAGGCCTCTACTGCAACTGTCTTCAGTTCCTGCTTGTTCTTGGGGCATTTTCCCTTTAATTCTGTCTTCAGCAAGTGAAATGCATGCTCAATCGGATTGAGGTCAGGTGATTGACTTGGCCATTGCATAATATTCCACTTCTTTCCCTTAAAAAACTCTTTCGTTGCTTTTGCCAGTATGCTTTGGGTCATTGTCCATCTGCACTGTGAAGTGCCGTCCAATGAGTTCTGAAGCATTTGGCTGAATATGAGCAGATAATATTGCCCGAAACACTTCAGAATTCATCCTGCTGCTTTTGTCAGCAGTCACATCATCAATAAATACAAGAGAACCAGTTCCATTGGCAGCCATACATGCCCACGCCATGACACTACCACCACCATGCTTCACTGATGAGGTGGTATGCTTAGGATCATGAGCAGTTCCTTTCCTTCTCCATACTCATCTCTTCCCATCACTCTGGTACAAGTTGATCTTGGTCTCATCTGTCCATAGGATGTTGTTCCAGAACTGTGAAGGCTTTTTTAGATGTCGTTTGGCAAACTCTAATCTGGCCTTCCTGTTTTTGAGGCTCACCAATGGTTTACATCTTGTGGTGAACCCTCTGTATTCACTCTGGTGAAGTCTTCTCTTGATTTTTTACTTTGACACACATACACCTACCTCCTGAAGAGTATTCTTGATCTGGCCAACTGTTGTGAAGGGTGTTTTCTTCACCAGGGAAAGAATTCTTCGGTCATCCACCACAGTTTTTTTCCGTGTTCTTCCGGGTCTTTTGGTGTTGCTGAGCTCACCGGTGCGTTCCTTCTTTTTAAAACTGTTCCAAACAGTTGTTTTGGCCACGCCTAATGTTTTTGCTATCTCTCTGATGGGTTTGTTTTGTTTTTTCAGCCTAATGATGGCTTGTTTCACTGATAGTGACAGCTCTTTGGATCTCATCTTGAGAGTTGACAGCAACAGATTCCAAATGCAAATAGCACACTTGAAATTAACTCTGGACCTTTTATCTGCTCATTGTAATTGGGATAATAAGGGAAAAACACACACCTGGCCATGGAACAGCTGAGAAGCCAATTGTCCCATTACTTTTGGTTCCTTAACAAGTGGGAGGCACATATGCAAACTGTTGTAATTCCTACACCGTTCACCTGATTTGGATGTAAATACACTCAAATTAAAGCTGACAGTCTGCAGTTAAAGCACATCTCGTTCGTTTTATTTCAAATCCATTGTGGTGGTGTATAGAGCCAAAAATGTTAGAATTGTGTTGATGTCCCAATATTTATGGACCTGACTGTATATAGCGGCCTTAGCCCTTAATAATGTACAGCAGTGGCATAACATACACACAATGTCTCAGAGGCATTGCCCTTTTTCTAAAGCATGAGAAATGTAGCAGGGCCTCTGAAATGCTGCATGTATGTTATGCTGATGCTACACAATAAATGGGTTCTCCTAGTTTTTTTGAAAATCCAGTCTTCTGACCTGTGGAGACAAGACAGTTCAGCTGTAATGTGCAACGGAGAAGTCAGAATTGACAGCACAATGGATGGGTAAGTACTGGGGAAACCATTTTCCCTTCATAGATCAGAAAAATACTTTTCTCAGATTTTTTGAAAAGCTTGGAGAATCCCTTTAAGGGCTAAGGTGGCTATATGCTGTGACTCTGAAGCCTCACATAGAACACAGGCACCAGAAGAAACTAAATTATTTTTGAAGGACATAAAGGGGTTCTTCACTTGGACTGAGGTATTGACGACCAGTACCCTCACCAATATCAGATTGGCAAAAGTGCTGAGAAATGTCATCCATACCTCAGTCCCAGAGAACCCCTTTAAAGAGGACTGACCACTAAAGTCAGGTCTGTGAACCATGTTAATTAAGATGCAGATGCCAGTTGTAACCGTCAGATTAAGTGAATGAACAGAGAAGAGAGCCTGAGATCAAGTGTTTTGGCATAGGTTTGGAAAGTTTTATGTAGATACACATAATTCTATAGATAATACAAATTGTATTATTTAAAAAAGCTAAATAAAACCACAAATACATGGTTACCCTACATATTTGGTCCATATGAAACCAGTAAGTGGATTTCAGGTCAAGTCTTCAAAGGGTCTGCATAATTTTCATAGCTCATCTGAATTCTGGCTTCCTCTTTGATTTCAGAGAATAAGAGACCTGGAAACAAAAACAGATATCCAGAAGAGACAAATTAAAGACTTAGAGGAAAAGGTTGGTTGTAAAAGTTTATATTTTTGAATCCTATAAAATTGTTTCTTTCCCTTAAAGAAACTTGTGGTTATGACTAAAGAGCTCATGGAGAACATAAAGTACAGAATGAGCAAGGCTGTACTGTATGTGGAACCTGCCAACAGTCGTCAACGTGGAATGCAAGTTAACGGTAAAACTTGCTTAATAATGAACCCTATTCTTATAGAAATGTTCACTACTGATTTATTAACCCCTTTCTGCGAAAGGATGTAACTATGTCCAGACTGCAAGTGACTTGGCCACATCCAGCGTAAAGTTGCATCAAGTGCAGTAGATGGTGTGAGCTCAGGAATTGAGCCCATGCCATCCCCAGTGGATGTTCAAAGTGATAAACAGCTGACACCTTGCTGCAACTGGCAGGATCTGCACTAACCCTGATCCTGTCAGTTCCACCCCTTAGATGCCACAGTCAATATCGACCAAAGCAACTAAGTGGTTGACAGAGGGAGAGGCACCCCCTGTACCCTATTAGTCTCAATGCAACACAATTGCAATAGTTGCTATAGTAACTAGAGGCCCAACAATAGCCTCTGGGTCATCTGTGGAAGACAAGGTATAATACACTGTAATACACAAGTATTGCAACTTATTATTTCAGCAGTCAGGACATTGGAGGGTCAAGTACCCTAATGGGACAAAAAAAAAAAAAAGTGCAAAAAGTTTTTTGAAAACATACATTTTTAAATTTCAAGTTAATAAACTATTTTTGCCATAATATCTGCAAACGAACATGTACTACACATCTGCAACAAACTGATTTATAAATTGTTCATGCAATGACGAGATAAACAACAGCACTCAGTAGAGAACTTATGTTCTGATTATTTATTTTATATGGCAACTTCACCAAATTGTGACGTTTCGGTCGTGGAACCTTTATCAAACACTGTGTGACAATAAAGAAATATTCCATAAGTACAAATACATATGACAACATCAAACAATTATATGTACATATCACCTAATATCGTCAGATTCTACTGAAACCTTACATACATGATAATATTCAAATAAAGGTGCAGAAAATAATGGTACAAAATGTTCATATATATCGCTCCTGCTCTATATATGCTTCGTTATCTTCAACTAATTATCAAAAAGAAAATTACAACAGTCAGGTAAGACTCCATATCTGTTAGATAGACATTCAGGACAAATATTTTCAATTTATGGAATAGATATTAGATATTGATGTATATGGGAATTTATAGTATACATTCTGCGATCCCTTGATAAAATAAAATAAATAACAGCCATTACAGCCTAGGGCGACATCAATTCCAAAGCAAAAATTAACGCATACGCTCCTCATGGGCCCACAGGTAGCTGCTACTCTTCCGCACACTCAGGGGGTTATATATATATGTCTATATGTGTAATGGAAGCAACAAGGGTATAAGGGGCATATCTCTAATATACGTCTTGTCTATAAAAAGTTATAAATTGTTCATGTTACTTATGCCATACAGTAAATGCTGGGGGGGAAAAAAAATGGAAAAAAAAAATGCAGAAATTGTTGATTTTGGTCACCTCACCTTCCAAAAAATGATGTAAAAAGTGATTAAAAGGTCATAAGTCCTCCAAACTGTACTGAAAAAAATAAGCTCTCACCCAGCTTCCTTGATAGGTGTGTCTTAGAATATGGAGACATAAGATACAAATGATTTTTAACAAAAAAGCTATTTTATGATGCAAAAGTATTAAGGAATAAAAACACTGTATAAACTTAGTATTGTGGTAAGCTTACCAACTCACAAAATAAAAAACCATCTTGCCATTTAAAAAGTACTTTAAACCCCATAAAAAAAAAAAAAAAACACAGACAGAATTGCTATTTTTCGGCCACCTTGTCTCCCAAAACATGGAATAAAAAGTAAATAAAAATGAAAAAAATTGAAATTACAGTTTGTACTTAAAGGAGTTGTGTCACTTCAGCAAATATCATTTATTATGTAGAAAGTTAATACAAGGCACTTACTAATTTATTGTTATTATCCATATTGCTTCCTTTGTTGGCAGTATTCATTTTTCCATCACATTATACACTGTTCATTCCATGGTTATGACCACCCTGTAATCCATCAGTGGTGGCCGTGCTTGCACACCATAGAGAAAAACACCAGCCTATGCATGCTCCCAAAGTCCCAGCCACCAGACAGGCCGCAACGTTTTCCTATAATGTGCAAGCACAGCCACCGCTGATGGATTGCAGGGTGGTCGTAACCATGCAAACAAGCAATGTATAACACGATGGAAAAATGAATCCAGTCAGCAAAGGAAGCAATATGGATAATAACAATACATTAGTAAGTGGCTTATATTAACTTTCTTTACATATTTAATGTCACTTGCTGAAGTGAGACAAACCCTTTAACGCTTCATCAATGGAAAAATAAAAACATTATGGAGGTCATTTACTATGCTGAAATACGCCTAAATTGTATTTCAGATAGTTGTGCCGATATCTGCGACTTTGCCCGGCTCAAGCCAGTTCTAAAATTGTGGGAGTGGGCGAAGAAGGCATAGAAAAAGGTCCAAATGTAACACCGCTCAGAAGCGGTCTTACATTTTGAACTGGCGCTGGATGCACCGAAGTTATGGAGAGGCTGGCGCCTCTTCATAGCTCCAGCAGATCCACCGCCAGTTTAGGACTTTATTAAGACTGGCATCTAAAACGCTGGTCTTAATAAATGTGCCCCCATGTCTCCCAGAATATGGCAGCACAAACATTTTTCTTTTAAAACATGATTTTGTGGTGTAAAAGTAATAAAACAAAAAAGATATAAATTTGGTATCATCAAAATCATACTGACCCAAAGACCGAACTACCCCAAAACAGCTGATCGGCGAGGGCGCTGGGTGTCAGACCCCACCAATCTGATATCGATGGCCTATCCTGAGCACAGGCCATCAGTATCAATCCTGGAATCCCCTTTAAAAGAGTTTTCCGAGATTTTAATACTGATGACCTATCCTCTGCCTTGAATGCAGGACCTTTTATTAACAGAAAATAGCTACGGTAATTGATTTGCTAAACCAAACTTTCCCTATAATTCATTATAATTTTATTGGTAGGTTTACTTCTGATAGATGTTAGAACAGCTTAGAATGACAAACTTTACTGATCATATTATGACACTGTAGTTTAGCTCCATCCAGAACTTGAAATATCACCAGAGAATGGAGTATACTCTCCCCACTAAACATTACTTCCCTAAACTCCTTAGATGCAGAGATCTAAGGGGTTGTCCTGACCTGTTCCCACCAGATTGTGACTAGAAACATGATCCAGCAGAATATTTCTTAATATAGTCCAAGTGTATCTGGAAGTTCCAGCACTCAAATTTAAAATACGTAGCAGTGTCCCCAGCTACCGTGTACTGTTTATATATTATTGGGGTCTTTTTATGTGGTAGAGACAGTGTCTACTGTAACCACTGCTTGCACGATGTCTACAACTGTAGCACAATATCTACCACTGTGCCAGGCAGATTCTGAGATCTGACCTATTCTCAGGCTTGTTTGCTCTTATATACCTACACTTTTAGCAGTATCTTATTTATGATATTATGTTTTTTTGTGTTAATGGAGGTTTCCAATGAAGAAGCTAAATCCAGTCCATAATTAAAAGCATTGTTTGTATTTTCACTTAAATTAAAAATGTTTTTTATCCGCAGATATTCCAGGAACAGTGTTACTATAGCACCACCTGCAGTATCTATTGAAAAGCCTTTCTATGTCCACCTCAGTAAATGTGCCAAGGTGGACAGACATGCTATGTCATGCTTCTCTCTCTGCAGAGGCATTCCTGGTGTGGTGAGCCGGCTGCTTTTGAAGCTGCAATGTTATCTCTTCTTCTCAATGCTGTCTTATCCTCTTATCACTTGCTCAGTATCACCTCTGAGAAGCAGAGGCAACATTGCAGCTACAGAAGCAGTTGCTTCACCACACCAGGAATCTCTCATACAACTGGAAGAGCAGAGAGGGAGACAAGACTGATCATGTGTGTCCACCTCGGCACATTTCTGTTGAACAGCCTTTCTGTGTTCACCACACAGAAAGGCTGCTCAACAGAAACAGTAGGTGGCGCAATACTGACATAATTCCTGGAATATCTGGTGATATAAGAATTTTTTTAAGTGTAATTACCAAAAATGTTTATAATTATGGGCTGGATTATACTATGAATGATATTCTTCATTGGACAAGTCCCCCTTTTTTTTGTTTTTAGAGATTTTAGATCTCAGTGCTGGACAACGTTAGCAAAGCGAACCTATTGATCTGCTGAAATGAATTAGTTAGCACATTGTGAATAATAGTGTGTTACATCATTCTTATGTGTTTAAAGTTATTCTTATTTTTATGTCACATTTTTGATAATTTTCTAAAAAATTCCTTTTCCTCTGCAGTTCCTTTTCCTATTCTTGTTCTTTTCTCTTGCCTTCATTCTTTGGCCTTGACATTAATATTACCTCTTGATCAGGTAAGAGCTATTCTTTGTCTTTCCTAACACTCATTCACTTTAAATTGCTAACATTGATGTAAGTAAAGTAGAATTAAACAAAGTTAATAAAAACTGTTAATCTTCCATTTTGGCATGGCTAGATTAGTATTCCCCAACCAGCGGCTTGGGAGACTCATGAGGCTCTTGGTTCCCTACATGCGTTTCTTAAGAACCAGGGGCATCCTAGCATCACTAGAGCTCAGTACCAGACATTCATTTGATTAGGACAAATCTGAAATTCCAAGCACAGCCACCACAAAAAGTATAGAAATGTGCAATACCGATTGATGTAAACATTGAAGAGGATGCAGACAACCACCGATCTAATATTAAAAACCTGGAAAAACTTTTCAAGCCCTTCTCCTCCAATGGTAAAGGGCATGCTGGTCTGCATAGGGAAGAATCAACAGGTATTCACCATGAAACCTTTCAATAGAGCACAGAGCAACCCATTTACAGAGGTCCTGAAGCCAACTCTGTATAATCCACATATTCTGACAACAGATGAATTATATGGGTATTAGCTCACATATATTATATTCGGTGGACATATAATATATTCTATTTGTATCATATAATATAATATATATCTTTCTCTGCCTTGGTTTCAGAGTTCTAGGAAATATGGATGAATCCTTGCAAAAAGATCATCGCTTCCATATTTGCAGAAAGGAGAACGTTGTTTACACTGGTACTGCAGTGACACAAGACCTTGGAATTGGAAGCAACTGTCCCTTATCTGGTATGTTTTGTTGCAGTGTGGCCAGTTGGAGGTCACAATATACATTCTACACTCAGTGGAAATGTAAGCGCTTATTCTTAAATAGAACATATGTCCTGAAGAGGATCAACAGGTCAATAGAAGAATGCGTCTTGGGCATAGAACCAAAGCTAATGAGAAACAATCTACTCCCTGCTGTGCAGGGGAACACTATTAATGTAACACCATATATCCAATGAAAGAATTAGGAACAAATAAGCTGCAAATGGACAAAGCTGGAGACGTATCCCCATCCCGTCCAGGTCATTTACAATAAAATATTCATTGATTACAGTCTGGTTTACTTAATACAGGGATGCTATTCGTCTCAACTCAGGAATAGTGACAACTAAAATGTAACTAAAGTCCGGTGGGTAAATAGGATTTACCAGTCTAACACTGAAGACTTGCTGGGCATCCACTGTTCTTCCAGCATGTTGAGCATAAGGAACAAAGGCGTGTACCTATCAGCACTGTATGGGCAATCTATATTAGGTTGTATTGAAGGCTTAGGCATAGTGATATAACTAGCAAAACAGATTAGTCAAACTGTATACCAATGGAAATGATCTTTACCAACTATGCATCTGTGATGATATACCTGTATTATCATGTAGTAGATACTGTACATACTGCCTTATGGTCCTGTATGAAAGAAGATATAACCTGACATTTGAGTAAAGCTGGTCATAAACATTAGTTCATTCTAGGGAACCGCACTGATAATCTAATGGGGACAGCTCATGTGTCCCTTGACTTCTGCTTTAAGGGTACACAAGGATTAGGCGAGTTGAATTTTAACATGTCTTTGTGTTCCAGGAGAAGCAGCTCCAGAGGTGTCCAGTAGCTACTTACCCACCATTTCCTTTTGCAATAAACATGCATTCTTTGCAAATCTAAGTGTGCATATTTATTTGTAAATTAGAAAAGAGAACTTTTAGCTACAGATGTGTCCTTCCTTACCTTTCCTCAACATATCAAAGATGTGTGGCATGAGATGATCAACCTTTTAAAAAAAAAATCAAGATGTCTCAATACAGTATTATGTCACGAGATGTCCATTCTATGTGTAACCATCTAGTGATTATGTTCTGAATTTCAATCTGTAAAGGTTTTTGCTAGCATGTAATAATATTATATTGAATGAGTTTCATGAGAAATTGGACTACTTAACCAAATTCTAGCAAAGGTAAGTGGACACATCTGTACTTTGACATACGACAACCCTAAAGTGTATGACCAGCTTAGCTTAAGTTTGACATGGCAATTTGCAGTGCCTTATGCCTAAAATCTCAGAGCCTGCTGTATACTCCATATACTGTGCTGGAGACACGCAATGTATACCTGTGAATGCATACATAGTTCTGATTGCAGGGAGGGCTAATGTGAGGAGCCTGTTCCTTTTGCTTTAGGAATAGGTGCTGTACATACGCAATTTAGAAAGCCAATGCTTAATACATATAGCAATACATGTTATCAATTGTAAATTGCCATTCATTTAAACCGCGCTCAGAAACTTTGACTATTCCTAGAGTTAAAAATCCTAAGAGACATCACTATTCTTTAAGAAATGCCATTTTCTTCACACTTCTGGAACGTAATACTGCTAAATATTTTATACTTTGTATAATAGGATTTATTATATGAAACAATGAACTCAAATGCAACCGAGAAACTAGGTTATATACAATTCATTTGGCGGGAAGATCCACAACAACCAGGATCATGCATCTTTCAGAGTAGTCAAACCTTGGATCCTCTTTTTAAATATTTTATAAAATAAAATGTGTACAGACAACCACCGTTTTTACAAATAACTATGTAAAACCAAAATCTACCAGAAAAGAGGATGGGGAAGCTCAGCCAGCCCAGTATTAGGGGTGACAGCCCCAAAAGACTGATACTGTTCATGCTCTGTGCAATACAAGAGATTTCCAATTCCCTACAATTGATTAGAATGCTGTTCTTGTGTCCTCTGTAAGGTCAGGAACACGATTTTAAAATGGACCTTTTGTGGAAATATGTTCATTCTTGTACAAGCTGTACATATATAGCATTCATGCACTTTTTTGTTCCACTCATGCCTCTTCCAATGAAAGTGAAGTCCACTTAAGAATCAAGGTGAATTAAGCATGCCGGTGTACTCACGGAGGAAGGGGTCTAGAAGATATAAACATGAAGTGTAGAATGCTAATGACTAGTTAACGGACCTCAGTGTCCATATTGCAAGCTTGTGATATGATATGCTACAGGAAAACTTCAGTGAAGCTGGACGTTTCATTTGTAAAGCACTGATATTACAGTTACGGGACAATAGTTGAATTTTCTAATGAATATACATCTTTATCATCCCTGGAAGCTCTCCAATACATAAAAGCATCCAGTTGATGCTCACAGAACTGGTACCACAGTGTCTCTACTGCCGGCGAGTCCACATATTGTATTTGTGAAAAAAAAAAAAGAATGTACAGAATTCTATAACTGGTGTATATAGTAGGATACGTTCTGTAGCCTATACAAGTGTACTTCCTGTTATTAAGGAGATGACTGCAATGGTTTGTCCTGCATATTAAACTGTACAGTTTTGTTTTATACCATAGACCTCTGACAGCATTTATGATTTATGTGCTTATTTGTACTAAACCTTCTTATTGCCAGAAAACTGTTGCATTGAATCAGATGATTTATGTTATCAGATTTTTACCTAAAGTATTATATGAATCTTTTACATGACCAAAAAGTGAGTCAAAATGGGCACAATTTTTTAAATAATTTTTTCCATGCAGACCCCCAGGATTGGCCTTAGCAATAGGCATCACCTACCCCTGCTCAAGGGATGCCACAGATAGCCTTGCTATGGGGCTTGTACCTTCAGGAATCATATTAGTGTGCAGCATATTTTGACATTGCTATGCTTTGCTGTTTTTATATACCTTTGGCTGTTTTTTGCACACTGTATGAAAATGCATCATATGGGGGGTGCCATTGGTAGGTACCACACAGGGAATTAGTCCTTGTAAAGCCAGCCCTGCAGCCCGCTAAGCATTCTGCCCACTCTTTCAGTCTCTAAGGTTAGTTACATACATTGTTCGATACCTCAAATGTCTGAAACCAACTCCTAAAGCGCCTAAAGTTAAGGAGTCTGTATGGTTTTATACATCTCAATAGGACTACATTTCAGATCTCTAGACACTCTACTGTATGTGCATCGTAGCAGTACTTCTTTTCATGTGATGGACAGAATCGGTGAGAAAAGAAATCAGACACAAGCAGCATACATTTATCAACGTACAGTATCTCACAAAAGTGAGTACACCACTCACATTTTTGGAAATACAGTCAGGTCCATAAATATTGGGACATCGTCATTTTTGGATCTATACACCACCACAATGGATTTGAAATTAAACGAACAAGATGTGCTTTAACTGCAGACTGTCAGCTTTAATTTGAGGGTATTTACATCCAAATCAGGTGAACGGTGTATGAATTACAACAGTTTGCATATGTGCCTCCCACTTGTTAAGGAACCAAAAGTGATGGGACAGTTGCCTTCTCAGCTGTTCCATTGCCAGGTGTGTGTTATTCCCTCATTATCCCAATTACAATGAGCAGATAAAAGGTCCAGAGTTCATTTCAAGTGTACTATTTGCATTTGGAATCTGTTGCTGTCAACTCTGAAGATGAGATCCAAAGAGCTGTCACTATTAGTGAAGCAAGCCATCATTAGACTGAAAAAACAAAACAAACCCATCAGAGAGATAGCAAAAACATTAGGTGTGGCCAAAACAACTGCTTGGAACATTCTTAAAAAGAAGGAACGCATGGGTGAGCTCAGCAACACCAAAAGACCCGGAAGACCACAGAAAACAACTGTGGTGGATGACCAAAGAATTATTTCCCTGGTGAATAGAACACCCTTCATAACAGTTGGCCATATCAAGAACACTCTCCAAGAGGTAGGTGTATGTGTGTCAAAGTCAGCAATCAAGAGAAGACTTCACCAGAGTGAATACAGAGGGTTCATCACAAGATGTAAACCATTGGTGAGCCTCAAAAACAGGAAGGCCAGATTAGAGTTTGCCAAACAACATCTAAAAAAGCCTTCACAGTTCTGGAACAACATCCTATGGACAGATGAGACCAAGATCAACTTGTACCAGAGCGATGGGAAGAGAAGAGTATGGAGAGGGAAAGGACCTGCTCATCATCGTAAGCATACCACCTCATCAGTGAAGCATGGTGGTGGTAGTGTCATGGCGTGGGCATGTATGGCTGCCAATGGAACTGGTTCTCTTGTATTTATTGATATGACTGCTGAGAAAAGCAGCAGGATGAATTCTGAAGTGTTTCGGGCAATATTATCTGCTCATATTCAGCCAAATGCTTCAGAACTCATTGGACGGCGCTTCACAGTGCAGATGGACAATGACCCAAAGCATACTGCAAAAGCAACCAAAGAGTTTTTTAAGGGAAAGAAGTGGAAAGTTATGCAATGGCCAAGTCAATCACCTGACCTGAATCCGGTTGAGCATGCATTTCACTTGCTAAAGACAAAACTGAAGGGAAAATGCCCCAAGAACAAGCAGGAACTGAAGACAGTTGCAGTAGAGGCCTGGCAGACCATCACCAGGGATGAAACCCAGCGTCTGGTGATGTCTATGCGTTCCAGACTTCAAGCTGTAATTGACTGCAAAGGATTTGCAACCAAGTATTAAAAAGTGAAAGTTTGATTTATGATTATTATTCTGCCCCATTACTTTTGGTCCCTTAACAAGTGGCAGGCACATATGCAAACTGTTGTAATTCCTTTACCGTTTACCTGATTTGGATGTAAATACCCTCAAATTACGGCTGACAGTCTTCAGTCAAAGCACATCTTGTTCGATACATTTCTAATTCATTGTGGTGTATAGAGCCAAAAATGTTAAAATTGTGTCGATGTCCCAATATTTATGGACCTGACTGTATTCTATTTTCATGGCACAACACTAAAGATATGACTCTTTGATACAATGTACAGTAGTCAGTGTACAGCTTTTATAGCAGTGTAAATTTGGTGTGCCTTAAAAATAACTTAACAGACATTAATATCTAAACCGCTGGCAACAAAAGTGAGTACACCCCTTAGTGAAAATGGCCAAATTGTGCCCAATTAGCCATTTTCCCTCCCCGGTGTCATATGATTCATTCGTGTTACAAGGTCTCAGGTGTGAATGGGTAGCAGGTGTGTTAAATCTGGTGTTATTACTCTCACACTCTCTCATACTGGTCACTGAAAGTTCAACATAGCACCTCATGGCAAGAACCTTTCTGAGGATCTGAAAAAAAGAATTGTAGCTCTACATAAAGATGGCCTAGGCTATAAGAAAATAATAATAGATATATAGGGGCACACTCAAATGGGGGCACTATATCCACCAAGTGGATGTAGTTTATTTAAAACATACACAAATAAAATTCTAAAAATAGCAACAATTATACAGATAAAATACTATAGAGTGGCAACAATGTACCGTATATGACATAGGCACCCTAACAAACAAGACCACTAAATATCCCTATGATGCAGATGTTACGTATATTGCCCAGTACAGAACTGCTTCACAAATAGTCCAACATAAGGTGAATATCAGCCTAATAGTGATTCGACCTGCCAATACACTATATGCAGGTAGCTGTAACAATGTAGAAGAACGTGTCACACTTCATCCACTGTCATAAATGGCTGGCCCGCTGTTTAGATTCCAACTCCAGGCATAATCCGGTGCGTACATATATTGTATTACAGTCACTTGTAACAACTCCACATTAGCCGCAACAACAGTGCTTAGTGAATGCACAACTATTGAGTAAACTCCTCACTGAGTGAGCGTTTCCACACTGTTATAAAGGCTCTTTATAAGGCCTCCTGCACACGACAGTATTTTTTCACGGTCCGCAAAATGGGGTTCCGTTGGTCCGTGATCCATGACCGTTTTTTCGTCCGTGGGTCTTCCTTGATTTTTGGAGGATCCACAGACATGAAAAATGAAAAAAAAATCTAAGTCAAGTTTGCCATTGAAATGATAGGAAAAAACGGACACGGATCACGGACACGGATCACGGACACGGATGACAATCTTGTGTGCATCCGTGATTTTTCACGGACCCATTGACTTGAATGGGTCCGTGAACCGTTGGCCTTGAAAAAAATAGGACAGGTCATATTTTTTTCACGGCCAGGAAACACGGATCACGGATGCGGCTGCAAAACGGTGCATTTTCCGATTTTTCCACAGACCCATTGAAAGTCAATGGGTCCGCGAAAAAAAACGGAAAACGGCACAACGGCCACGGGTGCACACAACGGTCGTGTGCAGGAGGCCTTAGGCCTCATGCACACGACCGTTTTTTTTTGCGGTCCGCAAAACGGATTTCCGTTGTTCCGTGATCCGTGACCGTTTTTTCTTCCGTGGGTCTTCCTTGATTTTTGGAGGATCCACGGACATGAAAAGTGAAAAAAAAAACTAAGTCAAGTTTGCATTGAAAATGATAGGAAAAACGGACACGGATCACGGACACGGATCACGGACGCGGATGACTATCTTGTGTGCATCCGTGATTTTTCACGGACCCATTGACTTGAATGGGTCCGTGAACCGTTGTCCGTCAAAAAAATAGGACAGGTCATATTTTTTTCACGGACTGGAAAAACGGATCACGGACGCGGAAGCCAAGCGGTGCATTTTCCGATTTTTCCACGGACCCATTGAAAGTCAATGGGTCCGCGAAAAAAAACGGAAAGCGGAACAACGGCCGCGGATGCACACAACGGTCGTGTGCATGAGGCCTTAGAGTGTGAAAACGCTCACTCAGTTGGCCACTGAGGAAGAGGTATAGCACCTCGAAACGCGTCTGGCGTAAAGAGTGAGCGTGGGTCTCATCTATCCAGCAGAGACAACATTATTACAGAAAGAAAGAATCGGGGACGTTCAGATCCGGTGAAAGCCGTCCCCTAGTGACGTCACTTAAGCTTCTTCGTTCTGCAGAGCAACCAGGTCACGTGGGACGCCACGTACGGGTTCAGCACACCACGTGGGACGCCGCTGGTGTGCGGCCGCCTGGAATCAGCGCTGCAACATCGCAGCGAAGAAGGATAAGACCCGACTCCCGTGAGGAGTTTACTCGATAGTTGTGCATTCACTATGCACTGTTGTTGCGGCTAATGTGGAGTTGTTACAAGTGACTGTAATACAATATAAGTACGCACCGGATTATGCCTGGAGTTGGAATCTAAACAGCGGGCCAGCCATTTATGACAGTGGATGAAGTGTGACACGTTCTTCTACATTGTTACAGCTACCTGCATATAGTGTATTGGCAGGTCGAATCACTATTAGGCTGATATTCACCTTATGCTGGACTATTTGTGAAGCAATTCTGTACTGGGCAATATACGTAACATCTGCATCATAGTGATATTTAGTGGTCTTGTTTGTTAGGGCGCCTATGTCATATACATTGTTGCCACTCTATAGTATTTTATCTGTATAATTGCTGCTATTTTTAGAATTTTATTTGTGTATGTTTTAAATAAACTACATCCACTTGGTGGATATAGTGCCCCCATTTGAGTGTGCCCCTATATATCTATTATTGTTTACGTCTTATTTGGGCCTGAGGGTGGGCCTTTTTAGGTGAGCACCTTATCCATCCAAGGTGAGAGGTTGAGCCGCTGGTGTTTTCTATTTGCTATAAGAAAATTGCCAACACCCTGAAACTGAGCTGCAGCATGGTGGCCAAGACCATACAGTGGTTTAACAAGACAGGTTCCACTCAGAACAGGCCTCACTATAGTCGACCAAGGAAGATGAGTGCACATACTCAGCGTCATATCCAGTGGTTGCCTTTTCAAAATAGACATATAAGTGCTGCCATCATTGCTGCAGAGGTTGAAGGGGTGGGGAAGTCAGCCTGTCAGTGATCAGACCATGCCCCGCATGCTGCAATAAATTGGTCTGCATGGCTGTCATCCCAAAAGAAAGCCTCTTCTAAAGATGATGCACAAGAAAGCCTGCAAACAGTTTGCTGAAGACAAGCAGACTAAGGACATGGATTACTGGAACCATGTCTTGTGGTCTGATGAGACCAAGATAAACTTATTTGGTTGAGATAGTGTCAAGCGTGTGTGGCGGCAAGCAGGTGAGGAGTAGAAAGACAAGTGTGTCTTGCCTACAGTAAAGCATGGTAGTGGGAGTGCCATTGTTTGGGGCTGCATGAGTGCTGCCGGCTGTGGGGAGCTACAGTTCATTGAGGGAACCATGTATGCCGTCTACTGTGACATACTGAAGCAGAGCACGATTCCCTCCTTTTGGATACTGGGCCGCAGGGCAGTATTCCAACATGATAACGACTGCCAAACACACCTCCAAGACGACCACTGCCTTGGTAAAGAATCTGAGGGTAAAGCTGCTGGACTGGCCAAGCATGTCTCCCAACCTATACCTTATTGAGAATCTGTGGGGCATCCTCAAATGGAAGGTGGAGGAGTACAAGGTCTCTAACATCCACCAGCTCCGTGATGTCGTCATGGAGGAGTGGAAGAGGATTCCAGTGGCAACCTGTCAAGCTGTAGTAAACTCTATGCCCCAAGAGAGAAAAGGTAGTGTTGGAAAATAATGGTGGCCACACAAAATATTGACACTTTGGGCGCAATTTGGCAGTTTTCACTTAGGGGTGTACTCACATTTGTTGCCAGCAGTTTAGACATTAATGGCTGTGTGTTATTTTGAGGGCACACCAAATGTACACTGTTATACAAGCTGTACGCTGACTACTTTACATTGCATCAAAGTGTCAGATATTAAGTGTTGTCCCATGAAAAGATAGAATGAAATATCTACAAAAATGTGAGGGGTGTACTCACTTTTGTGATATACTGTAGTTATACTGTACCTCTATCAACCCATAGAGGTCTATGGGAGAGATATGGCAGATCTGTATCAAACAGATCCATGTTATGGCATATGAATGAGCCTAAATTGCATGAGCCTCTCCAGAATCACCATCCTGTTAAAGCATTATTTTATAAACATGGGTTCTTGAATAAGTACAACTGGAAAATCCTATGGTAAGCACCACCATTTTCAACTGTAAAGTGTGCAGTAGAGTAAAAAAAAAGTGGAGGCAACTAGTCCTGCTCACATTCTAGGACAGCTTGCTTGTTGCCATTTTAAATCATTCCCATACAACCCATTTAAGGTACCCATACACTTTCACTCTCTATCCTAAATCCACAAACATACATTTTTGGTTTGGCCAAGCGTGTATGTGTTCTACAATGGGGAGAAAGAAGAAAGTTGCCGCCAGACACCTGTAATAGTGGCTTATATTTTGGTTGAAAAAATTCTGATTGCCTGATCCTTTTCTCCTCCGACTTCATCTGCCAGGGGAGAGTAGGGAGCTGCCCATTTACATTAGACTGTTCAGCATTGAGTGACAATAATGTCTTAACATGAGGGAAGCCTCAGGCTGATCACTGTGATTATAAAATAAATATTTGCATAAACCTTTTGCTGAAAACCTGTAGACTGACACATACTGCGCCTCAGAAATAAGTTTCTATCAGAAGACGTAAACCATCTTTCTTCTGTCTTCTTGAGCTGCAATATCACGCATAACCCGTGATCATTTGTGGTTTTATTTTTATAAGGAAGCAGCCATGTTTTTCTAATGTTGAACAACCCTTGAAGAGGGTTGTCCAGGATATGGTCTCTTTTTAATTAGCCACAGTAATATGTGGTACCTAATGAAATAATGATACTGGCTTGTTCCCTGCCATTCTCCAGAGTCCTGACTCTGGCCCTGGCTTGTTTACTTCTGGCTGGGGTACGGATGAGATGGATGAGTCACATCCACTGCTCCAACCAATGACTGCCCTAAGAGGTGGTGTATCCTGAAGCAGCATGCGAACCCCTTCAATAGGTGTCATATGCTATAATTAAAAGGGGGATCAAATCCTAGAAAAAACCTTTAAGAGTTATTTTATACCAAGTATATGAATACAACCCATCAACGTCTGATTCTCAAACCAGGAGCGCAATTGTATGCACTATGACAAGATACAGAAACAAGGAAGAACACAGCATATCTGCTAATTTTAAAGAAGAATGCACATTGTGATTAGAGATGGCCCGAACTATCCGACGGCGAACAGTTCCCGGCGAACATAGCTTGTTCGCGTTCGCCTCTGCCGGGCGAACACATGCGATGTTCGGTCCGCCCCCTATACATCATCATTGAGCAAACTTTGACCCTGTACCTCACAGTCAGCAGACACATTCCAGCCAATCAGCAGCATACCCTCCCTCCCAGACCCTCCCACCTCCTGCACAGCATCCATTTTAGATTCATTCTGAAGCTGCAGTCTTAGTGAGAGGAGGGAGACTGTAACTGCTGCTGATTTAATTGGGAAATCGATAGCTAGGCTAGTGAATTCAGTGTCCACTCCAGTCCTGAAAGACTCATCTGATCTCTGCTGTAAGGACAGCGTCCTGACAGCACCCCAAAAAGCCCTTTTTAGGGCTGCAACATTAGTCTGCTTTTTTTTTTTCCTTTATATACATATTGCAGTTGCCTGGCCTGCCTGTGTGTGAGGAGCTGCAGGCCCACAGACTGTAGTGTGCCCACTGCCAGTGCTCACCCCTGTCATTCCGTGTGGCACAGGACTTTGCTTAAAAAAAGGCACTTAATTTTTACACTTTAATCTAAGGTTAGTTGCCTGCCAGTGTGTGTCAGGCTGACTTCCACTGACTGTAGTGTGCCCACTGCCAGTGCCCACCACTCATACCGGCTGGCACAGGACTTTGCTTAAAAAAGGCATTTAATTTTTACACTTTAATGTAATTTCAGCTGCTTGCCTGCTGCTAGTGTGTGTCAGGCCGACTTCAACTGACTGTAGTGTGCCCACTGCCAGTGCCCACCCCTGTCATCCCGTGTGGCACAGGACTTTGCTTAAAAAAAAGGCACTTCATTTTTACACTTTATTTTAAGGTTAGTTGCCTGCCAGTGTGTGTCAGGCTGACTTCCACTGACTGTAGTGTGCCCACTGCCAGTGCCCACCCCTGTCATACCGAGTGGCACAGGACTTTGCTTAAAAAATAGGCACTTAATTTTTACACTTTAATGTAATTTCAGCTGCTTGCCTGCTGCTAGTGTGTGTCAGGCCGACTTCAACTGACTGTAGTGTGCCCACTGCCAGTGCCCACCCCTGTCATACCGAGTGGCACAGGACTTTGCTTAAAAAATAGGCACTTAATTTTTACACTTTAATCTAAGGTTAGTTGCCTGCCAGTGTGTGTCAGGCTGACTTCCACTGACTGTAGTGTGCCCACTGCCAGTGCCCACCACTCATACCGGCTGGCACAGGACTTTGCTTAAAAAAGGCATTTAATTTTTACACTTTAATGTAATTTCAGCTGCTTGCCTGCTGCTAGTGTGTGTCAGGCCGACTTCAACTGACTGTAGTGTGCCCACTGCCAGTGCCCACCCCTGTCATACCGAGTGGCACAGGACTTTGCTTAAAAAATAGGCACTTAATTTTTACACTTTAATCTAAGGTTAGTTGCCTGCCAGTGTGTGTCAGGCTGACTTCCACTGACTGTAGTGTGCCCACTGCCAGTGCCCACCACTCATACCGGCTGGCACAGGACTTTGCTTAAAAAAGGCATTTAATTTTTACACTTTAATGTAATTTCAGCTGCTTGCCTGCTGCTAGTGTGTGTCAGGCCGACTTCAACTGACTGTAGTGTGCCCACTGCCAGTGCCCACCCCTGTCATACCGAGTGGCACAGGACTTTGCTTAAAAAATAGGCACTTAATTTTTACACTTTAATCTAAGGTTAGTTGCCTGCCAGTGTGTGTCAGGCTGACTTCCACTGACTGTAGTGTGCCCACTGCCAGTGCCCACCACTCATACCGGCTGGCACAGGACTTTGCATAAAAAAGGCATTTAATTTTTACACTTTAGTGTAATTTCAGCTGCTTGCCTGCTGCTAGTGTGTGTCAGGCCGACTTCAACTGACTGTAGTGTGCCCACTGCCAGTGCCCACCCCTGTCATACCGAGTGGCACAGGACTTTGCTTAAAAAATAGGCACTTAATTTTTACACTTTAATCTAAGGTTAGTTGCCTGCCAGTGTGTGTCAGGCTGACTTCCACTGACTGTAGTGTGCCCACTGCCAGTGCCCACCACTCATACCGGCTGGCACAGGACTTTGCTTAAAAAAGGCATTTAATTTTTACACTTTAATGTAATTTCAGCTGCTTGCCTGCTGCTAGTGTGTGTCAGGCCGACTTCAACTGACTGTAGTGTGCCCACTGCCAGTGCCAACCACTGATACCGGGTGGCACAGTAGCTTGCCGATAAATAAGGCATTTAATTTTTAGACAGTAGTCTAAATTCAGTTGCTTGCCTGCTGCCAGTGTGTGTCAGGCCCGCTTCCACTGACTGTAGTGTGCCCACTGCCAGTGCCAACCACTGATACCGGGTGGCACAGTAGCTTGCCGATAAATAAGGCATTTAATTTTTAGACAGTAGTCTAAATTCAGTTGCTTGCCTGCTGCCAGTGTGTGTCAGGCCCGCTTCCACTGACTGTAGTGTGCCCACTGCCAGTGCCAACCACTGATACCGGGTGGCACAGTAGCTTGCCGATAAATAAGGCATTTAATTTTTAGACAGTAGTCTAAATTCAGTTGCTTGCCTGCTGCCAGTCAGTGTGTCAGGCCCTCTTCCACTGACTGTAGTGTGCCCACTGCCAGTGCCAACCACTCATACCGGGTGGCACAGTAGCTTGCCGATAAATAAGGCATTTAATTTTTACACTTTAGTGTAATTTCAGTTGCTTGCCTGCTGCCAGTGTGTGTCAGGCCCGCTTCTACTGACTGTAGTGTGCCCACTGCCAGTGCCAACCACTGATACCGGGTGGCACAGTAGCTTGCCGATAAATAAGGCATTTAATTTTTACACTTTAGTGTAATTTCAGTTGCTTGCCTGCTGCCAGTGTGTGTCAGGCCCGCTTCCACTGACTGTAGTGTGCCCACTGCCAGTGCCAACCACTGATACCGGGTGGCACAGTAGCTTGCCGATAAATAAGGCATTTAATTTTTAGATGTTTTAAAGCACGTTATTCCAAACAATTTAGGAATGTTAGTTGATTTATGCCCTTTATGGATTAAAACCCGACTCTGCGTCCACTACGTAATTTTCCATGGGAGTTTTGCCATAGATCCCCCTCCGGCATGCCACAGTCCAGGTGTTAGACCCCTTGAAACAACTTTCTCATCACTATTGTGGCCAGAAAGAGTCCCTGTGGGTTTTAAAATTCGCCTGTCTATTGAAGTCTATGGCGGTTCGCCCGGTTCGCCAGTTCGCGAACATTTGCGGAAGTTCGCGTTCGCTGTTCGCGAACTGAAAATTTTATGTTCGCGACATCACTAATTGTGATGACAGACTGGTGAGACTATTCCTTAATCACCTTTCTCACCATTCTTAACCATAGTTCCATGTATAGTCCTCAACAAGATAGAAGATCACCCTCAACGTGGGACACAAGTGAAACTTGTACATCTTCTCCATCAACAGGTTAAAGGGTTTCTGTCACCTGAAAAATGAGTATTAAGCTGGCTGACATTAGTGATGTGCTCATGTCAGCTGAACGTAACTATATTAGTGCCATCTCACTGCCTGAAGCCTTTATTGAGAAAAACTAACTTTTATAATATGCTAATTAGCCTCTAGGAGCAGGGGGGGGGCATTTCCCCTGCTCCTAGAGGCTCCGTTCTCCCACCTCTGGCCACGCCCTGCTACACTAGATTGACAGGGGCAGGCATCGTTGGTCTACTACCTCCGGCCCTGTCTGCAGTGTAAATCTCGCGCCGTTCAGTATTGAACGGCGCAGGCACAGTGAGGAAGTCAGCAGCCGCCGAGCATCCTTCCCTGACTGTGCCTGCGCCGAATACTGAACTGCACGAGATTTACACTGCAGACACAGCTGGTGGGAGGAGAGCAGCGATGCCTGCCCCTGTCATTAAAGAGAAGAAGGGCGTGAAAAGATGTGGGCAAACGGAGCCTCTAGGAGCAGGTGCAAAGCCCCCCCTCCCCCAACTCCTAGGAGCTAATTAGCATATTATAAAAGTTTGTTTTTCCCAATAAAGGCTTTAGGCAGTGAGATGGCACTAATATAGTTATGTTCAGCTGACATTAAGCCAGCTTAATACCCATTTTTCAGGTGACAGAAACCCTTTAACAATTCTGTGTTCAAAGCATAATTCTAAACTATAGGGTACATTTTTCCTACACATCTTCAACCCTACCAGCCATGTGCACCCTGCATCTTGGTGCAGACCCATTGAGTGCAATTGAAGTCAATGGGTCTGCACTGCAATACTGGATGTACACAACGGGTGCCCGTGTTTTTCAGATCCGCACTTTGCGGTCTGCAAAACAGGCACAGCCAACACATGTTTGTGTGAATGCACCCATAAGGGGTATATTAGTAACAAGTTAACTGTTAGAATGGTGGGTTAAAACCAATGAGACCCTCACTAATCACAAGAACAGCGTCCTGTGTCCTCCATATAAATGGAGTAGAGGCTGAGTATGCACACTTCTGCATTTATCTCTATGAATCTGCTGTATCTGGTAGTCCCATAGAGTCTGAATGGGCCAGAAGTGCACACCAGACCCCATTGATCTAAAAGCTATCTCCTATCTAGTGAACAGTGGATAACATGTTGTAACTGGAATACCCCTGATGACAAGGTAATAATGATGCTTTAAGCTGCTATAGATGGAAAACATGGATAGTATTGACAATTGCTAGGCCTGAAGCCTATAAAGCAGTAGAAAGGCGCAAGAGGTCACTATAACATCATCATAACCGCCTGTGCCAGGTGTCGCATGATCACGTCACAGAAAGGGATCCGGGACAGAAGGTTGTGTTAATGTCATCGCGAACTCCTGCGTTGGGATGTTGCAACTCAGGCCACAGCCGGGAAGACGGCAGAAGAGAACAGCACACAGGTGAGTAGAGATTATTTTGTCACACAATGCCTTTATTTGTGGAGAATAGTGCTTTTACAAAAAAATTGGAACAGCGATGGGGACGTCTGTCTCACGTACATATGCAGATCTGTTTCTAGCAATGTTCGAAGAAAAAAAAAATTGATATATTTACAGTGGACAATCAATACATGGGATATATTAAGTTATTCCTAAGATTCATAGATAACATATTTGTAGTTTATCAAGAATTTGCATACCATTTCAATAAAGATAACAGGATGAATATGAGATTCACTAGTAAGAACAATAGGACACAGAGACATATAGAAAATCCACCACCACAATTTCCTTATTTCCACCCCCCATGTGTTGAGTCCACAATACCTTATGGACAATTCATAAGACTACGAAGGACATATGCATGGACATTATACTACAGGGAGGAGAACATTATATATACCACCAATACAGGGGAGCATACTATGGGGGGAATATAAGGGGGGAGCATTATATATATTGAGGCATTATACTTTGGGGGACTACAGGGAGGGGGAGAGCATTATACAGGTGAAAAAATTTGAATATCGTGCAAAAGTCAATTTATTTCAATAATGCAAATTAAAAGGAATTGCATTAATGCAGCTTAAAATTAGAATTTTGTGAAAAGGTTTAATATTCTAGGCTCAAAGTGTCACACTCTAGTCAGCTAATTAATCCATACTCCCTGAACAAAGGGTACCTGAGATTGTGACTTTGGGGTTTCATAAGCTATAAGCCATAACCATCCAAATTATAACAAATAAATGCCTGAAATATCTCGCTTTGCATGTAATGAGTCTCTCATATGTAAGTTGCATTACTGAAATAAATGAACTTTGCACGATATTCTAATTTTTCGAGGAGAGCATTATATATACTATTAAGGCCACTATAGGGGGTCATTATATATACTACCACTACAGGGAGGCATTATACTATGGGGGCACTGCAGGAGAGGGAGAGCTTTATATATACTACCACTACAAGGGGACATTATACTATGGGAAGGGGGGCTGAGAGCATTATACATGCAGGCTGGTACCTCAGTAACGAAGCCAACTGGATTCCTGTTTTAAAATGTTTTTAAAGTCTTAGAATCGAAGAACCGATGTTATTCACCAAAATCTTGCGTGACTTCGGACTTAACGAATTTTGCCTCCACAAAGCAATTTTACAGGTCTCCGTGCAGCATTAAAACAACGTTTTTCAACAAATCGACTTCAGACCTTGGATCCAAAGCTTCATTCGCTCACCCCTAATTATAATACAGGGGGAGAGAGCAATATACATCCTGACACTACAGGGGGGCATTATACTACAGGGGCACTATGGGTTGAGAGTATTATACATACTATAAGGGTCCATTCACACGTCCGTTTTTTCTTTCCTGATCTGTTCCGTTTTTTCAGGAACAGATCAGGACCAGATCTGGACCCATTCATTTTCAATGGGTCCTGGAAAAAATCGGACAGCACAATGTGTGCTGTCCGTTTCCGTTGTTCCGTTCCGCATGTCCGTTTAAATATAAAACATGTCCTATTCTTGTCCTGAAAAATCGGATCCTGGTACAATACAAAGTCAATGGATCCGCAAAAAACGAATGACATACGGATGTCATTCCGTATGTCATCCGTTTTATACGGAATCCGTTCCTGGAAATTACATTTAAATTTTTATTTTATTTTTTTAAAGAAATCCAAACAACTTTATTTGCTTATTGAAATTTATACATGTTTCCGTTTTTTGCGGATCCGCAAAAAACGGATGACATACGGAAACATTTTCAGGAACAACGGATCCGCAAAAAACGGACAGAAAATCGGATTATAGAAAAATACTGACGTGTGAATGTAGTTCAGCAGCTCTCACCTGCCCCTCCTTCAGCCGTGAGCACGGATGACCCGAGTCAGGCAACCGGTAATAATATGCAAAAAAAGAGAAGAAGAAATCCAGCTCCACTTGGATAAAGGAAATAATTTATTTTGCTTGCGGTAAAATCTCATCCATCAGTTAAATAATAATAAATAAACAATAACTGATCGATGAGATTTTACCGCAAGCAAAATAAATTATTTGCTTTATCCAAGTGGAGCTGGATTTCTTCTTCCCTTTTTTTGCATATTATACATACTAGCACAGCAAGAGGGCATTAAACTAAAGGGGGCACTGTCAGTGGGGCATTATAATACAGACCGAACCACTAAATGGGCCATTATGATACAGGGGGAATTATCATACAGAATGCATCACAGGGCGGCATTATAATGCAGATCAGAGCGCTACAGGTGGCATTCTACTACAGGGAGCACTATGGGGGCATTATAATACAGGCACAACCACTACAGGGGAGCATTATAATAAAGAGGGCACTACTGAGGAGCATTTTAATACAGGCTAGAGCACTACAGGGGGAACGACGGGAGAGGCATTATAATAAAGGCCTAAGCACTACAGAGGGAATTATAATATGGGGTCATTATACATATGGGCACTACATGGGGTACATTATACGTATGGCACTACAGTGGGCATTATTTTACAAGTTGCACGAAAAAGGTCATTATAACTAGAGGGGCAGACTATCTGGGCTTTAAAAATACTGGGGCTACTATAGGGGACTTATAACTAAGGGGCTGGGGGCTGTAAAGGAGTACCACGTAGAGCAGCCTTGTGTTTTGGCACTATGGTGGTCTTAATTCTAATAGGGACCTTATGGGGTCATTATCAATATTGGGGTGCTGTGGAAGCATTATTAATATTGGGAACAATATGGAGGGCATTACTACTAATGGGGTTGCAATTGGGGGTACTGTAGGGGGCACTATTATTATTGAGGGCAGCCTGGGAGCATATTACTATGGTAGGGGACTATCTGTATGGCACTACTATTTCTGCAGTATAGTGTTTGTGGGCATTGGGGAGCACAGTAGGCACGGTATTGGGGGTAGCAACAGGCTGACAATGTTGGTGCACCAGAAAGAGGGAAGGGGGTGATGGAAAAGTGAGGAAACTAAGATGTCTGTGAGGCAAATTCGAGACGCGGCTGAAATATGTCATTATAGCAGTCTGCTTCCAATTGAGAATATGAGAAAATAGAACATCTACATCAGAGGAGACATTACTGGATGTAAGAGTGTTGTATTCTCCTGTATGTGTGATAGCACTTTATGTAATGTTCATACACATATGTCTTTAATAGAGTTGAGCGAACACCTGGATGTTCGGGTTCGACGAGTTCGGCCGAACTTTCGAAAAATGTTCGGGTTCGGGATCCGAACTCGACCCGAACTTCATCCCGAACCCGAACCCCATAGAAGTCAATGGGGACCCGAACTTTTGGGCACTAAAAAGGCTGTAAAACACACCCGGAAAGGGCTAGAGGGCTGCAAAAGGCAGCAAAATGTAGTTAAATCCCCTGCAAACAAATGTAGATAGGGAAATGATGAGTTAACATAAAATAAATAAAAATTAAACAATATTAATTGGAGTGAGGTCCCATAGCACAGAATCAGGCTTCAAGTCACCCACCAATGGAGAAGGTCACTTACTATTATTTTGACCACAGCACCCAGACAAAGGAGAGAGGTCCCACAGCAGAGAACCAGGCATCATATCACCCACCACAGGAGTAGGCCACCATTTAGTTACTTTGACCCCTACACCCAGACGGAGGAGAGAGGTTACACAGCAGAGAATCAGGCATTTAGATCACCCACCACAGGAGTAGGCCACCATTGAATCAGACCCCGGCAACCATGTCAGATGGCACAAGCATAAGCTTTATATCAATCAGCACAGGAGAAGGCGACTTTGACAGACTTTGACCCCTACACCCGGACGGAGGAGAGAGGTTTCAAAGCAGAGAATCAGGCATTTAGATCACCCACCACAGGAGTAGGCCCCAATTTAATGGGACCCCGGCAACCATGTCAGATGGCACAACCATCAGCTTCATATCAATCAGCACAGGAGAAGGCGACTTTGAAAGACTTTGACCCCTACACCCAGATGGAGGAGAGAGGTTTCACAGCAGAGAATCAGGCATTTAGATCACCCACCACAGGAGTAGGCCCCCATTGAATCAGACCCTGGCAACCATGTCAGATGGCACAACCATCAGCTTTATATCAATCAGCACAGGAGAAGGCGACTTTGAAAGACTTTGACCCCTACACCCAGATGGAGGAGAGAGGTTTCACAGCAGAGAATCAGGCATCATATCAACCACCACAGGAGAAGCCACCATTTAGTTACTTTGACCCCTGCACCCAGGAAGAGGAGAGAGGCACCACAGCACATATTCTGGCATCATATCAGCCACCACAGGAGAAGCCACCATTGAGTTACTTTGACCCCCGCACCCAGGAAGAGGAGAGAGGCACCACAGCACATATTCTGGCATCATATCAGCCACCACAGGAGAAGCCACCATTGAGTTACTTTGACCCCCGCACCCAGGAAGAGGAGAGAGGCACCACAGCACATATTCTGGCATCATATCAGCCACCACAGGAGAAGCCACCATTTAGTTACTTTGACCCCTTCACCCAAACAGAGGAGAGAGGTTCCACATCAGAGAATCAGGCATCATATCAACCACCACAGGAGTAGGCCACCATTTAGTTACTTTGACCCCTACACCCAGACGGAGGAGAGAGGTTACACAGCAGAGAATCAGGCATTTAGATCACCCACCACAGGAGTAGGCCACCATTGAATCAGACCCCGGCAACCATGTCAGATGGCACAAGCATAAGCTTTATATCAATCAGCACAGGAGAAGGCGACTTTGACAGACTTTGACCCCTACACCCGGACGGAGGAGAGAGGTTTCAAAGCAGAGAATCAGGCATTTAGATCACCCACCACAGGAGTAGGCCCCAATTTAATGGGACCCCGGCAACCATGTCAGATGGCACAACCATCAGCTTCATATCAATCAGCACAGGAGAAGGCGACTTTGAAAGACTTTGACCCCTACACCCAGACGGAGGAGAGAGGTTTCACAGCAGAGAATCAGGCATTTAGATCACCCACCACAGGAGTAGGCCCCCATTGAATCAGACCCTGGCAACCATGTCAGATGGCACAACCATCAGCTTTATATCAATCAGCACAGGAGAAGGCGACTTTGAAAGACTTTGACCCCTACACCCAGATGGAGGAGAGAGGTTTCACAGCAGAGAATCAGGCATCATATCAACCACCACAGGAGAAGCCACCATTTAGTTACTTTGACCCCTGCACCCAGGAAGAGGAGAGAGGCACCACAGCACATATTCTGGCATCATATCAGCCACCACAGGAGAAGCCACCATTGAGTTACTTTGACCCCCGCACCCAGGAAGAGGAGAGAGGCACCACAGCACATATTCTGGCATCATATCAGCCACCACAGGAGAAGCCACCATTGAGTTACTTTGACCCCCGCACCCAGGAAGAGGAGAGAGGCACCACAGCACATATTCTGGCATCATATCAGCCACCACAGGAGAAGCCACCATTGAGTTACTTTGACCCCCGCACCCAGGAAGAGGAGAGAGGCACCACAGCACATATTCTGGCATCATATCAGCCACCACAGGAGAAGCCACCATTTAGTTACTTTGACCCCTTCACCCAAACAGAGGAGAGAGGTTCCACATCATAGAATCAGGCATCATATCAACCACCACAGGAGTAGGCCACAATTTAGTTTATTTGACCCCTGCACCCAGGAAGAGGAGAGAGGCCCCACAGCACATATTCTGGCATCATATCACACACCACAGGAGAAGGCCTCTTTCAGTGATTTAGGCCTTTGGACCCAGACAGAGGAGAGAGGTCAGAGATTAGCTTCATATCCCCCAGCACAGCAGAAGACCGCTTTATTTGACTTAGGCCTCAGCACCCAGACAGAAGACAGAGGTAGCATGGCAGAGGTTATGGCTTCATGTCACCCGTTAGTTTAACCGGCCACTTTCATCTGGTTAGGCCCCGGCGCCCAGACAGAGAAGAGTTTCATTCAACTGTGGGTTTCATAAAATTTGTATCAAATAAAGAAGTGGCCCGTAGCACAACAAGACATGTTTTAGGCAGTTAATAAGGACTACTCTGCACAAGGGAGGGACAGGTCCTGTGGGATCCATGCCTGGTTCATCTTTATGAAGGTCAGCTTGTCCACGTTGGCTGTGGACAGGCGGCTGCGCTTGTCAGTAATGACGCCCCCTGCCGTGCTGAATACGCGTTCAGATAAAACGCTGGCCGCCGGGCAGGAAAGCACCTCCAAGGCATAACATGCTAACTCTGGCCACGTGGACAATTTCGAAACCCAGTAGTTGAATGGGGCCGAACCATCCGTCAGGATGTGGAGGGGTGTGCAGACATACTGTTCAACCATGTTAGTGAAATGCTGCCTCCTGCTAACACGTTCCGTATCAGGTGTCGGTGCAGATAGCTGTGGCGTGGAGACAAAACTTTTCCACATTTCTGCCATGCTAACCCTGCCCTCAGATGAGCTGGCCGTGACACAGCTGCGTTGGCGACCTCTTGCCACTCCTCTGCCTTCACCTTCCACCTGTTCCCCTGTGACATGTGGGAATGCTCTCAAGAGCGCCTCTATCAGCGTGCGCTTGTACTCGCGCATCTTACGGTCGCGCTCCAGTTCAGGAATTAAAGTGGGCACATTGTCTTTATACCGGGGATCCAGCAGGGTGGCCACCCAGTAGTCTGCACACGTTAAAACGTGGGCAACTCTGCTGTCGTTGCGCAGGCATTGGAGCATATATTCGCTCATGTGGGCCAGGCTACCCATGGGTAAGGACAAGCTGTCCTCTGTGGGAGGCGTATCGTCATCGTCCACCGTATCCCCCCAGCCACGCACCAGTGATGGGCCTGGGCTGCCACCCCGCTGTGAACTTGCGTCATCCTCGTCCCCCTCCACCTCCTCCTCCTCATCCTCCTCGTCCTCCAGTACAGTGCCTTGGCTGGCGACTTGTGAACCTGTCCTCTGCTGCTTAAACAAACCTCCCTCTGAGCCACTTCGAACAGACTGGCCCGAAAGTGTTAGAAACGAGCCCTCATCCTCCTCCTCCTCCTCCACCTGGGCCACCTCCTCTAACATCATTGCCCTAAGTGTTTTCTCAAGGAGACATAGAAGTGGTATTGTAACGCTGATAACAGTGTCATCGCCACTGGCCATGTTGGTGGAGTACTCGAAACAGCGCAGCAGGGCACACAGGTCTCGCATGGAGGCCCAATCATTGGTGGTGAAGTGGTGCTGTTCGGCAGTACGACTGACGCGAGCGTGCTGCAGCTGAAACTCCACTATGGCCTGCTGCTGCTCGCACAGTCTCTCCAGCATGTGCAAGGTGGAGTTCCACCGGGTGGGCACGTCGCATATGAGGCGGTGAGCGGGAAGGCCGAAGTTCCGCTGTAGCGCAGACAGGCGAGCAGCGGCAGGATGTGAACGGCGGAAGCGCGCACAGACGGCCCGCACTTTATGCAGCAGCTCTGACATGTTGGGGTAGTGGTGAATGAACCTCTGCACCACCAAGTTCAGCACATGCGCCAGGCAAGGGATGTGCGTCAAACCGGCTAGTCCCAGAGCTGCCACGAGATTTCGCCCATTATCGCATACCACCAGGCCTGGCTTGAGGCCCACCGGCAGAAACCACTCGTCGGTCTGTTGTTCAATACCCCGCCACAACTCCTTTGCGCTGTGGGGCCTGTCCCCCAAACATATGAGTTTCAGAATGGCCTGCTGACGTTTACCCCGGGCTGTGCTGAAGTTGGTGGTGAAGGTGTGTGGCTGACCGGATGAGCTGGTGGAAGCAGTGGAGGAGGAAGCCGAGTAGGAGGAGGAGGCTACAGGAGGCAGAGAATGATGCCCTGCGATCCTAGGGGGCGGAAGGACGTGCGCCAAGGAACTGTCCGCCGGGGGCCCAGCCGCCACTACATTCATCCAGTGTGCAGTTAATGAGATATAGCGTCCCTGGCCGTGCTTACTGGTCCACGTATCTGTGGTTAGGTGGACCTTGCCACAAATGGCGTTGCGCAGTGCACACTTGATTTTATCGGACACTTGCATGTGCAGGGAAGGCACGGCTGTCTTGGAGAAGTAGTGGCGGCTGGGAACCACATACTGCGGGACAGCCATGGCCATCAGCTGTTTGAAGCTGTCTGTGTCCACCAGCCGGAATGACAGCATTTCAAAGGCCAGCAGTTTAGAAATGCTGGCGTTCAGGCCAAGGGCTCGAGGGTGACTCGGGGGGAATTTGCGCTTCCTCTCTAAGGTTTGAGATATTGAGAGCTGAACGCTGCTGTGTGATATAGTGGAGACGCTAGTTGACGGTGGCGGTGGTGGTGGTGTCGGTGGCACATCCTCTGTTTGCTGCTCGGCAGGTGGCAACATTCCTCTCGAGGCGGAAGCCGAGGCAGCAGCGGTAGAGGGAGCAGGGGGAGCCTCAGCGAGTGCCTGGTTTTTAAGGTGTGTACCCCACTGCAGTTCATGCTTTGCATGTAGATGCCTGGTCATGCAGGTTGTGCTGAGGTTCAGAACGTTAATGCCTCGCCTCAGGCTCTGATGGCAGAGCGTGCAAGTCACTCGGGTCTTGTCGGTAGGACATTGTTTAAAGAAGTGCCATGCCAGGGAACTCTTTGAAGCTGCCTTTGTGGGGCTGGGTCCCTGTTGGCGATGTCCAGTAGCAGGCGAACTCTGGGGGCGGCGGCTCGTCTGCTTTGGCCCCCTGCTCCCTCTTTGGCTTCGCTGTTGTCTCGGTCTCACCACTACCTCTTCCTCTGAACTGTGAAAGTCATCGCCACGACCTTCAGTCCATGTGGGGTCTAAGACCTCATCGTCCTCTGCATCGTCTTCCACCCAGTCTCCCTCCCTGACCTCCTCCTGTTCAGTCTGCACACTGCAAAAAGACGCGGCAGTGGGCACCTGTGTTTCGTCATCATCAGAGAGTCGGTGACTCTGCTGTGGTGGTATTCCCATGTCCTCTTCATCTGGAGACATAAGTGGTTGTGCGTCAGTGCATGGTATGTCTTCCTCCACTGGGGAAGGGCTAGGTGGACGCCCCTGGGAAACCCTGGAAGCAGAGTCTTCAAACAGAAGAAGAGACTGCTGCATAACTTGTGGCTCAGACCGTTTCCCTGATATGCTTGGGGGTGATGTGACAGACTGATGGGCTTGGTTTTCAGGTGCCACCTGTGCGCTTTCCGCAGAAGACTGGGTGGAAGACCATGTGGTGAACGTGCTGGAAGCACTGTCGGCCACCCAATCGATTAATGCCTGTACCTGCTCAGGCCTTACCATCCTAAGAGCGGCATTGGGCCCCACGAGATATTGCGGTACATTCTGCCGGCTAGTTGAGGGAGTTCGTTCCCTACTGTGTGCGCCTGGGGCCGAACGGCCACGTCCTCTACCAGCAACAGAGGCTCCACGGACACCACCACGACCGCGTCCTCGTCCCTTAATAGTATTTTTCTTCATTGTTGCGATTCAACTCGCACCACAATGAAATATATTATTTTTTATAAGCAAAATCCCCTCACTGGAATACTTTCAGTCTTTTGACTGTATGGATTACAGATGGAATGACTGTTATATGTGAGTACCGCTTTCTTTGACAGATTCTAGTATGGGTACATATATGTTTTCCCAACCCCAGCACATTAGTTTGCTAATTCCAGATGTATGAAACGCAGGCCTAACTGTATCTAGTATATTGAACGCCAGATAAACTAACTTGGCCTTTTTTAAATAAAAAAAAAATTCCCTCACTGGAATACTTTCAGTCTTTTGACTGTATGGATTACAGATGGAATGACTGTTATATGTGAGTACCGCTTTCTTTGACAGATTCTAGTATGGGTACATATATGTTTTCCCAACCCCAGCACATTAGTTTGCTAATTCCAGATGTATGAAACGCAGGCCTAACTGTATCTAGTATATTGAACGCCAGATAAACTAACTTGGCCTTTTTTAAATAAAAAAAATCCCCTCACTGGAATACTTTCAGTCTTTTGACTGTATGGATTACAGATGGAATGACTGTTATATGTGAGTACCGCTTTCTTTGACAGATTCTAGTATGGGTACATATATGTTTTCCCAACCCCAGCACATTAGTTTGCTAATTCCAGATGTATGAAACGCAGGCCTAACTGTATCTAGTATATTGAACGCCAGATAAACTAACTTGGCCTTTTTTAAATAAATAAAAAATTCCCTCACTGGAATACTTTCAGTCTTTTGACTGTATGGATTACAGATAGAATGACTGTTATATGTGAGTACCGCTTTCTTTGACAGATTCTAGTATGGGTACATATATGTTTTCCCAACCCCAGCACATTAGTTTGCTAATTCCAGATGTATGAAACGCAGGCCTAACTGTATCTAGTATATTGAACGCCAGATAAACTAACTTGGCCTTTTTTAAATAAAAAAAATTCCCTCACTGGAATACTTTCAGTCTTTTGACTGTATGGATTACAGATGGAATGACTGTTATATGTGAGTACCGCTTTCTTTGACAGATTCTAGTATGGGTACATATATGTTTTCCCAACCCCAGCACATTAGTTTGCTAATTCCAGATGTATGAAACGCAGGCCTAACTGTATCTAGTATATTGAACGCCAGATAAACTAACTTGGCCTTTTTTAAATAAAAAAAAAATTCCCTCACTGGAATACTTTCAGTCTTTTGACTGTATGGATTACAGATAGAATGACTGTTATATGTGAGTACCGCTTTCTTTGACAGATTCTAGTATGGGTACATATATGTTTTCCCAACCCCAGCACATTAGTTTGCTAATTCCAGATGTATGAAACGCAGGCCTAACTGTATCTAGTATATTGAACGCCAGATAAACTAACTTGGCCTTTTTTAAATAAAAAAAATTCCCTCACTGGAATACTTTCAGTCTTTTGACTGTATGGATTACAGATGGAATGACTGTTATATGTGAGTACCGCTTTCTTTGACAGATTCTAGTATGGGTACATATATGTTTTCCCAACCCCAGCACATTAGTTTGCTAATTCCAGATGTATGAAACGCAGGCCTAACTGTATCTAGTATATTGAACGCCAGATAAACTAACTTGGCCTTTTTTAAATAAAAAAAATTCCCTCACTGGAATACTTTCAGTCTTTTGACTGTATGGATTACAGATGGAATGACTGTTATATGTGAGTACCGCTTTCTTTGACAGATTCTAGTATGGGTACATATATGTTTTCCCAACCCCAGCACATTAGTTTGCTAATTCCAGATGTATGAAACGCAGGCCTAACTGTATCTAGTATATTGAACGCCAGATAAACTAACTTGGCCTTTTTTAAATAAAAAAAATTCCCTCACTGGAATACTTTCAGTCTTTTGACTGTATGGATTACAGATGGAATGACTGTTATATGTGAGTACCGCTTTCTTTGACAGATTCTAGTATGGGTACATATATGTTTTCCCAACCCCAGCACATTAGTTTGCTAATTCCAGATGTATGAAACGCAGGCCTAACTGTATCTAGTATATTGAACGCCAGATAAACTAACTTGGCCTTTTTTAAATAAAAAAAAAATTCCCTCACTGGAATACTTTCAGTCTTTTGACTGTATGGAGAACAGATGGAATGACTGTTATATGTGAGTACCGCTTTCTTTGACAGATTCTAGTATGGGTACATATATGTTTTCCCAACCCCAGCACATTAGTTTGCTAATTCCAGATGTATGAAACGCAGGCCTAACTGTATCTAGTATATTGAACGCCAGATAAACTAACTTGGCCTTTTTTAAATAAAAAAAATCCCCTCACTGGAATACTTTCAGTCTTTTGACTGTATGGATTACAGATGGAATGACTGTTATATGTGAGTACCGCTTTCTTTGACAGATTCTAGTATGGGTACATATATGTTTTCCCAACCCCAGCACATTAGTTTGCTAATTCCAGATGTATGAAACGCAGGCCTAACTGTATCTAGTATATTGAACGCCAGATAAACTAACTTGGCCTTTTTTAAATAAAAAAAATCCCCTCACTGGAATACTTTCAGTCTTTTGACTGTATGGATTACAGATGGAATGACTGTTATATGTGAGTACCGCTTTCTTTGACAGATTCTAGTATGGGTACATATATGTTTTCCCAACCCCAGCACATTAGTTTGCTAATTCCAGATGTATGAAACGCAGGCCTAACTGTATCTAGTATATTGAACGCCAGATAAACTAACTTGGCCTTTTTTAAATAAAAAAAATTCCCTCACTGGAATACTTTCAGTCTTTTGACTGTATGGATTACAGATGGAATGACTGTTATATGTGAGTACCGCTTTCTTTGACAGATTCTAGTATGGGTACATATATGTTTTCCCAACCCCAGCACATTAGTTTGCTAATTCCAGATGTATGAAACGCAGGCCTAACTGTATCTAGTATATTGAACGCCAGATAAACTAACTTGGCCTTTTTTAAATAAAAAAAAAATTCCCTCACTGGAATACTTTCAGTCTTTTGACTGTATGGATTACAGATGGAATGACTGTTATATGTGAGTACCGCTTTCTTTGACAGATTCTAGTATGGGTACATATATGTTTTCCCAACCCCAGCACATTAGTTTGCTAATTCCAGATGTATGAAACGCAGGCCTAACTGTATCTAGTATATTGAACGCCAGATAAACTAACTTGGCCTTTTTTAAATAAAAAAAAAATTCCCTCACTGGAATACTTTCAGTCTTTTGACTGTATGGATTACAGATGGAATGACTGTTATATGTGAGTACCGCTTTCTTTGACAGATTCTAGTATGGGTACATATATGTTTTCCCAACCCCAGCACATTAGTTTGCTAATTCCAGATGTATGAAACGCAGGCCTAACTGTATCTAGTATATTGAACGCCAGATAAACTAACTTGGCCTTTTTTAAATAAAAAAAATCCCCTCACTGGAATACTTTCAGTCTTTTGACTGTATGGATTACAGATGGAATGACTGTTATATGTGAGTACCGCTTTCTTTGACAGATTCTAGTATGGGTACATATATGTTTTCCCAACCCCAGCACATTAGTTTGCTAATTCCAGATGTATGAAACGCAGGCCTAACTGTATCTAGTATATTGAACGCCAGATAAACTAACTTGGCCTTTTTTAAATAAAAAAAAAATTCCCTCACTGGAATACTTTCAGTCTTTTGACTGTATGGATTACAGATAGAATGACTGTTATATGTGAGTACCGCTTTCTTTGACAGATTCTAGTATGGGTACATATATGTTTTCCCAACCCCAGCACATTAGTTTGCTAATTCCAGATGTATGAAACGCAGGCCTAACTGTATCTAGTATATTGAACGCCAGATAAACTAACTTGGCCTTTTTAAATAAAAAAAATTCCCTCACTGGAATACTTTCAGTCTTTTGACTGTATGGATTACAGATGGAATGACTGTTATATGTGAGTACCGCTTTCTTTGACAGATTCTAGTATGGGTACATATATGTTTTCCCAACCCCAGCACATTAGTTTGCTAATTCCAGATGTATGAAACGCAGGCCTAACTGTATCTAGTATATTGAACGCCAGATAAACTAACTTGGCCTTTTTTAAATAAAAAAAATCCCCTCACTGGAATACTTTCAGTCTTTTGACTGTATGGATTACAGATGGAATGACTGTTATATGTGAGTACCGCTTTCTTTGACAGATTCTAGTATGGGTACATATATGTTTTCCCAACCCCAGCACATTAGTTTGCTAATTCCAGATGTATGAAACGCAGGCCTAACTGTATCTAGTATATTGAACGCCAGATAAACTAACTTGGCCTTTTTTAAATAAAAAAAATCCCCTCACTGGAATACTTTCAGTCTTTTGACTGTATGGATTACAGATGGAATGACTGTTATATGTGAGTACCGCTTTCTTTGACAGATTCTAGTATGGGTACATATATGTTTTCCCAACCCCAGCACATTAGTTTGCTAATTCCAGATGTATGAAACGCAGGCCTAACTGTATCTAGTATATTGAACGCCAGATAAACTAACTTGGCCTTTTTTAAATAAAAAAAATTCCCTCACTGGAATACTTTCAGTCTTTTGACTGTATGGATTACAGATGGAATGACTGTTATATGTGAGTACCGCTTTCTTTGACAGATTCTAGTATGGGTACATATATGTTTTCCCAACCCCAGCACATTAGTTTGCTAATTCCAGATGTATGAAACGCAGGCCTAACTGTATCTAGTATATTGAACGCCAGATAAACTAACTTGGCCTTTTTTAAATAAAAAAAAAATTCCCTCACTGGAATACTTTCAGTCTTTTGACTGTATGGATTACAGATGGAATGACTGTTATATGTGAGTACCGCTTTCTTTGACAGATTCTAGTATGGGTACATATATGTTTTCCCAACCCCAGCACATTAGTTTGCTAATTCCAGATGTATGAAACGCAGGCCTAACTGTATCTAGTATATTGAACGCCAGATAAACTAACTTGGCCTTTTTTAAATAAAAAAAAAATTCCCTCACTGGAATACTTTCAGTCTTTTGACTGTATGGATTACAGATGGAATGACTGTTATATGTGAGTACCGCTTTCTTTGACAGATTCTAGTATGGGTACATATATGTTTTCCCAACCCCAGCACATTAGTTTGCTAATTCCAGATGTATGAAACGCAGGCCTAACTGTATCTAGTATATTGAACGCCAGATAAACTAACTTGGCCTTTTTTAAATAAAAAAAATCCCCTCACTGGAATACTTTCAGTCTTTTGACTGTATGGATTACAGATGGAATGACTGTTATATGTGAGTACCGCTTTCTTTGACAGATTCTAGTATGGGTACATATATGTTTTCCCAACCCCAGCACATTAGTTTGCTAATTCCAGATGTATGAAACGCAGGCCTAACTGTATCTAGTATATTGAACGCCAGATAAACTAACTTGGCCTTTTTTAAATAAAATAAAAATTCCCTCACTGGAATACTTTCAGTCTTTTGACTGTATGGATTACAGATAGAATGACTGTTATATGTGAGTACCGCTTTCTTTGACAGATTCTAGTATGGGTACATATATGTTTTCCCAACCCCAGCACATTAGTTTGCTAATTCCAGATGTATGAAACGCAGGCCTAACTGTATCTAGTATATTGAACGCCAGATAAACTAACTTGGCCTTTTTTAAATAAAAAAAATTCCCTCACTGGAATACTTTCAGTCTTTTGACTGTATGGATTACAGATGGAATGACTGTTATATGTGAGTACCGCTTTCTTTGACAGATTCTAGTATGGGTACATATATGTTTTCCCAACCCCACACATTAGTTTGCTAATTCCAGATGTATGAAACGCAGGCCTAACTGTATCTAGTATATTGAACGCCAGATAAACTAACTTGGCCTTTTTTAAATAAAAAAAATTCCCTCACTGGAATACTTTCAGTCTTTTGACTGTATGGATTACAGATGGAATGACTGTTATATGTGAGTACCGCTTTCTTTGACAGATTCTAGTATGGGTACATATATGTTTTCCCAACCCCAGCACATTAGTTTGCTAATTCCAGATGTATGAAACGCAGGCCTAACTGTATCTAGTATATTGAACGCCAGATAAACTAACTTGGCCTTTTTTAAATAAAAAAAATTCCCTCACTGGAATACTTTCAGTCTTTTGACTGTATGGATTACAGATGGAATGACTGTTATATGTGAGTACCGCTTTCTTTGACAGATTCTAGTATGGGTACATATATGTTTTCCCAACCCCAGCACATTAGTTTGCTAATTCCAGATGTATGAAACGCAGGCCTAACTGTATCTAGTATATTGAACGCCAGATAAACTAACTTGGCCTTTTTTAAATAAAAAAAAAATTCCCTCACTGGAATACTTTCAGTCTTTTGACTGTATGGAGAACAGATGGAATGACTGTTATATGTGAGTACCGCTTTCTTTGACAGATTCTAGTATGGGTACATATATGTTTTCCCAACCCCAGCACATTAGTTTGCTAATTCCAGATGTATGAAACGCAGGCCTAACTGTATCTAGTATATTGAACGCCAGATAAACTAACTTGGCCTTTTTTAAATAAAAAAAATCCCCTCACTGGAATACTTTCAGTCTTTTGACTGTATGGATTACAGATGGAATGACTGTTATATGTGAGTACCGCTTTCTTTGACAGATTCTAGTATGGGTACATATATGTTTTCCCAACCCCAGCACATTAGTTTGCTAATTCCAGATGTATGAAACGCAGGCCTAACTGTATCTAGTATATTGAACGCCAGATAAACTAACTTGGCCTTTTTTAAATAAAAAAAATCCCCTCACTGGAATACTTTCAGTCTTTTGACTGTATGGATTACAGATGGAATGACTGTTATATGTGAGTACCGCTTTCTTTGACAGATTCTAGTATGGGTACATATATGTTTTCCCAACCCCAGCACATTAGTTTGCTAATTCCAGATGTATGAAACGCAGGCCTAACTGTATCTAGTATATTGAACGCCAGATAAACTAACTTGGCCTTTTTTAAATAAAAAAAATTCCCTCACTGGAATACTTTCAGTCTTTTGACTGTATGGATTACAGATGGAATGACTGTTATATGTGAGTACCGCTTTCTTTGACAGATTCTAGTATGGGTACATATATGTTTTCCCAACCCCAGCACATTAGTTTGCTAATTCCAGATGTATGAAACGCAGGCCTAACTGTATCTAGTATATTGAACGCCAGATAAACTAACTTGGCCTTTTTTAAATAAAAAAAAAATTCCCTCACTGGAATACTTTATGGCTTTTCACTGTATGGATTACAGGTGGACTGGTATTAGTAGGGGTGACACAAGCACACCCAAGTCCCTGATGTAGGATTTCTATGGCACAGACCACTATTACAAGTGATTAATGGACGTTGGGAGAGATTGTGCTGCAGCACTAGTCCCAAGATGGCCGCCGCCTATCAGCCCAGTAACATGTGCCACAAAATGGTCTGCACAACCTTTAAAAAAAATAGCCTTGGACTGTGCTGCTAAATCGCTATTGGTCTGAATCCCAGGTGTAGATGTCTGACTTGTTTGGAGCTTTGGAATGCACACTGTGGCAGCTTCTGCTGCAGCACTACAAGTCGCAAAATGGCGGCCGGCGGTCAGCCCAGGTACATGTGGATGGAAAAATCACTCTGGCCACTCTAAAAATAGCCAATCCCTATCAAAAAAGCAGCTCAGCTGCAGTTGTTCAGATGAATCACAGGTGGAGGAGAGAAATTTGCTTCCAGTTATTCAATTATCCCTGCCTAATCTCGCCCTAACGTCGCAGCAGCAACCTCTCCCTATGCTTCAATCAGCAGAGTGACGTGCAGCGCAACGTGACCCAAGCTTATATAGAGGCTGGGTCACATGCTGCACTGGCCAATCACAGCCATGCCAATAGTAGGCAAGGCTGTGATGGCCTCTTGGGGCAAGTAGTATGACGCTTGTTGATTGGCTGCTTTGCAGCCTTTCAAAATGCGCCAAAATACATGCCGAACGACGAACCCGAACCCGAACTTTTACGAAAAAGTTCGGGTTCGGGTCCGTGTCACGAACACCCCAAAATTCGGTACGGACCCGAACTATGCTCGAACTGTTCGCTCAACACTAGTCTTTAACAATAGGGCTAGGGAAGGGATTGGAATGAGAATTTGAACATGGGGGTGGTGGGCGCCATTTTAATTTTTGCCTCAGACAGCAGAAAGGCTAGAATCAGCCTTGAGGCCCCATATACATTAGTATTTTATTAGCAAAACCTGCCAAGAAAGGCAGGCTTGAAGAAACAAAAAGGGGAAAATAGGTCCAGAATACAAATAGAATCTCCACTTTATTAAATAGTGTGGGGTTTCACTCTGGTAGTTAGGGTAAGCGGATGCAGTACAGAGCCAAAAGACAAGTTCTTAACGCAAAACTTCAGTGTTTATTCACACTTGAGGCAAATACACAAAACAATGCGTTACTTTGCAGTCTTGGTGTTTACTTCACACACAATGGAAAGTACATCTTGGTGTTACTTCACACAAATTGGAAAGTTCATATAAGACAAGTCACCTTGATGTCAGTTCTGCTTCCAGCAGTTCATGGCAGGCTTTAGGGGGCCTGTTTCCTCGGCCCATGGATCTCAGCTCTCCAACCTGGCACCAAGCCTCAGATCCCAACACAGAGATCCTGCTGCTGAGCCCAGCTGCCTATTTCAGGACAGCCAGGGGCTGCCAAAAACCCAGACCGGCAATTAAAATCCAGTCCAGTATTTGACCCACCTGGCTGCAAATCAGCCCAGCAGCACACGCTGGGAGGAAAATACCTGTTTTCCCAGACAATTCCCCTCACTGTGTCACAAAAGTCATAAGACAAATACAAAATTAGATTTAAAAAAAACATGAAAAAAGCAGCATAGGGCATTAGGCCCCACCTATACCAAACACACTTGGCCGTGCACAATAGTTGCATGTAAAAATGCAATAATGAAAAATACTACTATTGACTAGATGATACCAGTTATAACATATCAAGTCCAAAAACCCATTCTGCCCCTTGCATAGCAACATCCTGTTATTGTAACGGGAATATCATTGATGGTTTTTATTATTATTATTATTATTATTATTATTATTATTATTATATTATGTGTGTCTACCATTATCTCTATTTATATGACCTGTTGATGGCATGGTATACAGTGCAGTAGAGTTTATTGATATGTTATAACTGGTATTATCCAGTCAATTGTACTATTATTGAGTTTTTACATGTAACTATTGTGCACGGCGAGGTATGTTTCTGTATAGGTTGGGCTCATTGCCTTATGCTGCTACTTTCATGTTTTTTTAAATCTGATTTTGGATTTGTTTTATGTCTGTTTAACAAAGTGGAGATTCTATTTGTATTTTGGACTAATTTTTTTTCTTTTCGGTTATAATAACTGTAAAGGTTGAGAATGGCAGGTTTTGCAGACAATTAGTGATGATCGAGCATGCTCGGCCGAACACCAGTTCGGCTCGAGCATCACAATGCTCGGCACATTCGGCCGAATACCGCGTGTGCTCGAGCATCATGCTCGAGTTTCCTCCCCCCATGTTTCTTGGCTGCTATGCAGCCAATAAACGTGCAGGTAAGCACTGCCCCTCACTGTAATGCCGTAGCCATGTTGGTTACTGGCATTACAGTGATTGGCTGGCCGGAACGCGTCATCGGGTGCTTTACACAAGGTTCGGCCAGTCTTAGTCAGGGAGAGCTGTGCTGTAGAGGGGACAGATAGTGTAGGGAATTGAATTAAATTTTTTGTTAGGCAGGGTTGGTGTTAGAGACCCAAAAGTCCTTTTTAGGACTTTTGTTGTATCTGGCAGCAATATATATTTTTAGCGCAACCTGCGCTAAATTGCGTGCAATTAGAGACCCAAAAGTCATTTAAGGACTATTGTTGTATCTGGCAGCAATATATATTATTATCGCAACTTGCGCTAAATAGCTTGCAATTGTTTGGCCGCAGCAGACAGTGACATTATCTGCGCTACATCTCCTGCGTAACGTGTGCGCAGCCTAAAATATCTGTGACATCCAGTGTACTTTTTCCGTAGACCGTGTCCGGCGCAGACAGTTACATTACCTGCGCTACATCTCCTGTATAACGTTTGCGAATCCTAAAAATATCTGTGACATCCAGTGTACTTTTTCCGTAGACGCTGCGGACAGTGACATTACCTGCGCTACATCTCCAGTATAACGTGTGCGCATACTAAAAATAATTGTGACATCCAGTGTACTTTTTACGTAGACGGTGTCCGCTGCGGACAGTTACATTACCTGCTCTACATCTCCTGTATAACGTTTGTGCATTCCAAATAGCTGTGACATTCCCTGTAATTTTTTATTAGCCGCTGGTGACAGCAGAGACATTTTCTACGCTACATCTCCTGTATAACGTTTGTGCATCCCAAATAGCTTTGACATTCCCTGTAATTTTTTATTAGCCACTGGTGACAGCAGCGACATTACCTGCGCTACATCTCCTGCATAACGCTTGCGCATCATAAATATCAGTGACATTCAGTCAAATTTTTTCACTGCTGGTGGCAGCGACATTACTTGCGCTACATCTCCTGTATAATGTTTGCACATCCTAAATATCAGTGACATTCAGTTTAATTTATTTGCTCATACACTTACAAAACAAGCGCTACTGTACGTGCAAGCATATATACCATTTAATATGCAGAAGGCAAGCAGTAAGGGACAGGGAAGTGGCCGTGCTGCTGATGGTGCACGCAGAGCCGTGGCCCTGTGCGCGGTGAAACTGTGCCTGCTGCCGGAGCACAAGAAACACACTCATCCACGATACCTAGCTTTATGTCCCGGTTTGTAGGGCAGCACCACCTTGTCTTCCACAAAGTCCAGCCTCCTTCCTCCCACCATGGAGAGTCTTGCCAAACAAGTGATCCCACACTCGGATATTCCGAGGAGCTCTTTTCATCGCCATTCCTTGATTTGGGCCTTTCGCCAAGCCCGCTTGAAGAGGGACATGAGGAGATCGTGTGCACTGATGTTCAAACTCTTGAGCATCCACAGTCGCAAGTAGATGACGGTGGGGCACGGTGGGGCACGGAAATTAGTGTTTCACGAGGTGGATGATGATGATGAGACACAGTTGCCAATAAGCCAACGGAAATTAGTGTCTCAAGAGGTTGATGATGAGGATGAGACACAGTTGTCAATAAGTGAGGTTGTTGGTCAACAAGTCAGGAGGATGACCAGAGTGAGGAAGTTGAAGAGGAGGTGGTGGACGATGAAATCACTGACCCAAACTAGGAAGGTGGCAAGCCGAATGAGGACAGCAGTACAGAGGGGGAGGGATCCACAGCACCGCAACAGGCTGGAAGAGGCAGTGGGGTGGCAAAAGGGAGAAGGCGGGCCACACTACACCGGCTTACAACTGTTCCCCGGAGCACCCCCTTGCGGCAATCACCATTGCCAAGGGGTAGGTGTTCCACAGTCTGGCGCTTTTTTGAGGAAAGTGCGGACGATAAAAGAATTGTCATTTGAAACCTGTGCTGTACCAAAATGAGCAGGGGCATGAACACTAGCATCCTCACCACCACCAGCATGATCTGCCAGATGGCATCAAAGCACCATAATAGATAGGCCGAACGCCTGGGTCCACAATCAGTGTCTGCGGGTCACACCACTGCCTCCTCTTCCCCTGTGTTACGTGCTGGACAGTCCCCTGTCCAAGACGCAGGCCTGGATTCCTCTCACCCTGCACCTGGACCTTCACAAGTACAATAAGCTAACACATCCACTTCTGTGTCCCAGCGCAGCGTACAGATGTCCATACCTCAGGCCTTTGAACGAAAGCAGAAAATAACCAACAACCCACCGACAGGCCATAGCACTAAATGCGCACCTTTCCAAATTGCTGGCCCTGGAAATGTTACCATTTAGGCTTGTGGACACTGATGCTTTCCACAGCCTGATGACGGCGGCGGTCCCTCGTTACTCAGTCCCCAGCCGCCACTATTTTTCCCGGTGTGCCGTCCCCGCCTTACACCAGCATGTGTCCCATAACATCACCCGTGCCCTGACCAACGCAGTTATTGGGAAGGTCCACTTAACGACTGACACATGGACAAGTGCTTGTGGCCAGGGACGCTATATTTCCCTGCCGGCACACTGGGTGAACGTTGTGGAGGCTAGGAGCGAGTCGTATCCTGGGATGGCACAGGTGCTACCGACACCAAGGATTGCGGGCCCTACTTCCATCAGGATTTCCGCCACCACCTTCATTAGTGGCTGCAACCCCCCATTCTCCTCCTCCACCTCCTCCTCCTCCACTTGCACCTTTGAATTATCATCTTGCAGCTCCAGTCAACCATCAGTGAGTAGCTGGAAGCAGTATAGCACTGCAGTGGGGAAGCGGCAACAGGCCGTGCTTAAACTAATATGTTTAGGTGAGAAACAGCACACCGCCGCAGAGCTGAGGCAGGGTATAAGGGACCAGACTGAGCTGTGGCTCTCGCCCCTTAACCTAGAACCAAGCATGGTTGTGTCTGATAATGGACGTAACTTGGTGGCGGCTTTAGAGTTCGGCAAGCTCACACACATACCATGCCTAGCCCACGTGTTCAACTTAGTGGTTCAGCGGTTTCTCAAAACCTACCCCAATTTGCCTGAGCTACTGGTGAAGGTGCGCCACATGTGTGCCCATTTCCAAAAGTCATCTACAGCTGCCGCCGGTCTGGCAACGCTGCAGCAGCGCTTGCAATTGCCAGCTCACCAACTGTTGTGCGACGTGAGCACGCGCTGGAACTCCACATTCCACATGTTGACCAGGCTTTGCGAGCAGCAGAGGACAGTAGTGGAATACCAGCTGCAACATGGTCGTTGCCTTTCCAGTCAGCTTCCGCTTTTCACAAGCGACGAGTGGGCATGTCTGACCTCTGTGAGGTTTTACGCAACTTTGAGGAATCAACACAGATGGTGAGTGGCGATGCCGCTATTATCAGCGTAGCCATCCCACTTCTGTGTCTACTGAAATGCTCGCTGCTCACAATGACGGCGGTCGCTTTGCATGTGGAAAAGGTGGACAGTATACAGAATGATAGCCAGACCACTCTCTGTTCGTCTTCTCAGCGGGAATTGGATGACGATGAGGAGGAGCAGGAGACGGTTGCCTCCGCTACAGAGGGTAGTACCCACAGAAGGTTTATTCCCTCTGTTCAGTGTGGATGCGTCACGCCTTGCCCTGTGAATGTGCAGAGATCTGTCAGACTGGCTGAACATGTCTGACTTCTTTGTTTGTTTTGATTTGGGTTTGAAGATGAATCCACCTTCCCTCAGGTGTACTGGGTTTCATTGTTAGTGAGGCTATTTATCCCTCCTTCCCCCAGTGGCATGTGCTGGTTATAGTTCTTTCCTGGGAGCTCTTGATTTGTGGTGGATCGTCTGCTCCAGCTCTGCTCAAGATAAGTCCTTTCCTTCATTTCCCTTTATGTGTTTATCTAGGCCTCGAGGGAGACGTTTGCTTCTTCTTGGTTTGAAGAAGCAGGTTGCCTCTTCCTTTTTCCCTACTGCTTAGGGTTTGCCCAGGGTGTTTAGTTTTAGGCACGAGGGCATGTGCATATCCACCCTACGGGTATGCACATGGGCACAGCAGTTTAGGGAAAGCTTTTAGGGATCGCTAGGAGGTGACCCTTTTTTCCCTAGCTTTTGGGCCTAGTCGTTTGTTCTGTTTGTTTTCCCGTGTTTGGTTATTTCCCCGCTTACCTACCTACCGTGACAGGATGGGCCGAAGAGGAGGAAGAGGATGAGGAGATTAAAAGTCATCCTCCTGATGAGGACAGCGAAGTTTTGTCTGTTGGGACTCTGGCACATATGGCTGACTTTATATTATGCTGCCTTTACCGTGACCCTCGCGTTATACGCATTTTGGTCAACACCAATTACTGGTTGTTCACCCTTCTCGACCCCCGCTACAAAAAGAACTTCAAGGAAGCACTCTCCAAGGCCTGGGACAGTTTCATGACACCCCACCATGAACCTCACCCTGATGCGTGGCCTAGTGTCACAAGGAGAGAAAAGTTTTGGAAGATGGTGAAGGAGTACGTAGCAGACCATGTCAGCATCCTCAACAATCTCTCTGTGCCTTTCAACTATTGGGTGTCCAAGCTGGACACGTGGCACGAACTGGCGCTCTACGCCTAGGAGGTACTGGCCTGCCCTGCCGCCAAAGTTTTGTCAGAGCGGGTATTTAGTGCTGCTGGGGGCATAATAACTGATAAGCGCATCCGCCTGTCAACTGAAAATGCTGACAGGTTGATTCTTATCAAAATGAACAAGGCCTCTAAATGTGGCTTTTTAAACATGCTTATTAGGCTGCCCTCGCTCCTAATTTTTTAGAGGGTCAGCTCAGCAGCAGGCCCTCAACCATAATTATTTTGATGGTCAGCTCACCAGCTGCCCTCAATGGTAATTTTTTCTATGGTCAGCTCAGCAGCAGGCCCTCAGCCATAATTCTTTCGATGGTCAACTCAGCAGCAGGCACTCAACAATAATTTTTTCCAAGGTCAGATCAGCAGCAGGCCCTCAACCATAATTTTTTCCATGGTCAGATCAGCAGCAGGCACTCGCCCCTAATGTTTTAGAGAGTCAGCTCACCAGCGGACCCTCAACCATAATTTTTTCGATGGTCAGCTCAGCAGCAAGCCCTCAACCATAATTTTTTGGATGGTCAGCTCAGCCGCAGGCCCTCGCCCATAATTTTTTCGATGGTCAGATCAGCAGCAGGCACTCACCCCTTATGTTTTAGAGAGTCAGCTTAGCATCAGACCCTCAACCATAATTTTTTTGATGCTCAGCTCAGCAGCAGGCCCTCGCCCATAATTTTTTCCATGTTCAAATCAGCAGCAGGCCCTAGCCCCTAATGTTTTAGAGAGTCAGCTCACCAGCAGACCCTCAACCATTATTTTTTTGATGGTCAGCTCAGCAGTAGGCCCTCATCCCTAATGTTTTAGAGGGTCACCAGCAGGCCCTTGCTCCTAATGTTTTTGAGGGTCACCAGCAGGCCAGCAATCATAATTTTTCAAGGGTGTGTATGATGCCCTCCATTATGTGTAATAAAGGGTGTATTGGAGTGCCGGTTCCTTGTAATTTTTGGCAGCCCTTTCACCTAGTGCATAGGCTTTATGAGTGTAGGAGTCCTACTACCTGAACAATTGTACTACAATGTGAATGAGGCCCTCCTTTATGTGATATACAGGTTGTATCGGAGTGCCTCTTCCTTGTAATTTTTGCCAGCACTTGCACTTTATATACAAGTAAATATACAGGAAAGAATGTTTCCTAACAATTTTTCCTCTAAAATCTATTTTATCTTCGGTTTTGTGCGTATTATGGCGTACTACTCGGACAACATCGCTCCCAGCAGCGACCTGGGACTCCAAGATGCATCCAGACATCCTCCCCATGCTGTTCCTGAACCATTTCAGTGGTGTTTCCATCAATTTCTGACCTTTTCATGAGAACCAGACACCCTCCCCTCTTCAGAGCAGGGGGTGCCTGGTTTAATGCTTGGGTTCTCCCATTGACTATCATTGTGCTTGGGTGCTTGGTAGAGCATCGAGCATCCCGAGGTGTTCTACACGAGCACCCGAGCACTTTGGTGCTCGATCAACACTACTGACAATCTAATGTGTATAAAGGGCTCGTGACTCTCCCTCAATAAATGATGTTGGGAGAGAGAAAGATCAGCGGGTGTGGTGTCTGGTGATGGCTTTCTTCTCTCTCCTCATTGTAAGGGCACATGCACACGACGGGCCAGGCCCGTTTTGCGGCCCACAAACAGTGGGATGCGGACCCATTCACTTGAATGGGTTCGCAATCCGGAAGGTGTGGTGCAGAGGCAGAAACCCCATGGAAGCACTGCAAAAAAGTTGTGCATTCAAGTGAATGGGTCCGTGTCCGCATGCAGCTGCCCTTCGGTCGGTGCCCATGCATTTCGGACCGCAATTTGTGGTCCACAGCATGGGCCCGGCTTGCACACATTCGTGTACATGAGCTCTAAGACCCCTTTAAGGTACCCGTATTGAACGTGTACGAGTACTTGAAAGGGGTTTTCCAAGCTTTTAATATTGATGACCTATCCTCCATATCAGATAGTTGGGGTCACCCACCGCCACCCGGCACTCCCGCCGATCGCCTGTATCAGAAGGCATGCGCCATGAGTGAGTGCCGTCTCCTGTGTCTCTTCCTGCTCGCTGCTGCTATGTCTATGGCAAGCAGGAAGACAGACAGGAGACGGCACACGCATAAGGCACGTGCCTTCTCCTCATACAGCTGATCGGCAGGAGTCCTGGGTGTTGGACCCCCTCGCCAATCTGATATTGATGACCTATCCTGAGGATAGGTAATCAATATTAAAAGCTTGGAAAACCTCTTTAATAAAAGATTAAATACCAGAAGGATAGTGATTAGTTCCCAGAATGCTTTTCTGTGCCACACAGAGAGCTGGCTTTTCATCATAGAAAGCAATAACCTGGGGAGGCGGATAATTCTAACATATAACTTCAACCACTTTGGCCCAAGAAGATTTGATAAGTGTTCATGTTAGGTCTCAGGAAGTGCAAGTTGCAACTCTTCCCACTGTGCCCTAGTTAATGGGTTTTTAGGTCCAGATTTAATTAGTACTCTACAAAAAATAAAAACTATAATTATCATATAATAAGATAACCCCCAGACTCATTCTACATTACTTTTCCTAAACGGAAAATGTATTTCTGTTTTAAGTCATATATTTTTTATTCTTGTTTCTAACAGTGTCAAATTTAGGGGTGTTGACATCAGTATAAATAGATATATTATTATTCCTTTTAGTGACTCTATTTCATCTGTACACTGAATCTAAAAACTGAATCTGCTTGCAAGCTCCCATACTTGATGATATACTTGATATTCCTAGCAACACCTCCAGCGCTGACAGTAGCTCACAGTTCCCATGGCAATCTAACACAAGTCCCAGTGGGACTGATTGGATATGGCTGCTACAAAGCACTGCTGATTTCACACTGCCCATTGACTATTGTATACAGAATACGGTTTTCAGTTTCTACAAACTGCCACCAGGAGGCACTACTTCTCCTAGCATCTATTTTTTTAGGGTTGGGTCAGTAGAAAAAAATCATTGCTCATGCAGCGTAATAATTACAGTGTTCACCAAAAATGTGTACTGTCTTTTAGATGTTTCTGTTTGTTATATATATGATACACTCTAGACTAATCATATACCTCTTGTGGTGAATACGGTACATTCTCCTAACGTACTGCATGACTCATATCATAGCAAGAGGCCACATTTAAAGTATACCATCCGTTTTCAGTTATTTTTCATATTTTCCCTTTTGAAAAACAGGCATATTCCCAATTTTTTTCATAGCAGATTCTACTTTCTTGTCTACTTTTCAGGTCAATGAAATCCTCTTTCAATATGGACATGTTATACAGTATTATTTCTATTACTACTTCTAAGGCCATTGCTTTTCTAGGTTGTATCCCTTTTCAGCACATATAATTACACAGTATAATACAGATAACTCTTCACAACTATTATTTACAAAGTGATGTAATAATGGCAGTATATGAGTACTGTACATGGATTATAAAGAGGGTAGACCGTGGAGAAGAGTTGTAGAAGGTGCCTGTTTTCAGCTGTGATTTGTGACATGCCTGGTAGTGTGGAGTGAATCGAAGTATCCGAAGGACTTTGATCCGAATTTCAAGGAAAATCTGATTCGCTTTGAAGCCAGATTTCCTCGTGCTTCGTAGTAACAAATCAATTTTCCCTTTAATGGCGGTAATAATTTTAAAAAAATCATACTCACCTCATCCATTTGAGCGCGAAGAGGCCACCGCGGCCATCTTGCTTGAAGATCCCACGCAAAATATTGTGTGCGGTGACATATGACATCACCACACCAGCCAGCGTGAGGATGGTATTACTCACTGTGCGAGATTTCATGCTGGATCTTCAAGCAAGGTGGCAACAGGGGCCTCTTCATGCTCAAATGGATAAGATAAGTACAATTTATTATTTGTTTAAATTATTAACCCAAAACTGGGCTGTAGCGGCATGACGTGAAGACGTGGGCGTGCCGCGCTCCCTCCCTCTCCCCCTCTCCTCGTGCATCGCATGCTGCTGGCGTCCGTGTAAGAGCTGCTCTCCACAAAATGCTTCTGGGGACGCCGGGGGTCCGTGCTGCTGAACCGCTGAACCACTGAGTAGGGTGAGATACCGGTGGCGGCCACGACTCACCAGAACGGGAGCGAGAGTGGAGATGAGAGCCTGCCGGCGGTGGTGTAATCACGGTGGAAAATAGCGAGGTGAGGTCCTCTTTGATGTCCCAGTATGGACAAGGGGTGTACCCACCTTACTGGAGGTGTGAGTCGCGACCATCGGGGATCTCCTTACCTGGCAGAAAGATGACGACGGTATGATGACGGCATGATGTTAAACATGATTTCATTGTTTTCCTGCTGGAATACGCTGGCTTAATTTAACTTATCTGGATAAGTACTGGATTAGTACTGCTGAATAACGCTGAGCGGCAGGTGCCAATTATTGCAGAACCTGTCCTGGGGTTCGTGGTCTTGGATTAAAGGGGGTCCTGTGGGAGGGTGTACCCCTGGAGTCTGTGGATAGCTGACAAAGGGGTTGAAGAGGAGGAAAGTAGGGCTTGATGAGACAAGCAGCATCACAGAGATAGCCCTGTGTTTGTCCCTCGACAGGACCCAGGGGGTAATATCTGTCCTGAGCTCCGGACATGATAATAATATAAAGGCTTCAGGATATCACCCCCCTGAGTTTTCTTTTGCCCCAGGAGTATAGACATATCCAGTATCATCTGCTTCTCGATTGAAAAGAATGGAACAGATTTTTCTGTGACCCTTTTTCTCATCTTTTTTTTTTCTTTTCTCCCCTCTCATCCTCCTTTTTTTTTGAACTGGACAGGCAAACCGAGAGGATTGATTTGGACTGATTTGGACTGATCTAATGGCTTTGCATATTTCACGCTCGCTCTCTTAGCCTCTCTGCTTATTCTGTTTTGTTGTTGTGCAGTTTCTACTATTTTATTTTTATTTATTTTTTTTGTTTTTATTGTTTTTGTTGTTTTTTATTGCAAAATGCCACCTAAAACTTATAACAGAAAATCTGTAGGAACCTCCTCGCCGGGTGGAGGAAAAGGAAATAGCACAGCAACTGGCTTAGAAAAATACCTTAAATCCCCACCTAATCCAAAGAGCAGAAGTGCATTAAGGGGGAATAAGGAAAGTCAGAAAGAAGGAGGTGATATTCTGGTTGCAGAGGAATGTGCTGGGTCGGATAGGAGGATGGGTAGCGGAGAAGGAATGGAGGAAAGAATAAACTCTGTGGATATGAAATTGGCCGAAATTTTGGGGGCAGTACAGCAGTCTAATCAGAGCTTGGAGGATTTGACTATCAAGATCGCCTCTGCTCAGGTGGATCTTTCCCTTATTAAGGAGGAGATGAATAAAGTGAGGGAAAAGGTTAAAGAGCTGCAAATATCCTCGGGGGGAATGAAGAGAGATATTGAGGGAATAAAGAAAAAAGTAGAAGTTATAGATGGGGAAAAGAAAAACCTGCTTGACAGAATGACCACAATGGAGGATAGGTCCCGGAGATCCAACATCAGATTAGGGAGTGGAAGGAGAGGATGCAACGGGGTTCATTCGGCATTGGCTGGAGGATAGTTTTGATAAAAAGGCCCTGTCTAATTGGTTTACAGTTGACAGAGCACACAGGATCCCGGGTAGACCCCCCCCCCCCCCAAAGGGAAGCCCACCCAGGGCAATCTTAGCCAAAATCTTAAGCTCCAGAGATAGGGAAATAATAATGAGGGCAAAAAGGAAAATGCAGACAATAGAGTATAATGGAAGCAGCATAGAAATATATCCAGACTATTCCAGAGCGACACAGGTTAAAAGACAGGAGTTTAGAGAGTTTAGAGAGGTTAGCTGGTGCCCAGATACAATACTCTTTGATATACCCCACTAGGCTACGTGTAATATATCATGAGCAAGTTAGTTTTTTTGGCTCCCCAGAGGAAGCAGTGGAGTGGATGGATGCCAAAGGAATATGAACGTGATATAGGCCGCGAGATGCGGGGGGGAGGGAATGGGCGTAGTGTAAGAGGTGGGGGAGATGTTCCATTTCGCCGACCAGAAGGGGGATAAGGGGGGGATAAGGGAGGGAAAGGGAGGGTAGGAGGAAGGGTAACGGTTGGGATGGTTGTCTTGGTGGGTTTAGTATTGATGAAATGTATGAAATTGCAGGAGGGAGGCACACATGAGTAGGATTATTACATGGAATGTACGTGGACTGGGAGACAAGGTTAAGAGGGTTATGGTTTTTGACACTATCATTAGACATCTCCCGGCCATTGTGGGATTAACGGAGACACATAATACAAGGGATAAGACAAACTTACTGATGCGGAAATGGGCTAAGTATCAGTACCATTCTTGTTTTTCTACCTACCCATGTGGAGTAAGTGTATATATCCATCACAAAGTAGATTACCTCCCACTGGATCAGAAGATTGATGATAGGGGTAGATATGTATTTCTGCACTGTCAGTGGAATGGTATAGTTTGTGTTTTGGCTTTTGTGTATATACCTCCGCCATTCTCCCTATGTGTGATTCACCGTCTGGTGGAGTTTGCAGACTCCCGAGGAAAATGTCCTATATTGATAATGGGTGACTTTAACAGCGTCATGAATAATAAGCTAGACAGATACTCAGTGATTTCAAATGACAAACATGACATAAGTCAACCAACTCTTCTTAAAAGAATATCTCAGGAACTGTTATTAACAGATGTGTGGAGGTATCTGTATGATGACAAGCGAATATATTCATGCTTTAGTCGCGGAAGTAAGATAATGTCAAGAATTGACATGGCATTAGCTAGTTCCGAACTGGTAGATCAGATATTAAAAATGAGGTATGGGATAAATAGTATTTCTGATCACTCTCTAATTAGCTTGACATTTAAAACAACGAACAGTTTAAAGAGGAGAGAGTTTCGGCTGAACCCGCATTGGTTAAATCTGATAAACAAAGATGAATGTATTGGCGCTGAAATAGAGGAGTACTGGCAAATTAACCTGGGATCTACACAAATAGGGCATGTATGGGATGCATTTAAGGCATACCTACGGGGTACTATCATTGGCAGAATTAAGGGCCTAAAAAATGAATTCACCAAAAAGGAGAGAGAGCTGGGGGACAAAATAAATAAAATAGAGGAGGACCTCTTGGTAAACAACTCCACTGAAATTGCGGCTCAGTTAGAAGAGGCCGAAATGCTACTAAATAAGTATTTGGAGGACAAGGCACAACAAAAAGTTTTTTTTGAGGGGGCCCGATATTTCAGGGAGTCAGGGAAGCCAGGGAGACTGCTGACCACTCTTATACAGAACCAAAGGGGGGACGGCAGAATCAAGTGTGTTGAGAGGAGAGATGGGGGGATAACATCCAACCAGGGAGAAATTGAGCAAGAATTTGTTAAATATTATAAGGACCTCTACTCCTCGGAGGGAGTAGGGGGGTGTGAGGATATAAGACTCTTTCTGGAGGGTGTATCGCTCCCTAGTCAAGGACTCGCTGAATGGCCCTGTGGAGCTGGAGGAATTACGGGATGCCCTTAGGTCTATAAAGGGTAATTCCAGTCCTGGGTTGGATGGTCTCCCCTTTGAGATATATAGAAGATATGATGAGGTGATTCTCCCTGTACTCCTGCGGGTCCTTAATGAATCTATGGAACTCCCTGCTTCCCTTTCGGAGGCGGTGATAACCCTGATAAGGAAAAAGGGGAAAGATGAGAGTAAGGTGGACTCGTATCGCCCCATCTCTCTTCTCAACACCGATTTTAAAATATGTGCTAAACTACTGGCAAACCGCCTAAAAAGAGTTATAGGAAAAATAATACACACAGACCAATCAGGGTTTGTCCCGAAATGTCAGGTTCAAACAAATATCCGACGGCCCCTGCTGAACATCCAGGTGAGCGGGGAGGGTGCTCACTCCATCCTGTCATTGGACGCGGAGAAAGCATTTGACAGGGTGGAGTGGGCATACCTCTGGAAAATAATGCATGAGATGAACTTGGGGGAAAAATATATTAGATGGGTGCAATTGCTATACAACCATTCGAAAGTGAGGATCAAAATTAATGGGGAGATATCTGAGTCGGTAGTATTGCAAAGGGGAACTAGGCAGGGGTGCCCACTTTCCCCCTTATTGTTTGCCATATTTGTCGAACCGTTGGCATGTAAGGTGCGAGCAGATGACAATATTAGGGGGTTTGGGGGAAGGGGTGTAGCAGACAAAATATGCTTATACGCGGATGACATCCTGTTTTTTCTGGAAGGGGGGGGGGGCGCAAATGGTGCCATACCTGATGGGGATAGTAAACCAGTTCGGACGGATTTCCGGCTTTAGGGTGAACTGGATAAAATCCGTGCTGCTCCCCATCGGCTATGAAACTATGCGAACAGATATTAATGTTAAAATATTAAAACCCACAGAAGCATTTGATTATCTTGGAATAAAAATCAGTTCGCAGTTACAGGAGTATATAGAACTTAACATCTCCCCCCTGCTAAAAAGGGTTAAAAACAAAATAAGTATTTGGCAAAAATTACTGATGCGACAGGCAGATCGAATTGCCATTATCAAGATGGTCCTGCTACCGCAGATTCTTTATGTTATTTCCTCCTGCCCTGTGTGGATAGGGGATCATTGTTTTAATGTATTGGAAGGATTGATAAATGATCTCATATGGGGGGAAAAAAGGGTTAGGCTGAAACAAAAGTACTTGTGGTTAGATGAAGAAGATGGTGGTTTGTCCGTCCCCTGCTTCAGAGCCTATTATTATGCATCCCAGCTTCAGTGGTTAATGACAGAGGACGATAGACTGCGTTATTTCTTGGTGGGCGAGTTTGAAGGTCCTCAATACAATATTATTAGTGTCCTGGAAACTGGGATTATTAAAATAAAAGGTAGGAAGTGTCCAATTAGTAATATGATGCACTTAGTATGGGTTAATGTTAAAAAACTACTGAGGATAAGTTATTCACTAAAGATTACCCCTATATGGGGGAATATAAATTTAGGTGAGTTTCAGAAGTTGGATGACTATGTATTTTGGGAAAAAAATGGTATAAAGTATATCTCACAGATTGAGGCGAAAGGAAAGTTTAGGACACTAGAGGAACTGGGGCTTAGTATAGAATTAGACACCCTTACACGGTTTAGATATACCCGATTATAGCACGCATTTGACGCAACAGAGAATAAACAGTATTTAGTCACTGAACACTTAGAATTTGCAGAATTCTGTTATCACAGTAACGGGACTAAAATATCAATTTCACAGATTTTTTAAAAAATTAAAAGGGGGCTAGGGGGTGTGACTAAGTTTAATAGTGAAAGAAAATGGACATTAGAAGTGGAGTCTAACAGTCTTGATTGGAGATGCATTTATAAAAGCATAAAAAGAAGCACTTTATCGAGCAATTTTCGGTTGATACAGTTCTTCATTCTCCACCGAACCTATATCACCCCTTGGGTGCTGAGTAGGATGTATAAAACAAAGGATTCTAGATGCTGGAAGTGCAAAGCGAACAATGCGGATTTTATCCTCTTGATCTGGTATTGTCCTCCTATTGAGGTGTACTGGACGCAGGTATTTCAGGAGTTATTTAGATCAACTGGGTGCACTGAGCCACTGGAAATTTCTATAGCGGTGCTCGGATATATTAGGAAAATAGGTTTAGACAGCAAAAATGAAAGGAAATGGGCAAAAGGATTGATGCTGGCGCGGGTTGTGGTGGCCAGAGAGTGGGGGGCGGACGCACCACCAAATATTGAAGAATGGAAGAACCTATGTGATAGGGTGCAGAGATATGAATATGCCTGTAAGAGAAAATAAAATGAACAGGGAAGGTAAATGGAAACGAAGGAGGGAGGATTGAGATCCCAGACTGAAATCCCCGATCAAGAAATCTATCTCTTCTCTTTTTTTTTCTGTAGAAACCACCAAGACAACCAAGGGGGGGGGGGGGGGGGGGGGGGGGCGGTTGGGGGGGGCTTATAATTTGGCTTTATAATTTGTTATTATAATTTGTTATGATATATGTAGGATATAAGGGGGGGGAGGAAAAAAAAAAAGAAAGACAGGATAATGATAGACTCCTGATGATTAATGGTAATTATGTAACAAATTTTTGTGCATATTTGGGAACCATCACTGTTTATATCTTTTGTTCCCTGTCTGTTCTCTTGTTATTTTTTATATGCTGAAAATGAAAATAAAAACATTATTATAAAAATAAAAATAAATTATTAACCCCTAAAAGGCCTTATTATTAATCTCAGAATGCACGATCAGCGATGGACATGGCATCTGAAGGTTTTAATGACGGGGGTGCACAATTGCTGTCATTGCGCCTGCTACTTACATAGAAATGTGCTTCATGAGGAAGTACAGTAATTCGTCACAAATAGAGTTGAGCGAACACCTGGATGTTCGGGTTCGAGAAGTTCGGCCGAACTTCCCGGAAATGTTCGGGTTCGGGATCCGAACCCGACCCGAACTTCGTCCCGAACCCGAACCCCATTGAAGTCAATGGGGACCCGAACTTTTGGGCACTAAAAAGGCTGTAAAACAGCCCAGGAAAGAGCTAGAGGGCTGCAAAAGGCAGCAACATGTAGGTAAATCCCCTGCAAACAAATGTGGATAGGGAAATGAATTAAAATAAAAATTAAAAAAATTAAAATTAACCAATATCAATTGGACAGAGGTCCCATAGCAGAGAATCTGGCTTCACGTCAGCAGAGAATCAGTCTCTTCATGCCATAGCAAAGAATCTGGCTTCATGTCAGCAGAGAATCAGTTTCTTCATGCCATAGCAGAGAATCTGGCTTCATGTCAGCGCAGAATCAGTCTTCATGTCATAGCAGAGAATCAGGCTTCACGTCACCCACCACTGGAACAGGCCACTGTCACATATTTAGGCCCCGGCACCCAGACAGAGGAGAGAGGTCCCGTAACAGAGAATCTGGCCTTATGTCAGCGCATAATCAGTCTTCATGTCAAAGCAAGAGAATAAGGCTTCACGTCACCCACCCACTGGAACAGGCCACTGTCACATATTTAGGCCCAGGCACCCAGACAGAGGAGAGAGGTCCCGTAACAGAGAATCTGGCCTTATGTCAGCACAGAATCTGTCTTCATGTCATAGCAGAGAATCAGGCTTCACGTCACCCACCACTGGAACAGGCCACTGTCACATATTTAGGCCCCGGCACCCAGACAGAGGAGAGAGGTCCCGTAACAGAGAATCTGGCCTTATGTCAGCACAGAATCTGACTTCATGTCATAGCAGAGAATCAGGCTTCACGTCACCCACCACTGGAACAGGCCACTGTCACATATTTAGGCCCCGGCACCCAGACAGAGGAGAGAGGTCCCGTAACAGAGAATCTGTCCTTATGTCAGCGCAGAATCAGTCTTCATGTCATAGCAGAGAATCAGGCTTCACGTCACCCACCCACTGGAACAGGCCACTGTCACATATTTAGGCCCAGGCACCCAGACAGAGGAGAGAGGTCCCGTAACAGAGAATCTGGACTTATGTCAGCACAGAATCTGTCTTCATGTCATAGCAGAGAATCAGGCTTCACGTCACCCACCACTGGAACAGGCCACTGTCACATATTTAGGCCCCGGCACCCAGACAGAGGAGAGAGGTCCCGTAACAGAGAATCTGGCCTTATGTCAGCACAGAATCTGTCTTCATGTCATAGCAGAGAATAAGGCTTCACGTCACCCACCACTGGAACAGGCCACTGTCACATATTTAGGCCCCGGCACCCAGACAGAGGAGAGAGGTCCCGTAACAGAGAATCTGGCCTTATGTCAGCGCAGAATCAGTCTTCATGTCATAGCAGAGAATCAGGCTTCACGTCACCCACCACTGGAACAGGCCACTGTCACATATTTAGGCCCCGGCACCCAGACAGAGGAGAGAGGTCCCGTAACAGAGAATCTGGCCTTATGTCAGTGCAGAATCTGTCTTCATGTCATAGCAGAGAATCAGGCTTCACGTCACCCACCACTGGAACAGGCCACTGTCACATATTTAGGCCCCGGCACCCAGACAGAGGAGAGAGGTCCCGTAACAGAGAATCTGGCCTTATGTCAGCGCAGAATCAGTCTTCATGTCATAGCAGAGAATCAGGCTTCACGTCACCCACCCACTGGAACAGGCCACTGTCACACATTTAGGCCCCAGCACCCAGGCAGAGGAGAGAGGTCCCGTAACAGAGAATCTGGCCTTATGTCAGCACAGAATCTGTCTTCATGTCATAGCAGAGAATCAGGCTTCACGTCACCCACCACTGGAACAGGCCACTGTCACATATTTAGGCCCAGGCACCCAGGCAGAGGAGAGAGGTCCCGTAACAGAGAATCTGGCCTTATGTCAGCACAGAATCTGTCTTCATGTCATAGCAGAGAATCAGGCTTCACGTCACCCACCACTGGAACAGGCCACTGTCACACATTTAGGCCCCGGCACCCAGGCAGAGGAGAGGTTCATTCAACTTTGGGTTGCGTCATATGTTTATAGTAGGTGTCTAAAAAATAGACCCACTATAAAGTATTCTCAGTGGTCTCAAATATATGTTTGTTATTAACTGAGTATGCCTTGTTATATTTATTTTAAGATTAAACTTTTATTTTTATCATTTAAAATAATGGTGAGACGGCTGAGTTTAGTGAAACTACTGCGCTATTTAGATTGGAGAGAGGGAGAGGAGGGACCAATTGGTTAGTACTAGTTTTGCGTGGTAAACCTGTCTGGAAGGCTTTTGGCATATAGGGGGTTAACCTAGTTTCTTTCACTAGAAGTCCCTATGCCCTTACCCTACTTGACCTAGTCTAGTCAAAGTGATAGCCTTAATGGCTGTAGTCGGGGCACTCGTCTTGAAAAAGACGACCCCCAGCCTCAGGAACCTCGGGCCTGTACTAAGCGTCCCTATGCTCTTACCTCTCTATCGTTGTTGTCCTTTTTTCATCCGACGCGTTTCGCCAGGTATGGCTCTTCAGGGAGTAAAGAGGATATTCAGGTGCTGAAGGCAGTGGCTCTCACCTGTATCGATCATGCGGCAGTGGCGGCGTTGTAGAGCTGTGCGTCTCTTTTTGTGCGTCTCGCTCCTCCCCTGCATGGAATTAACCAGTAAGCTGGTGAGGGCCAGACGCACTATTGACACTCCCCCCTTTTTACATAGTCACCTGTCTGCTTCCCAGCGGAGACATGCGCAGACGAATTCCGCTTCTTCCGTCGGGCGGTCTGGCTATGTTCCGCTATAATGCGGAAGTGACGTAGTGTTTGGGAGTGGTTAGTTGTCATGGGGATCTCATACCGCGTCCCCGGCCGGCTTTCTGTTTGGCAATGTAGCTCTTACCTGAAAGGTATTGATAATTAGGTCAAATTTGTTAAAAATTGGCCAAATCTACTCTAACTGGGCATTGATTATAAAGTGCTGTCCTTTCTTTAATGTTATATTACATTTTTTGATTATTTGATTGCTGTCATGTTGATATTGATATTCTTCTTATTACAGTCATATTTTCACTTTTGATTATAATTTAGTGTGTACTACATAGGTACATTGTTGTTTATCATTTTCATACCTGTATATATTATAGAGGGTCATTTGAGATTGCCCTCCATGGGCATATGTTTATAGGAAGGGTTTATAGGAGAGGTATTCATTGAGCCCATTTGGTGTAACTGACTTCAGTCTATAAATCCATCTGGCTTCTGCCTTCAGGATTAGTTTGTCCCAGTCCCCCCCCCTCCTGGGTTTAGGGACATGTTGGATACCTATAAACTGAAGGCATGCCGTATTACCACCATGGCATTGGTTGATGTGCCGTGCCACTGATGTGTCCTTTTTGTTTTGAACATCATTATAGTGATCTCTGATGCGTCTCCTAAATTCTCTCTTTGTCTTCCCTACATAATCTAGGGGACAAGAGCACTGTGCCAGATATACCACCCCCATGGTTAGACAATTCACGTAGTCACGGATGGTGTATTCTCTCTCCGTATGTGAGCACGTGAATGTTTTTGTTTTCTTTATCTGGCTACAGGCCAGACACCTACCACATTTAAAGGTGCCTGTTGGTTTCCTGGATAGCCAGTTCTCAGAATTTGTAGGGGGTAGGTAGTGGCTGTTGACCAATCTGTCTTTTAGGCTTCTCCCCTTCCTATAGGTTATTGCTGGGTATGGTCCTATTATATCCTCCAAATCAGGATCAGTTCTTAGTATGTCCCAGTACTTGGTTAGTATTTGCCTAACTTGTTGGTGGGCATTATCAAAAGTCCCTATGATACGAGTAGTCCTAGATGGGGCAGTATAGTCAGTCCTTTTTTTCTTTGGAATGAGTAGCCCATCCCTATTCTCTGAGGCAGCTGCCTCATAGGCCACTCTGAGTATACCATCCGGGTATCCTCTGTCTCTGAATCTGTACCTTAGATCCTTTGCCTCACTTTTGAATTTTTTGAAAGTGGAGCAGTTGTGCCGGAGTCTAAGGTACTGACCCTTTGGTATGCCTTTCCGTAGAGCATAGGGATGGGCACTTTCCCAACGGAGTAGACTATTTGTTGCTGTCTTTTTACGGTATACCGAAGTAATGATGTTGTTGTTAGGGCCTCTTTCAATGAGCACATCCAAAAAGGCTAGAGAGTCATGGCTATATTCAGATGTGAATCTAAGGCCCATAGTATTGTGATTTATTGTCTCCATGAATACCCCAAAGTCCTCTGCCGTTCCTCGCCACATTACAAAGACATCGTCAATGAACCTCAGCCATAGAACTATTTTGTCTTGCCATCTTTCCATCTCTTCTGAACCAATAATATTGGCCTCCCACCAGCCCAGGAGAAAATTAGCATACGATGGCGCACAAGAACTGCCCATCGCGGTGCCCCTGAGCTGGTGGTAAAAGTGGCCATTGAAGACAAAATAGTTCCTAGTGAGGCTGAAGTTCAGTAAATCAAGTATGAACTGATTGTGTCCAGACTGTCTGATGTCTCTCATACTCAGGTAGCTTTCTACTGCCTTCATTCCTAAATCATGTTTAATCGAGCTATATAGGGCCTCGACGTCTATTGACACCAACATGGTTTGGTCGTCCATACTTACACCACTGAGTCTCAATAGGAGATCAGAGGTGTCACGTATGTACGACGGTAGTGTTTCTACGAAGGGTTTGATAATTTTATCAATGTAGATACCTACGTTCTGTCCTAGACTGCCCACACCTGATACTATTGGGCGTCCCTTTAGAGGTGTTGTCCCTTTGTGGATCTTTGGTGTGGAATAAAAAGTGGCTAGGACCGGGTATTTTGGCAGGAGGAAATCCAGTTCTGACTGGTCAATTAGCTTGTTATTTAGTCCCTTGAATAGAATTTGCCGAAGTTCTAGGGCAAATGTAGGGCCTGGGTCTTTTTGTAAGATTTCATAAGTATCCCTGTCTTTCAGGATATCTAGACACATGGATTTGTATGCATCTTGGTCCATTATGACCAGGTTTCCTCCCTTGTCTGACGGTTTTATTGTTAAGTTTCGGTCTTTTTCTAGCGTTATTAGTGCTTGGTATTCTTCCTTTCTCAAGTTTGAGATTTCTTTGGTTGTTTTAATTAGTTCCAGGTCCCTGGATACTAATTTATGGAATATTGATATGCTAGAGTCTGGTAGGGGTGGTGGCATTTGGGTGCTTTTTAGTTTTAGTTCTGTAAAAGGACCCTCTGCTCTATCTCTCTCCCCCTCCTCCATCAGACCAACAAGGGTCAATGTGGCCTCTAGTTCCCTGGGATTCATGTTTAGTTCTTCATATTTTTTACGATCCTGCAGGCGGAAGTGTTTATACCAAAGTAGTTTACGTGTAAATAACGCTAGGTCCTTGCTCCACTCAAAAGTGTCATATTGGACTGTGGGGACAAATGACAAGCCTTTACTTAACAGAGATATATCACTAGGGGATAGGTTGTATGAGGACAAATTAATGATTTGCATTTTACTGCATGAATTGGTATATTCTGTGTACCCCCCTACACTTTGTTCCTTAGATGATAAGGCATTTGTGTGGGGGCCTGGGCCAAAAAAGTTGATGATCCAGCTGATGATGAGGAGGTGGGTATAGGTCCCTGGGTATTGCATGTTGAATATCCTTCGTTATAGGTATTTCTATATGCTGTTCTTGGTCTCCCCCTGCCTCCTTTTCCTTTATATTTCTGTCCCCTACCTCCTCTTGTTCTAGCCTGTTCAGTTTCAGATCCCTCTGCCTCTGAGGATGAGATTTCACTTGCTGATTCTTTTTGTTGTATTTTATTTACAAAAAGATAGGCTCTATTCTCTTTAAATTCTGTGGAGTCTCGTACGTACTGTTGATGTTTGCGTTCTCTTAACGTATGGTGAAACCTCTCAATAGTATTCTGTAGTTGTTCCTCCTTTAGTGGGAATTGAGCCTCGTCTTTGAATCTAAGTGCCTGCTCCCTAAGGTTATCCACTTTTTTCTGTTTGCACTCAAGGTTCAGTCTTTCTTCTTCTAGTAGCAAGCGCATGAATCTGTGAGAACTGGCTGTGGCTTCTTCTTCCCACTTTTTGATCAGGTTTGTACTTCTAAGTCTATCTGCCGGGGTTAGATTGATTCTGAGGCCTTTTGGGACAATTTTTTCCTTTAGATAGTGGTCCAGGGATTGTATTTCCCACCAGGATACGATCAAATCTTTATATGCCCCTGTCAGGTCTTTAAATACGTTTTTTATACTAGTGATTGAGTTGGTCTGAATATAATCAGTGTCAGAAAAAACACTTCTAGCCTCTGTAGCCCAGGCTTCCAGGTTGGGGCTCACTGACAGAAAGCCTGCCATTTGCGTTTAGCATAAATTAGGACTATGTCATATGTTTATAGTAGGTGTCTAAAAAATAGACCCACTATAAAGTATTCTCAGTGGTCTCAAATATATGTTTGTTATTAACTGAGTATGCCTTGTTATATTTATTTTAAGATTAAACTTTTATTTTTATCATTTAAAATAATGGTGAGACGGCTGAGTTTAGTGAAACTACTGCGCTATTTAGATTGGAGAGAGGGAGAGGAGGGACCAATTGGTTAGTACTAGTTTTGCGTGGTAAACCTGTCTGGAAGGCTTTTGGCATATAGGGGGTTAACCTAGTTTCTTTCACTAGAAGTCCCTATGCCCTTACCCTACTTGACCTAGTCTAGTCAAAGTGATAGCCTTAATGGCTGTAGTCGGGGCACTCGTCTTGAAAAAGACGACCCCCAGCCTCAGGAACCTCTGGCCTGTACTAAGCGTCCCTATGCTCTTACCTCTCTATCGTTGTTGTCCTTTTTTCATCCGACGCGTTTTGCCAGGTATGGCTCTTCAGGGAGTAAAGAGGATATTCAGGTGCTGAAGGCAGTGGCTCTCACCTGTATCGATCATGCGGCAGTGGCGGCGTTGTAGAGCTGTGCGTCTCTTTTTGTGCGTCTCGCTCCTCCCCTGCATGGAATTAACCAGTAAGCTGGTGAGGGCCAGACGCACTATTGACACTCCCCCCTTTTTACATAGTCACCTGTCTGCTTCCCAGCGGAGACATGCGCAGACGAATTCCGCTTCTTCCGTCGGGCGGTCTGGCTATGTTCCGCTATAATGCGGAAGTGACGTAGTGTTTGGGAGTGGTTAGGACTGACTATACTGCCCCATCTAGGACTACTCGTATCATAGGGACTTTTGATAATGCCCACCAACAAGTTAGGCAAATACTAACCAAGTACTGGGACATACTAAGAACTGATCCTGATTTGGAGGATATAATAGGACCATACCCAGCAATAACCTATAGGAAGGGGAGAAGCCTAAAAGACAGATTGGTCAACAGCCACTACCTACCCCCTACAAATTCTGAGAACTGGCTATCCAGGAAACCAACAGGCACCTTTAAATGTGGTAGGTGTCTGGCCTGTAGCCAGATAAAGAAAACAAAAACATTCACGTGCTCACATACGGAGAGAGAATACACCATCCGTGACTACGTGAATTGTCTAACCATGGGGGTGGTATATCTGGCACAGTGCTCTTGTCCCCTAGATTATGTAGGGAAGACAAAGAGAGAATTTAGGAGACGCATCAGAGATCACTATAATGATGTTCAAAACAAAAAGGACACATCAGTGGCATGGCACATCAACCAATGCCATGGTGGTAATACGGCATGCCTTCAGTTTATAGGTATCCAACATGTCCCTAAACCCAGGAGGGGGGGGACTGGGACAAACTAATCCTGAAGGCAGAAGCCAGATGGATTTATAGACTGAAGTCAGTTACACCAAATGGGCTCAATGAATACCTCTCCTATAAACCCTTCCTATAAACATATGCCCATGGAGGGCAATCTCAAATGACCCTCTATAATATATACAGGTATGAAAATGATAAACAACAATGTACCTATGTAGTACACACTAAATTATAATTAAAAGTGAAAATATGACTGTAATAAGAAGAATATCAATATCAACATGACAGCAATCAAATAATCAAAAAATGTAATATAACATTAAAGAAAGGACAGCATTTTATAATCAATGCCCAGTTAGAGTAGATTTGGCCAATTTTTAACAAATTTGACCTAATTATCAATACCTTTCAGGTAAGAGCTACATTGCCAAACAGAAAGCCGGCCGGGGACGCGGTATGAGATCCCCATGACAACTAACCACTCCCAAACACTACGTCACTTCCGCATTTTAGCGGAACATAGCCAGACCGCCCGACGGAAGAAGCGGAATTCGTCTGCGCATGTCTCCGCTGGGAAGCAGACAGGTGACTATGTAAAAAGGGGGGAGTGTCAATAATGCGTCTGGCCCTCACCAGCTTACTGGTTAATTCCATGCAGGGGAGGAGCGAGACGCACAAAAAGAGACGCACAGCTCTACAACGCCGCCACTGCCGCATGATCGATACAGGTGAGAGCCACTGCCTTCAGCACCTGAATATCCTCTTTACTCCCTGAAGAGCCATACCTGGCGAAACGCGTCGGCTGAAAAAAGGACAACAACAATAGAGAGGTAAGAGCATAGGGACGCTTAGTACAGGCCCGAGGTTCCTGAGGCTGGGGGTCATCTTTTTCAAGACGAGTGCCCCGACTACAGCCATTAAGGCTATCACTTTGACTAGACTAGGTCAAGTAGGGTAAGGGCATAGGGACTTCTAGTGAAAGAAACTAGGTTAACCCCCTATATGCCAAAAGCCTTCCAGACAGGTTTACCACGCAAAACTAGTACTAACCAATTGGTCCCTCCTCTCCCTCTCTCCAATCTAAATAGCGCAGTAGTTTCACTAAACTCAGCCGTCTCACCATTATTTTAAATGATAAAAATAAAAGTTTAATCTTAAAATAAATATAACAAGGCATACTCAGTTAATAACAAACATAACTTTGGGTTGCCCCGCAATATAATGGTAAAATGAAAATAAAAATAGTATTAAATGAGGAAGTGCCCTGGAGTAGAATAATATATTGTTAAGGGGAGGTAGTTAATATCTAATCTGCACAAGGGATGGACAGGTCCTGTGGGATCCATGCCTGGTTCATTTTTATGAACGTCAGCTTGTCCACATTGGCTGTAGACAGGCGGCTGCGTTTGTCTGTAATGACGCCCCCTGCCGTGCTGAATACACGTTCAGACAAAACGCTGGCCGCCGGGCAGGCCAGCACCTCCAAGGCATAAAAGGCTAGCTCTGGCCACGTGGACAATTTGGAGACCCAGAAGTTGAATGGGGCCGAACCATCAGTCAGTACGTGGAGGGGTGTGCACAGGTACTGTTCCACCATGTTAGTGAAATGTTGCCTCCTGCTAACATGTTCCGTATCAGGTGGTGGTGCAGTTAGCTGTGGCGTGGTGACAAAACTTTTCCACATCTCTGCCATGCTAACCCTGCCCTCAGAGGAGCTGGCCGTGACACAGCTGCGTTGGCGACCTCTTGCTCCTCCTCTGCCTTCGCCTTGGGCTTCCACTGGTTCCCCTGTGACATTTGGGAATGCTCTCAGTAGCGCGTCTACCAACGTGCACTTGTACTCGCGCATCTTCCTATCACGCTCCAGTGTAGGAAGTAAGGTGGGCACATTGTCTTTGTACCGGGGATCCAGCAGGGTGGCAACCCAGTAGTCCGCACACGTTAAAATGTGGGCAACTCTGCTGTCGTTGCGCAGGCACTGCAGCATGTAGTCACTCATGTGTGCCAGGCTGCCCAGAGGTAAGGACAAGCTGTCCTCTGTGGGAGGCGTATCGTCATCGTCCTGCGTTTCCCCCCAGCCACGCACCAGTGATGGGCCCGAGCTGCTTTGGGTGCCACCCCGCTGTGAACAGGCTTCATCCTCATCCTCCTCCACCTCCTCCTCATCCTCGTCCTCCAGTAGTGGGCCCTGTCTGGCCACATTTGTACCTGGCCTCTGGTGTTGCAAAAAACCTCCCTCTGAGTCACTTCGAAGAGACTGGCCTGAAAGTGCTAAAAATGACCCCTCTTCCTCCTCTTCCTCCTGGGCCACCTCCTCTTCCATCATCGCCCTAAGTGTTTTCTCAAGGAGACATAGAAGTGGTATTGTAACGCTGATAACGGCGTCATCGCCACTGGCCATGTTGGTGGAGTACTCGAAACAGCACAACAGGACAACCAGGTCTCGCATGGAGGTCCAGTCATTGGTGGTGAAGTGGGTCTGATCCGCAGTGCGACTGACCCGTGCGTGCTGCAGCTGAAACTCTACTATGGCCTGCTGCTGCTCGCACAGTCTGTCCAGTATATGCAAGGTGGAGTTCCACCTGGTGGGCACGTCGCATATGAGGCGGTGAGCGGGAAGGCCGAAGTTACGCTGTAGCGCAGACAGGCGAGCAGCGGCAGGGTGTGAACGCCGGAAGCGCGAACAGACGGCCCGCACTTTATGCAGCAGCTCTGACATGTCGGGGTAGTTGCGAATGAACTTCTGCACCACCAAATTCAGCACATGCGCCAGGCAAGGGATGTGCGTCAAACCGGCTAGTCCCAGAGCTGCAACGAGATTTCGCCCATTATCGCACACCACCAGGCCGGGCTTGAGGCTCACCGGCAGCAACCACTCGTCGGTCTGTTGTTCTATACCCCGCCACAACTCCTTTGCGCTGTGGGGCCTGTCCCCCAAACATATGAGTTTCAGAATGGCCTGCTGACGTTTACCCCGGGCTGTGCTGAAGTTGGTGGTGAAGGTGTGTGGCTGACCGGATGAGCAGGTGGAAGAAGAGGAGGAGGAAGCTGAGTAGGAGGAGGAGGAGACAGGAGGCAAAGAATGTTGCCCTGCGATCCTTGGCGGCGGAAGGACGTGCGCCAAACAGCTCTCCGCCTGGGGCCCAGCCGCCACTACATTTACCCAGTGTGCAGTTAGGGAGATATAGCATCCCTGGCCGTGCTTACTGGTCCACTTATCTGTGGTTAGGTGGACCTTGCCACAGATGGCGTTGTGCAGTGCACACTTGATTTTATCCGACACTTGGTTGTGCAGGGAAGGCACGGCTCTCTTGGAGAAGTAGTGCCGGCTGGGAACAACATACTGTGGGACAGCAAGCGACATGAGCTGTTTGAAGCTATGTGTGTCCACCAGCCTAAATGACAGCATTTCATAGGCCAGTAGTTTAGAAATGCTGGCATTCAGGGCCAGGGATCGAGGGTGGCTAGGTGGGAATTTACGCTTTCTCTCAAATGTTTGTGAGATGGAGAGCTGAACGCTGCCGTGTGACATGGTTGAGATGCTTGGTGACGCAGGTGGTGGTGTTGGTGGTACATCCCATGTTTGCTGGGCGGCAGGTGCCAACGTTCCTCCAGAGGCGGAGGAAGAGGCCGAGGCGGCGGCAGCAGCAGAAGAGGCCAAGGCGGTGGCAGCAGCAGAAGAGGTAGCAGGGGGAGCCTGAGTGAGTTCCTTGTTTTTAAGGTGTTTACTCCACTGCAGTTCATGCTTTGCATGCAGGTGCCTGGTCATGCAGGTTGTGCTAAGGTTCAGAACGTTAATGCCTCGCTTCAGGCTCTGATGGCACAGCGTGCAAACCACTCGGGTCTTGTCGTCAGCACATTGTTTGAAGAAGTGCCATGCCAGGGAACTCCTTGAAGCTGCCTTTGGGGTGCTCGGTCCCAGATGGCGGCGGTCAGTAGCAGGCGGAGTCTCTTGGCGGCGGGTGTTCTGATTTTGCCCACTGCTCCCTCTTTTGCTACGCTGTTGGCTCGGCCTCTTCCTCCGAACTCTGAAAGTCAGTGGCACGACCTTCATTCCATGTGGGGTCTAGGACCTCATCGTCCCCTGCATCGTCTTCCACCCAGTCTTGACCCCTGACCTCCTGTTCAGTCTGCACACTGCAGAAAGACGCAGCAGTTGGCACCTGTGTTTCGTCATCATCAGAGACGTGCTGAGGTGGTTTTCCCATGTCCTCATCATCAGGAAAAATAAGTGGTTGTGCGTTAGTGCATTCTATCTCTTCCACCCCTGGGGAAGGGCTAGGTGGATGCCCTTGGGAAACCCTGGCAGAAGAGTCTTCAAACAGCATAAGAGACTGCTGCATAACTTGAGGCTCAGACAGTTTCCCTGATATGCATGGGGGTGATGTGACAGACCGATAGGCTTGGTTTTCATGCGCCATCTGTGCGCTTTCTGCAGAAGACTGGGTGGGAGATAATGTGAACGTGCCGGATCCACTGTCGGCCACCCAATTGACTAATGCCTGTACCTGCTCAGGCCTTACCATCCTTAGAACGGCATTGGGCCCCACCAAATGTGGTTCACTAGGACGTGTGGCTGTGGCAGAACGGCCACGTCCTCTCCCAGCACCAGAGGGTCCACTAACACCACCACGACCATGTCCACGTCCGCGTCCCTTATTAGATGTTTTCCTCATTGTTCCCGTTCACCACAATTTTGAGAATGGCAAATTTGGGAATAGTTTTTCAACCCAGAACAAAAAGTGTGCTTTTACGGTCACTACAAATAACTTGACCAGCTAAAACAGTACAGATTTGGTTGAATAGAAATGTGAGGCCTGTTTTTTTTTGCGCTGTGTGACAGGTATAGGTTTAATCACAGAATTAGACTTGTATCTGCATGGTAGCGTGTGTGTTAAGTTTTTCTGAATGACACTATCAGCACCTTCAATGTAAGATATCCTTTTTGGGATAGATTTCAAGTAGGCCTCATATAGCAGAAACTAGTTATTTTGAGAATGGCAAATTTGGGAATAGTTTTTCAACCCAGAACAAAAAGTGTGCTTTTACGGTCACTACAAATTACTTGACCAGCTAAAACAGTACAGATTTGGTTGAAAAGAAATGTGAGGCCTGTTTTTTTTTGCGCTGTGTGACAGGTATAGGTTTAATCACAAAATTAGACTTGTATCTGCACGGTAGCGTGTGTGTTAAGTTTTTCTGAATGACACTCAGCACCTTGAATGTAAGATATCCTTTTTGGGATAGATTTCAAGTAGGCCTCATATAGCAGAAACTAGTTATTTTGAGAATGGCAAATTTGGGAATAGTTTTTCAACCAAGAACAAAAAGTGTGCTTTTACGGTCACATTCAAATAACTTGACCAGCTAAAACAGTAAAGATTTGGTTGAATAGAAATGTGAGGCCTGTTTTTTTTTTGCTCTGTGTGACAGGTATAGGTTTAATCACAAAATTAGACTTGTATCTGCACGGTAGCGTGTGTGTTAAGTTTTTCTGAATGACACTCAGCACCTTCAATGTAAGATATCCTTTTTGGGATAGATTTCAAGTAGGCCTCATATAGCAGAAACTAGTTATTTTGAGAATGGCAAATTTGGGAATAGTTTTTCAACCAAGAACAAAAAGTGTGCTTTTACGGTCACTACAAATAACTTGACCAGCTAAAACAGTACAGATTTGGTTGAATAGAAATGTGAGGCCTGTTTTTTTTTGCGCTGTGTGACAGGTATAGGTTTAATCACAGAATTAGACTTGTATCTGCACGGTAGCGTGTGTGTTAAGTTTTTCTGAATGACACTCAGCACCTTGAATGTAAGATATCCTTTTTGGGATAGATTTCAAGTAGGCCTCATATAGCAGAAACTAGTTATTTTGAGAATGGCAAATTTGGGAATAGTTTTTCAACCAAGAACAAAAAGTGTGCTTTTAAGGTCACTACAAATAACTTGACCAGCTAAAACAGTACAGATTTGGTTGAATAGAAATGTGAGGCCTGTTTTTTTTTGCGCTGTGTGACAGGTATAGGTTTAATCACAGAATTAGACTTGTATCTGCACGGTAGCGTGTGTGTTAAGTTTTTCTGAATGACACTCAGCACCTTGAATGTAAGATATCCTTTTTGGGATAGATTTCAAGTAGGCCTCATATAGCAGAAACTAGTTATTTTGAGAATGGCAAATTTGGGAATAGTTTTTCAACCCAGAACAAAAAGTGTGCTTTTACGGTCACTACAAATAACTTGACCAGCTAAAACAGTACAAATTTGGTTGAATAGAAATGTCAGGTCTATTTTTTAGGCGCTGGGTGACAGGCTCAGCCTGCACCAGATGTAGTATATGGCCAAAAAATAACCAGACTGTTGATGGTTAAATGCACTTCGGTGACACAGGCTCAGCCTGCAGCTGATGTAGTATATGGCCAAAAAATAACCAGACTGTTGATGGTTAAATGCACTTCGGTGACACAGGCTCAGCCTGCAGCTGATGTAGTATATGGCCAAAAAATAACCAGACTGTTGATGGTTAAATGCACTTCAGTGACACAGGCTCAGCCTGCAGCTGATGTAGTATATGGCCAAAAAATAACCAGACTGTTGATGGTTAAATGCACTTCGGTGACACAGGCTCAGCCTGCAGCTGATGTAGGATATAGCAAAAAATAACCACACTATTGATGGTTAAATACACTTGGTGATAGCTTGTGCTGGCGCACCACAAGCCACAAAATGGCCGCCGATCACCCCAGAAAAAAGTGATCTAAAAACGCTCTGGGCAGCCTCAAAAAAGTGAGCAAGTCGATATTAGCACTTCAATGATCCACAGCTGCAGATCGATCACAGAATGAAGTCTTTTGGAGGAGTTAATCTGCCTAATCTCACCCTAACGTCGCAGCAGCAACCTCTCCCTATGCTTGAATCAGCAGAGTGACGTGCAGCGCTACGTGACCCAAGCTTATATAGAGGCTGGGTCACATGCTGCACTGGCCAATCACAGCCATGGCAATAGTTGGCAAGGCTGTGATGGCCTCTTGGGGCAAGTAGTATGACGCTTGTTGATTGGCTGCTTTGCAGCCTTTCAAAAAGCGCCAAGAAAGCGCCGAACACCGAACCCGAACACGGACTTTTACGAAAATGTTCGGGTTCGGGTCCGTGTCACGGACACCCCAAAATTCGGTACGAACCCGAACTATACAGTTCGGGTTCGCTCATCCCTAGTCACAAAGCAATTTTTTTTTTTTTATTCGTCAAAGCATCCGAATCGAATTTTAAGAACTTTGTTCATCTCTAATGCCTGGTTAACATGTAACGCCAGACAAAAACTTAAATTTTTAGCTCCTGGTCAGACTAAAGTGTAATTTACCATAAAAGAACAAAAAAAACTAATAAAGTTGGAGCCTAATAAAGTTGGAAGCAGTCGTAGATAATGCTACAATTATCACCTGCATCGTGCAAAGACAACATGATAACTCATTAGTGCTGACATCCGTTGCCCAGAAGTTGGCATAACAACTACTTTTGGTCTCTGATTTTGTCTTTGTGCCTTGTGCATATCAAAACAAAATCACAGAAATATAGTGGCAAATATGGGAAAGCTGCTCAAACCCCAAACACTGTAGTGTGTTTCTCATTGGGGGAGCAGTCCCACCGCATGTGGACCGCAGCAAACGACCATCCCCAGCAAAATATGCGTACAATGGAGGATGCCAGCGCGGTCCACATGCACCACAAAGGCATCCTACACAAAACGGAGCATTGTGCGGATGAAAATATAATTATATAAATCACAGAAACACATGCACCAAAGGGATATGCCACTGACTATACTAGCTAGTCATACATCGGAGCCCATCATGCACCACGTCACGGTCTCTCAGCATGGCAAGGGTCCTACCACTACGCTACCTATGGTATGAACACGGTCTGAATGTGATGAAATCCAGCTCACAGCCAAGCTTCCACACAACCGCCTAGCAGGACAACTAATGCAATGTGAATAAAGCAAGACTGTAAGCCACACCCATGCTTGGGCTCTGATGTGTTCCTGACAGGAATATATTGGCAAAAGTCTCAGCTTTTAATATCTGCTTGTATGACTAGCTAGTATAGTCAGTGGCATATCCGTTTGGTGCATGTTTTTCTGTGATTTATATAATTATATTTTCATCTGCACAATGCTCCGTTTTGTGTAGGATGCCTCTGTGGTGCATGTGGACCGCGCCGGCATCCTCCATTGTACGCATATTTTGCTGGGGATGGTCGTTTGCTGCGGTCCACATGCGGTGGGACTGCTCCCCCAATGAGAAACACGCTACAGTGTTTGGGGTTTGAGCAGCTCCCCCATATTTGCCACTATATTTCTGTGATTTTGTTTTATATGTATTGAATGTGCCTTTACCTGGCATTCAAACACTCCTTTGCACCTGGTAACCTCCATCACATGGTCTGATATGGGTGTGGCTTACAGTCTTGCTTTATTCACATTACATTAGTTGTCCTGCTATGCGGTTGTGTGGAAGCTTGGCTGTGAGCTGGATTTCATCACCTTCAGACCTTGTTCACACCATAGTTAGCGTAGTGGTAGGACCCTTGCCATGCTGAGTGACCGTGACGTGGTGCATGATGGGCTCCGATATTTTCCTGACAGGAATATATTGGCAAAAGTCTCAGCTTTTAATATCTGCTTGTATGACTAGCTAGTATAGTCAGTGGCATACCCGTTATGGTCAGTGGCATGTTTTTCTGTGATTTGTGCATATCAACATTAAACTCATATTGGTCTCAGACATACAAAGGTGATGTAGAAACATAGTAACATAGTTTGTAAGGCTGAAAAAAGACATCTGTCCATCCAGTTCAGCCTGTTATCCTGCAAGTTGATCCAGAGGAAGGTGATAAACCCCTGTGACGTAGAAGCCGATTTTCCTGATTTTAGGGGGAAAAAATTCCTTGTGGTTAACTGCTAAGAGATGAACGCTAAAACACCATTTTATTAAATCAAAATCATTAAAACCTGTTGCTTCCCACTCAATGTCTTAATCAGGCTTAGGCCGAATGCACACAGCCGTGTTTCGCGGCCGAGAGCGGTCCGTGGTAACACGGCCTGGATTCCTGTTAAGAGCAGGAGCGCACGGCGTCATTGGTTGCTATGAAGCAGTGCGCTTCATGCCGCCGCTGCACTACAGTAATACACTATACGAGCGTATTACTGTAGTGCAGCGGCGGCATGAAGCGCACGGCGTCATAGCAACCAATGACGCCGTGCGCTCCTGCTCTCAACAGGAATCCAGGCCGTGTTACCACGGATCGCTCTCGGCTGCGAAACACGTCCGTGTGCATTCAGCCTTAATGTGAGAGGGTGGCAGTGAATCACAAAATTATAGGGACACCACCACTCTTTCTTTTTTAATTACCTCTCACACACTAAAGTGTTAGTATCCACTACAGGGGATGTGTGAAAATTTACTTATTGCGATTGACAGTATCTCACCGTCTTTTTGCATACATTGTAACACTCTCCCCCTAAATATGTAGTGTTGATAAGATACATTAGGATGTCATCGCAGGATCATTCATATATATATGGTGCTATTGTTTTAGGCACTGGTTTATGCCTCCTGCACCTTATATGCCTTGATCCCTCGAGACATTCTATATGTATAGCCTCGCTAAAGCTTGCAAATAAATCCCTACATATCAATTGCGTTCGCTCGACTCGTTTCTATGCCCCCATGTACGAGAAGATCATCAGGAGCAGTTGGCAATTGTAGGGTGTACAGTCATGGCCAAAAGTTTTGAGAATTACATAAATATTGGAAATTGGAAAAGTTGCTGCTTAAGTTTTTATAATAGCAATTTGCATATACTCCAGAATGTTATGAAGAGTGATCAGATGAATTGCATAGTCCTTCTTTGCCATGAAAATTAACTTAATCCCCACAAAAACTTTCCACTGCATTTCATTGCTGTCATTAAAGGACCTGCTGAGATCATTTCAGTAATCGTCTTGTTAACTGAGGTGAGAATGTTGACGAGCACAAGGCTGGAGATCATTATGTCAGGCTGATTGGGTTAAAATGGCAGACTTGACATGTTAAAAGGAGGGTGATGCTTGAAATCATTGCTCTTCCATTGTTAACTATGGTGACCTGCAAAGAAACGCGTGCAGCCATCATTGCGTTGCATAAAAATGGCTTCACAAGCAAGAATATTGTGGCTACTAAGATTGCACCTCAATCAACAATTTATAGGATCATCAAGAACTTCAAGGAAAGAGGTTCAATTCTTGTTAAGAAGGCTTCAGGGCATCCAAGAAAGTCCAGCAAGCCCCAGGATCGTCTCCTAAAGAGGATTCAGCTGCGGGATCGGAGTGCCACCAGTGCAGAGCTTGCTCAGGAATGGCAGCAGGCAGGTGTGAGCGCATCTGCACGCACAGTGAGGCGAAGACTTTTGGAAGATGGCCTGGTGTCAAGAAGGGCAGCAAAGAAGCCACTTCTCTCCAAAAAAACATCAGGGACAGATTGATCTTCTGCAGAAAGTATGGTGAATGGACTGCGGAGGACTGGGGCAAAGTCATATTTTCCGATGAAGCCTCTTTCCGATTGTTTGGGGCATCTGGAAAAAGGCTTGTCCGGAGAAGAAAAGGTGAGCGTGTCATGCCAACAGTAAAGCATCTTGAGACCATTCATGTGTGGGGATGCTTCTCATCCAAGGGAGTGGGCTCACTCACAATTTTGCCCAGAAACACAGCCATGAATAAAGAATGGTACCAAAACACCCTCCAACAGCAACTTCTTCCAACAATCCAACAACAGTTTGGTGAAGAACAATGCATTTTCCATCACGATGGAGCACCGTGCCATAAGGCAAAAGTGATAACTAAGTGGCTCGGGGACCAAAACGTTGACATTTTGGGTCCATGGCCTGGAAACTCCCGAGATCTTAATCCCATTGAGAACTTGTGGTCAATCCTCAAGAGGCGGGTGGACAAACAAAAACCCACTAATTCTGGCAAACTCCAAGAAGTGATTATGAAAGAATGGGTTGCTATCAGTCAGGAATTGGCCCAGAAGTTGATTGAGAGCAGGCCCAGTCAAATTGCAGAGGTCCTGAAAAAGAAGGGCCAACACTGCAAATACTGACTCTTTGCATAAATGTCATGTAATTGTCGATAAAAGCCTTTGAAACGTATGAAGTGCGTGTAATTATATTTCACTACATCACAGAAACAACTGAAACAAAGATCTAAAAGCAGTTTAGCAGCAAACTTTGTGAAAACTAATATTTGTGTCATTCTCAAAACTTTTGGCCACGACTGTATGTGGCACTGCACGCAGATAAACATTGGCATGTAGCAGTGCTATAACAAACTCAGACACTGCACGCGATGTTCTCCTGCAAGCGCTCGGCTCTGATTATGGCCGTGATGTGGGCTCGAGACTCTGCCGCTTGCTTATGGGGAGAAAGCCACGCCTACTGGGCAGGGCTTGTCTGACCGGGCATGAATGACTGCCAGAACATGACAATCTTCGGTTGACACCCGCCCATTTTATGATGCGATATGCCCCAGTAGGTAACTTATTATTGTGGATTGTGCAATCACTGATAGCACTGGATTGTAAATACCCAGAGAATTACCATATTGAAAAAGACAGCTTTATACTTTGGTATATATTTAGGTTTGGAGGGCGATACGGACTCGAAATGATGAGAGTCACATTATGTTAAATACATAAAGGGATAATTAGGGAAAAAGTGTTTTAGAAGGGCTCTAATTATATAAAACATGTACCGTATATGATATAAAATCATTGAGTCCGAATGGTTTTACAGTTTGTAATATGAACATCCACTGTGCTTCCTTCCGCAACAGCATTTTATCGATATCTTCTCCTCTTGGAGAGCTTCTCACATGCTCTATTCCCTGAAAGATGAAGCAGTTTTTTGCTTCCGGATAGAATTTTGCAACATGCTGCGTCAGGGGGGCTTCATCTTGTTTATTAATGCTAAGCAGGTGTTCTCCAATCCGCCTCCGAATTCTCTTTTAGTTTTGCCCACATATAGTTTCTGACACATAAATGTAGCCAAGTATGCCACCCCCATCGTTTTACAGTTAATAAATGATCTGATGTTATATTCGCGTCCGGTGGTAGTACTGGTGAATGTGTTGCCATTACCAATCACTTTGCAAGCAACACAGTTGCCACATTTGAACATCCCTGAAGGTTTTTTTGACAGCCAGTTGGATCCTGTCGGGGGATTGTATAGACTGTGGTCTAATCTGTCCTTCAGATTACTTGCCATCCTGTATGTAATTTGAGGGTAATCCCCTACTAGATGCCCAACTATGGGGTCAGATTTTAAAATATCCCAGTGGTCCTGTAGGATCTTGCGGACTTCCTTATGTGGCACATCATACGTCCCTATGACATGGATCTTCTTATCCTCCACATCACGTTTTCTCGGATGTAGGAGTTCATCTCTCTCACTCATCACCGCATGTTGATAGGCTTTCCTGAGACATAGTTCAGGGTAGCCTCTTTGAGGCTATACATATAGAATGCGGGAGGCAGAAACCAGTGCCAAAAACAATAGCACCGTATGTATATGAATGACCCTGCGATGACATCCTAATGTATCTTATCAAAACGACATATTTAGGGGGAGAGTGTTACAATGTATGCAAAAAGACTGTGAGATACTGTCAATCGCAATAAGTTAATTTTCACACATCCCCTGTAGTGGATACTAACACTTTAGTGTGTGAGAGGTAATTCAAAAAGAAAGAGAGGTGGTGTCCCTATAATTTTGTGGTCCACTGACACCCTCTCACATTAAGCCTGAATAAGACATTGAGTGGGAAGCCATAGGTTTTAATGATTTTGATTTAATAAAGTGGTGTTTTAGCGTTCATCTCTTCATGCAGTTAACCATTAGTTATACTGTAGATTGGTGGTGTACGCAAATCTAATAATCATTTATAAGTTATCCCCTTGGAAAAATTTCCTTCCCAAATCCAATTAGGGGTCAGGGTAAGCATCGGGAAGTCTTGGTCATGCTTTTCCAACCAATGTTGGCCATTTCTTGCCATGTGAAATGCCACATTGTCTTGCTGGAACATCTTATCTGTCCCAGAAAAGACATTCAGCATGTATGGGTGTATATGATCTGCATGGATGGATTCATACCCAAATCAGTTGAGAGTGCCTTCTACATGGATGAGTGGGCCCAGAGAAAGCCATAAAAACATTCTCCGGACCATAACGCTGCTACCACCAGCTTGTGTTCTTCCAGCAATGGTTATAGGTTGTTTGTTCTCTGATGTTTCTCACCTGACATACCAATGTCCATCTGTTTGATGAAGCAAAAAACTTAACTCATTGGAGAAGGCAACCCTTTGCCAATCAGCAGAGGCTCAATTCTGATACTATAATTGAAGGCCTTCTCTGCCAATTCAACTACGTTAGCAGAGGTGCAGGGACCATCAGTCTACTTCAGAGCCCCATACACAGTGGGGTTCACTGAATTTGGCCTCATGCGCATGCACAACATTTGTGTGCATGAGGCCTTAGACACAGGTCCAGTTGCCCCCTGGTTCATTTTGATGGTGAGCTGCTCCAATGTAGCCACCCTCGCACACCTTCGTAGCTGAGGTTCACCTCTCATATCAATGGCACGCGGTGCTCTGCAGTTTCACGTCAGTTATTCCAAATGGTGCCATTTGTCCACTCATGATACATTTTCACCACAGCAGCACGGGAACAGTTCACAAACTTTGCCGTTTTAGAGATACTGGCACCTTTGGCCCCAAACTCAATAATCATCCCTTTTTTGCAACTCTGGTAAATCACCCCTTTTACCTATGACAGCAATGAGTTATGTGTGTGCAGACAGCCTATCACGCACCTTATATTCCCACCAAGTCACCTCACAACACTTGACATCCTTCATGACCTACGCTCTGCCAATGTCGAAAGACTCCACTGTGTATAATCTAGAAGAGGTAGGTCGCAGAGTGGGACAAAAATAAAAAGTAAAAAAACTGTGTTTTTCATAATAAAAAATAAAGCTTCAAGTAAAAACAAACAAACAACGCCCATTTCCCAAAATAAATTGTAAAAATAAAAAACTGTTTTTTTAAAAAAAAACAGACATATTTGGTATCGCCGCGTCCGTAATGACCAGCTCTATAAAAATATCACATGACCTAACCCCTCATGTGAACACCATTAAAAAAAAAATAATAAACTGTGCTAAAAAAAAAAAAAATGTTGTCACCTTACATCACTAAAAGTGCAACACCAAGCGATAAAAAAAGGAGTATGCCCCCCACAATAGTAATAATCTAACCGTCAACTCATCCCGCAAAAAATGAGCCCCTACAAATAGCCCAAAAAATAAAAAAAAGATGGCTCTCAGACTATGGAGACACTAAAACGTGTTTTTTTTTGTTTAAAAAATGCTTTTATTGTGTTAAATGTAAAAAAAATAAAAAAGTTGACATATTAGGTATTGCCGCGTCTGTAACAACCTGCTCTATAAAAATACCACATGAATTAACCCCTCAGGTGAATATTGTAAAAAAAAATATATAAAAATGGTGTAAAAAAAATACATTTTTTGTCACATCACTTACATCACAAAAAGTGTAATAGCAAGCGATCAAAAAGTCATATGCACCCCAAAATAGTGCCAATCAAACCATCATCTCATCCCGCAAAAATTATACCCTACCTAAGACAATCGCCCAAAAAATAAAAAAAATATGGCTCTCAGACTATCTAGACACTAAAACATGATGTTTTTTGTTTAAAAATATTATTGAGTGAAACTTAAATAAATAAAAAAAAGTATACATATTAGGCATTGGCACGTCCGTAACGACCTGCTCTATAAAAAATATCCCATGACCTAACCCCTCAGATGAACACCGTAAAAAAAAAAAAAAAAACAGTGTCAAAAAATCCATTTTTTGTCACCTTACAACTTACATCACAAAAAGTGTTATAGAAAACGATCAAAAAGTCATATGCACCCTAAAATAGTATCACATAACATCTAGAAGACTTGGACTTATTTGTTAAAACATAACTTATTTGTTAAAACATAACTTTTACTTATTATCAAAAATAAGATAATCAGTAACAAAGCAAGGGTTAACAGCCAAACAAAACTCAATATTTGTTACCCTGATTCTGTAGTTTGCAGAAACACCCAGAAGCACGGCAGGGCGCAGAAGGAAAAGAGCGCCATGTGGTTTTTGGAGGGCAGATTTGACTGGAATCATTTTAAGTTGCCATGTCACATTTGAAGACCCCCTGATGCACCCCTAGAGTAGAAACTCCAAAAAAGTGACCCCATTTTGGAAACTACGGGATAAGGTGGCAGTTTTGTTGGTACTATTTTAGGGTCAAAAATACTGGTACCCAATACACAAAAGTGAAAAATTTATGGGTATCTGAGTCTCCCACAATACAATATCACATAACATCTAGAAGACTTGGACTTATTTGTTAAAACATAACTTTTACTTATTATGAAAAATAAGATAATCAATACCGTGATCAAAAAATGTAGTGAGAAAAATAAAGAAAAATATACATAAAATATGCTCTAATGTGCACCTCATTAATTACTGCCTGGATAATAATTGGAAAGGTCTTACCCAACCCAGGATATTTTCAGCAACAGGTGCCCGTCTTTTTGTTAATTGACAGTAGAGTCAGATAACCAGAGCTCATGTCGTGATTGGCAGTACTAGCTAGCAAACCCAAATACTATATCCCTGCCTGCAAAAAAGGAGGAAGGGGGCTAGTCATCCCTGTCTATCATACACAGAGCACCCGCCGCGATAGGAGCGACCCCATCAGGAACCTGTCCCTAATTGGGGCATATTCCCTAATACTGTCCCTAACTTAATCCCTACTCATCAGGGGATACCTAAGTGAAAAGAATACATATAAACTTAAATTGTCAATTGGAGACTGCAAAGACCACTTACAATTAAAGATGAAGAATATTGGGGCAAAAGATCAAAAGACTCCCTGGTCTCCTTGTAAAAAATATATGAGGAGCACAAAATAAGACAGTGGTCTGTGCCAGAGTGGGCATGGAGATGTGTCCCCACCAAGCCTACGTCTCACCGACGAGAATTAGGTAAAGGAGGGGAGCAGGATACTCAGCGCCTGCCTCTCTTTTAAACCTCCTGGTTTACAAGCCTTCATAGCGTCCTGCCTCCTCCCTGTCCGAGTTGACAAGCAGGTGGAACGCACGCACGATCTAGTGGATGAGGTGAGTTGTTGTTTTTTTACCCCTCAATAGACATTTTATTTAGCACTCTGTTTTAAGAATGATATTATTTTCCGTTATACCTATGTTATAACGGAAAATAATAAAGTAAAGTTCGGGTCCCCATTGACTTAAATGGGGTCCGGGTTCGGGATGAAGTTTGGGTCAAGTTCGGGTTCGCTTAACCCTAGTAACGAAGCAACGTCAGACATCACTGCTCCAGTGCTATCGCAGATGATAGATAGCTGTTCACAATAATAAGCTATGTAGCTCAAAAACTGATTTTGGGCAGGACTCAATATGATATTCAATTCATTTAGGCGCCGCTTGTGCATAAGGCTACAGATATATGTAAAAACAAAGGAAAATAATTACAAGGCCCAACATGGACTATGAAAAACTTCTTATAAAAAGCAGCTATAATTTTGTTGTTCATTAAGGCCACTAGGGTATACAGTCTTCAGATAAAAAATCTATTTGGCTTCACATTGTAGAATTATTTTATCCCAGCTGCCCCTTCTTCCTGTTTGTTTAACCAAATCAATGCCAATGAAGCTGAGGCACTCAGTTTTCCCTTCATTTATGACATGACGTGACACACATGTGTCTCTTTGATTTGTGATGTCTCCAATATGTTCTCCAATTCTCCGTCTCAACTCCCATGTCGTTTTGCCAATGTATTCCTTTCCAGAACTACATGTTATCTTATAGATAACCCCCTTAAATTTACAATTGATTAGACTTCTGATCTCATATGTTCTATTAGTGACGTTACTTTTGAATGTTTTACCACATCTCATATATTTACAGGCGATGCATCCCCCACATCTGAAGCACCCTGACAGAGGTTTATTGAGCCAAGTTTTAGTTACTGATGATGCTACATAATGGCTCTTAACTAGGGATGAGCGAACCCGAACTGTATAGAATTTTAGGGGGGCCGTGACACGGACCCGAACCCGAACATTTTCGTAAAAGTCCGGGTTTGGGTTCGGTGTTCGGCGCTTTCTTGGCGCTTTTTGAAAGGCTGCAAAGCAGTCAATCAACAAGCGTCATACTACTTGCCCCAAGAGGCCATCACAGCCTTGCCTACTATTGGCATGGCTGTGATTGGCCAGTGCAGCATGTGACCCAGCCTCTATATAAGCTTGGGTCACGTAGCGCTGCACGTCACTCTGCTGATACAAGCGTAGGGAGAGGTTGCTGCTGCGACGTTAGGGTGAGATTAGGCAGATTAACTCCTCCAAAAGACTTCATTCTGTGATCGATCTCCAGCTGTGGATCATTGAAGTGCTGATATTGAATTGCTCACTTTTTTTAGGCTGCCCAGAGCGTTTTTATATCACTTTTTTCTGGGGTGATCGGCGGCCATTTTGTGGCTTGTGGTGCGCCAGCACAAGCTACCACCAAGTGCATTTAACCATCAATAGTGTGATTATTTTTTGCTATATCCTACATCAGGTGCAGGCTGAGCCTGTGTCACCCAAGTGCATTTAACCATCATTAGTGTGGTTATTTTTTGGCCATATACTACATCAGGTGCAGGCTGAGCCTGTGTCACCCAAGTGCCTTTAACCATCAATAGTGTGGCTATTTTTTGCTATATCCTACATCAGGGTCAAGCTTTCATCAAGTGCATTTAACCATCAATAGTGTGGTTATTTTTTGGCCATATACTACATCAGGTGCAGGTTGAGCCTGTGTCACCCAAGTGCATTTAACCATCAATAGTGTGGTTATTTTTTGGCCATATACTACATCAGGGGCAAGTTGAGCCTGTCACCCAGCGCCTAAAAAATAGGCCTGACATTTCTATTCCTCCAAATCAGTACTGTTTTAGCTGGTCAAGTTATTTTTAGTGACCGTAAAAGCACAGTTTTTGTTCTGGGTTGAAAAGCAATTCCCAAATTTGCCATTCTCGAAATTAGTAGTTTCTGCTATATCAGGCCTACTTTAAATCTATCCCAAAAAGGGTATATTAGACTCAAGGTGCTGATAGTGTCATTCTGAAAACTTAACACAAACGCTACAGTGCAGATACAAGTCTAATTCTGTGATTAAACGTATACCTGTCACACAGCGCCTAAAAAATAGGCCTGACATTTATATTCCTCCAAATCAGTACTGTTTTAGCTGGTCAAATTATTTTTTGTGACCGTAAAAGCACAGTTTTTGTTCTGGGCTGAAAAACTATTCCCAAATTTGCCATTCTCAAAATTAGTAGTTTCTGCTATATCAGGCCTACTTTAAATCTATCCCAAAAAGGGTATATTAGATTCAAGGTGCTGATAGTGTCATTCTGAAAAACTTAACACACACGCTACAGTGCAGATACAAGTCTAATTCTGTGATTAAACATATACCTGTCACCCAGCGCCTAAAAAATAGGCCTGACATTTATATTCCTCCAAATCAGTACTGTTTTAGCTGGTCAAGTTATTTTTAGTGACCGTAAAAGCACAGTTTTTGTTCTGGGTTGAAAAACAATTCCCAAATTTGCCATTCTCAAAATTAGTGGTTTCTGCTGTATCAGGCCTAATTTAAATCTATCCCTAAAAGGGTATATTAGATTCAAGGTGCTGATAGTGTCATTCTGAAAAACTTAACACACACGCTACAGTGCAGATACAAGTCTAATTCTGTGATTAAACATATACCTGTCACCCAGCGCCTAAAAAATAGGCCTAACATTTATATTCCACCAAATCAGTACTGTTTTAGCTGGTCAAGTTATTTTTAGCGACCGTAAAAGCACAGTTTTTGTTCTGGGTTGAAAAACAATTCCCAAATTTGCCATTCTCAAAATTTGTGGTTTCTGCTGTATCAGGCCTAATTTAAATCTATCCCTAAAAGGGTATATTAGATTCAAGGTGCTGATAGGGTCATTCTGAAAAACTTGACACACACGCTACAGTGCAGATACAAGTCTAATTCTGTGATTAAACGTATACCTGTCACCCAGCGCCTAAAAAATAGGCCTCACATTTATATTCAGCTAAATCTGTCATTACTGGTGTGCCTGTATTAGTGTAATACGGTACCTAAATAGATAGCCAGACAGTGTTAGGTGTCTATAAAAAAAGGCCTGAATTTTAATTCAATACTTTGGCCCGAATAATATTTTTCTTATTGTGGTGAACGGTAACAATGAGGAAAACATCTAGTAAGGGACGCGGACGTGGACATGGTCATGGTGGTGTTAGTGGACCCTCTGGTGCTGGGAGAGGACGTGGCCGTTCTGCCACACGTCCTAGTGTACCAACTACCTCAGGTCCCAGTAGCCGCCATAATTTACAGGGATATTTGGTGGGGCCCAATGCCGTTCTAAGGATGGTAAGGCCTGAGCAGGTACAGGCATTAGTCAATTGGGTGGCCGACAGTGCATCCAGCACGTTCACATTATCTCCCACCCAGTCTTATGCAGAAAGCGCACAGATGGCGCATGAAAACCAAGCCCATCAGTCTGTCACATCACCCCCATGCATATCAGGGAAACTGTCTGAGCCTCAAGTTATGCAGCAGTCTCTTATGCTGTTTGAAGACTCTGCTGCCAGGGTTTCCCAAGGGCATCCACCTAGCCCTTCCCCAGGGGTGGAAGAGATAGAATGCACTAACGCACAACCACTTATGTTTCCTGATGATGAGGACATGGGAATACCACCTCAGCACGTCTCTGATGATGACGAAACACAGGTGCCAACTGCTGCGTCTTTCTGCAGTGTGCAGACTGAACAGGAGGTCAGGGATCAAGACTGGGTGGAAGACGATGCAGGGGACGATGAGGTCCTAGACCCCACATGGAATGAAGGTCGTGCCACTGACTTTCACAGTTCGGAGGAAGAGGCAGTAGTGAGACCGAGCCAACAGCGTAGCAAAAGAGGGAGCAGTGGGCAAAATCAGAACACCCGCCGCCAAGAGACTCCGCCTGCTACTGACCGCCGCCATCTGGGACCGAGCACCCCAAAGGCAGTTCCCTGGCATGGCACTTCTTCAAACAATGTGCTGACGACAAGACCCGAGTGGTTTGCACGCTGTGCCATCAGAGCCTGAAGCGAGGCATTAACGTTCTGAACCTTAGCACAACTTGCATGACCAGGCACCTGCATGCAAAGCATGAACTGCAGTGGAGTAAACACCTTAAAAACAAGGAAGTCACTCAGGCTCCCCCTGCTACCTCTTCTGCTGCTGCCACCTCGGCCTCTTCTGCTGCTGCCGCCTCGGCCTCTTCCTCCGCCTCTGGAGGAACGTTGGCACCTGCCGCCCAGCAAACATGGGATGTACCACCAACACCACCACCTGCTTCAATAAGCATCTCAACCATGTCACACGGCAGCGTTCAGCTCTCCATCTCACAAACATTTAAGAGAAAGCGTAAATTCCAACCTAGCGACCCTCGATCCCTGACCCTGAATGCCAGCATTTCTAAACTACTGGCCTATGAAATGCTGTCATTTAGGCTGGTGAACACAGACAGCTTCAAACAGCTCATGTCGCTTGCTGTCCCACAGTATGTTGTTCCCAGCCGGCACTACTTCTCCAAGAGAGCCGTGCCTTCCCTGCACAACCAAGTGTCCGATAAAATCAAGTGTGCACTGCGCAACGCCATCTGTGGCAAGGTCCACCTAACCACAGATACGTGGACCAGTAAGCACGGCCAGGGACGCTATATCTCCCTAATTGCACACTGAGTAAATGTAGTGGCGGCTGGGCCCCAGGCGGAGAGCTGTTTGGCGCACGTCCTTCCGCCGCCAAGGATCGCAGGGCAACATTCTTTGCCTCCTGTCTCCTCCTCCTCCTACTCAGCTTCCTCCTCCTCTTCTTCCACCTGCTCATCCAGTCAGCCACACACCTTCACCACCAACTTCAGCACAGCCCGGGGTAAAAGTCAGCAGGCCGTTCTGAAACTCATATGTTTGGGGGACAGGCCCCACACCGCACAGGAGTTGTGGCGGAGTATAGAACAACAGACCGACGAGTGGTTGCTGCCGGTGAGCCTCAAGCCCGGCCTGGTGGTTCATTCGCAACTACCCCGACATGTCAGAGCTGCTGCATAAAGTGCGGGCCGTCTGTTCGCGCTTCCGGCGTTCACACCCTGCCGCTGCTCGCCTGTCTGCGCTACAGCGTAACTTCGGCCTTCCTGCTCACCGCCTCATATGCGACGTGCCCACCAGGTGGAACTCCACCTTGCACATGCTGGACAGACTGTGCGAGCAGCAGCAGGCCATAGTGGAGTTTCAGCTGCAGCACGCACGGGTCAGTCGCACTGCGGAACAGCACCACTTCACTACCAATGACTGGGGCTCCATGCGAGACCTGTGTGCCCTGTTGCGCTGTTTCGAGTACTCCACCAACATGGCCAGTGGCGATGACGCCGTTATCAGCGTTACAATACCACTTCTATGTCTCCTTGAGAAAACACTTAGGGCGATGATGGAAGAGGAGGTGGCCCAGGAGGAAGAGGAGGAAGAGGGGTCATTTTTAGCACTTTCAGGCCAGTCTCTTCGAAGTGACTCAGAGGCCAGGTACAAATGTGGCCAGACAGGGCCCACTACTGGAGGACGAGGAGGACGAGGATGAGGAGGAGGTGGAGGAGGATGAGGATGAAGCATGTTCACAGCGGGGTGGCACCCAAAGCAGCTCGGGCCCATCACTGGTGCGTGGCTGGGGGGAAACACAGGACGATGACGATACGCCTCCCACAGAGGACAGCTTGTCCTTACCTCTGGGCAGCCTGGCACACATGAGCGACTACATGCTGCAGTGCCTGCGCAACGACAGCAGAGTTGCCCACATTTTAACGTGTGCGGACTACTGAGTTGCCACCCTGCTGGTTCCCTGGTACAAAGACAATGTGCCCACCTTACTTCCTACACTGGAGCGTGATAGGAAGATGCGCGAGTACAAGCGCACGTTGGTAGACGCGCTACTGAGAGCATTCCCAAATGTCACAGGGGAACCAGTGGAAGCCCAAGGCAAAGGCAGAGGAGGAGCAAGAGGTCGCCAACGCAGCTGTGTCTAGGCCAGCTCCTCTGAGGGCAGGGTTAGCATGGCAGAGATGTGGAAAAGTTTTGTCACCACGCCACAGCTAACTGCACCACCACCTGATACGGAACGTGTTAGCAGGAGGCAACATTTCACTAACATGGTGGAACAGTACCTGTGCACACCCCTCCACGTACTGACTGATGGTTCGGCCCCATTCAACTTCTGGGTCTCCAAATTGTCCACGTGGCCAGAGCTAGCCTTTTATGCCTTGGAGGTGCTGGCCTGCCCGGCGGCCAGCGTTTTGTCTGAATGTGTATTCAGCACGGCAGGGGGCGTCATTACAGACAAATGCAGCCGCCTGTCTACAGCCAATGTGGACAAGCTGACGTTCATAAAAATGAACCAGGCATGGATCCCACAGGACCTGTCCATCCCTTGTGCAGATTAGACATTAACTACCTCCCCTTAACCATATATTATTGTATTCCAGGGCACTTCCTCATTCAATCCTATTTTTATTTTCATTTTACCATTATATTGTGGGGCAACCCAAAGTTGAATGAACCTCTCCTCTGTCTGGGTGCCGGGGCCTAAATATGTGACAGTGGCCTGTTCCAGTGGTGGGTGACGTGAAGCCTGATTCTCTGCTATAACATGAAGACTGATTCTTTGCTGACATGAAGCCAGATTCTCTGTTACGGGACCTCTCTCCTCTGTCTGGGTGCCTGGGCCTAAATATGTGACAGTGGCCTGTTCCAGTGGTGGGTGACGTGAAGCCTGATTCTCTGCTATGACATGAAGACTGATTCTGTGCTGACATGAAGCCAGATTCTCTGTTACGGGACCTCTCTCCTCTGTCTGGGTGCCAGGGCCTAAATGTTTGACAGTGGCCTGTTCCAGTGGTGGGTGACGTGAAGCCTGATTCTCTGCTATGACATGAAGACTGATTCTGTGCTGACATGAAGCCAGATTCTCTGTTACGGGACCTCTCTCCTCTGTCTGGGTGCCGGGGCCTAAATATGTCACAGTGGCCTGTTCCAGTGGTGGGTGACGTGAAGCCTGATTCTCTGCTATGACATGAAGACAGATTCTGTGCTGACATGAAGCCAGATTCTCTGTTACGGGACCTCTCTCCTCTGTCTGGGTGCCGGGGCCTAAATATGTGACAGTGGCCTGTTCCAGTGGTGGGTGACGTGAAGCCTGATTCTCTGCTATGACATGAAGACTGATTCTGTGCTGACATGAAGCCAGATTCTCTGTCACGGGACCTCTCTCCTCTGTCTGGGTGCCGGGGCCTAAATATGTGACAGTGGCCTGTTCCAGTGGTGGGTGACATGAAGCCTGATTCTCTGCTATGACATGAAGACTGATTCTGTGCTGACATGAAGCCAGATTCTCTGTTACGGGACCTCTCTCCTCTGTCTGGGTGCCAGGGCCTAAATATGTGACAGTGGCCTGTTCCAGTGGTGGGTGACGTGAAGCCTGATTCTCTGCTATGACATGAAGACTGATTCTGTGCTGACATGAAGCCAGATTCTCTGTTACGGGACCTCTCTCCTCTGTCTGGGTGCCAGGGCCTAAATGTGTGACAGTGGCCTCTTCCAGTGGTGGGTGACGTGAAGCCTGATTCTCTGCTATGACATGAAGACTGATTCTGTGCTGACATGAAGCCAGATTCTCTGTTACGGGACCTCTCTCCTCTGTCTGGGTGCCGGGGCCTAAATATGTGACAGTGGCCTGTTCCAGTGGTGGGTGACGTGAAGCCTGATTCTCTGCTATGACATGAAGACTGATTCTGTGCTGACATGAAGCCAGATTCTCTGTTACGGGACCTCTCTCCTCTGTCTGGGTGCCGGGGCCTAAATATGTGACAGTGGCCTGTTCCAGTGGTGGGTGACGTGAAGCCTGATTCTCTGTTATGACATGAAGACTGATTCTGTGCTGACATGAAGCCAGATTCTCTGTTACGGGACCTCTCTCCTCTTTCTGGGTGCCGGGGCCTAAATATGTGACAGTGGCCTGTTCCAGTGGTGGGTGACGTGAAGCCTGATTCTCTGCTATGACATGAAGACTGATTCTGTGCTGACATGAAGCCAGATTCTCTGTTACGGGACCTCTCTCCTCTGTCTGGGTGCCAGGGCCTAAATGTGTGACAGTGGCCTGTTCCAGTGGTGGGTGACGTGAAGCCTGATTCTCTGCTATGACATGAAGACTGATTCTGTGCTGACATGAAGCCAGATTCTCTGTTACGGGACCTCTGTCTGGGTGCCGGGGCCTAAATATGTGACAGTGGCCTGTTCCAGTGGTGGGTGACATGAAGCCTGATTCTCTGCTATGACATGAAGACTGATTCTGTGCTGACATGAAGCCAGATTCTCTGTTACGGGACCTCTCTCCTCTGTCTGGGTGCCAGGGCCTAAATGTGTGACAGTGGCCTGTTCCAGTGGTGGGTGACGTGAAGCCTGATTCTCTGCTATGACATGAAGACTGATTCTGTGCTGACATGAAGCCAGATTCTCTGTTACGGGACCTCTCTCCTCTGTCTGGGTGCCGGGGCCTAAATATGTGACAGTGGCCTGTTCCAGTGGTGGGTGACGTGAAGCCTAATTCTCGGCTATGACATGAAGACTGATTCTGTGCTGAAATGAAGCCAGATTCTCTGTTACGGGACCTCTCTCCTCTGTCTGGGTGCCGGGGCCTAAATATGTGACAGTGGCCTGTTCCAGTGGTGGGTGATGTGAAGCCTTATTCTCTGCTATGACATGAAGACTGATTCTCTGCTGACATGAAGCCAGATTCTCTGCTATGGCATGAAGAGACTGATTCTCTGCTGACATGAAGCCAGATTCTCTGCTATGGCATGAAGAGACTGATTCTCTGCTGACGTGAAGCCCGATTCTCTGCTATGGGACCTCTGTCCAATTGATATTGGTTAATTTTTATTTTTTTTATTTTTATTTTAATTCATTTCCCTATCCACATTTGTTTGCAGGGGATTTACCTACATGTTGCTGCCTTTTGCAGCCCTCTAGCTCTTTCCTGGGCTGTTTTACAGCCTTTTTAGTGCCGAAAAGTTCGGGTCCTCATTGACTTCAATGGGGTTCGGGACGAAGTTCGGGTCGGGTTCGGATCCCGAACCCGAACATTTCCGGGAAGTTCGGCCGAACTTCTCGAACCCGAACATCCAGGTGTTCGCTCAACTCTACTCTTAACCACTCTATCACGGACACTTTTCCCTCTCCTTTATGTAATACTGGGGTACTCCTTAATTACCCTACAAATATCTGAATCCATCCCCAAAATATGCCAGTGTTTGGATATAATATCTAGCACACTGGAAGCAGCCTTGTCAAAAGTGAATCTCTCTTGAGCTTCTGTTACCCTCGCTGCTTACATGCATGTTTGGCTTATTATTTGTGAGGAGGGATATACGATCACGTAAGGGGCTACCCACAGCCTAGGAATCTATTCCTTAAATCCGTCGCCTGTTTAAGAAAATCTGAATGTTGTGAACAATTTCTCCTGATACGCAAGTACTGAACACAAGGAATTCCCTTCTTTAAGGGAAAGGGATGACTGCTCTCCCACTGTAAGAGGGAATTAGTAGAGGTGGGCTTTCTGAAAACAGAAGTATCTAAAGTACAATTGGAATTTTTAATAATGCAAATGTCCAAAAAAGGGAGTTTTGTGGTGTTATTCTCAGAAGTGAACTTAAGGCCGATGTCATTATTATTCATCCCATATGCCCATCTAGTGAATGTCTCAGGGCCACCTTTCCAAATGACAAAGACATCATCAATGAATCGTGGCCACACGTACATATTCTGAGTCTCAACTGATATTTCATGTTTGAAGATGCAGGTCCCCTCCCACCAGCCCAGGAACAACTTTCCATACGAGGGGGCACAAGGGCTCCCCATTGCGGTGCCCCTGAGCTGGTGGTAGAACCTGCCATCAAAGAGAAAAAAATTCCTAGTGAGGAAAATTCAAGGAGCTGAAGAACAAATTGGTTGTGTAAATTAAATTGACGTCCCCGTGTAGCAAGGAAATGTGCAACTGTACGTAAACCTAGTTCATGTGGGATAGACATATACAGTGCCTCTACATCAATGCTTCCTAAAATACAATCATCATCTAGATGTATACCTTCCAATTGTTCAGATCTCCTGTGTCTTGTACGTACGAGGGCAAAGCTGTTACAAAAGGTGATAATATCCTATCTATGTAGATGCCCAAATTTTGGCACAAGCTGTCAACTCCCGACACAATGGGTCGCCCCTTTTAAAGGGGCGCACCCCTTGTGTATTTTCGGGAGACAATAGAATATAGCTGTTTAATGAAACTGAGGAAAAAGGAAATCAAACATCCTGGCTAATAAATTTTTTAGCTTTTCAGTTATTAAGGATGATCTTAAGTTCCTGTTTATATTGATTAGTTGGATCTCCCCTCAGTATCTCATAGCAATCCCTTGGTGCCATAAGGACTCACACATAGATCTATTCATGGGAGAATCAAGGATGACCGTATTGCCGCCCTTATCAGACGGTTAAATGGTTATATTTTTATCCTGTTCTAGGGCTTGCAATTCTTTCTTAGTACAGTTAGATGGAGTAAAGTGTAAAGGCATAGACTCAAGATCACTACTCACTAGATTAAGGAACACATCGATACAGTTTGTATTACCCGAAGGTTGAGTTTTTGTACTTTTTTTCTTTAAAGATGTGAAAGGCCTTCCCCCTCTAAGGGTCCATCACACGAGGACAATCCATGTAATAGTTTAACATCATCAAGCATTTCCATTGGGACTACTAGCTCCAAACTTTGTTTTCTATCTAGGTTACAAAAATGTTTAAACCACCTTAATTTTCCTGCAAATGAATTAATATCAACAACAGTTCTGAATAAATTGAACTTAGCTGTTGGAACAAAGGAAAGTCCCTTTTCTAAAATGCTAGTTTCAGGGGCAGTGAGGGGACACTTAAATAGATTAATTATTTTAGGGCCGGAGTTGTCCCTATATATTGTTGTGGACGATTCCGTAGAGGATATGATGGAGTCTGGTATAAAAAAACTTGATTTTCTCTACCTTTTGAGTTCCCTCTATAATTCCTTCTTCCTCTACCTCTGCCTCTTACTGGGTTTCTACTCGTACCAGTGTTGTGTTCCTTTTCTGAGTTTGACTGATCAGTCTCCATAGAGGATAAATCCGTGTCCTGGACAGGAGTTCTACCTCGTTCACTGATTAAAGTGTAAACTTTGTTTTCCCTAAAATCCGCTAGGTCCCATATAAATTGCTTATGTTTCCTTTCTTTAAGATGATACTGGAAACTTTCCAGTGTAGTCTGTAACTGTTTCTCTTTTACATTAAACTCAGGCTCCTGTACAAAAGATTGAGTAATTTTTAATCTGTTCCTTAAGTTTGTAAACCAGGAGGTTTAAAAGAGAGGCAGGCGCTGAGTATCCTGCTCCCCTCCTTTGACCTAATTCTTGGCGGTGAGACGTAGGCTTGGTGGGGACACTTCCCCATGCCCACTCTGGCACAGACCACTGTATTATTTTGTGCCCCTCATATATTTTTTACAAGGAGATCAGGGAGTCTTTTGATCTTTTGCTCCCAATATTCTTCATCTTTATTTGTAAGTGGTCTTTGCAGCCTCCAATCGACAATATGTGGAGATCTTTTGCCCTTTTTGTTCTTATTTAAGTTTTTATGTATTCTTTTCACTTAGGTATCCCCTGATGAGTAGGGATTAAGTGAGGGTCAATATTAGGGAATAGGCCCCAATTAGGGGCGGGTGTTCTGTGTATGATAGGCAGGGATGACTAGCCCCCTTCCCTCCTTATTTGCAGGCAGGGATATAGTATAAGGGTTTGCTAGCTAGTACTGCCAATCACGCTATGAGCTCCGGTTATCTGACTCTACCGTCAATTCACAAAAAGACGGGCACCTGTTGCTGAAAATATCCTGGGTTGGGTAAGACCTTTCCAATTATTATCCAAGCAGTAATTAATGAGGTGCATATTAGAGCATATTTTATATTTTATGTATATTTTTCTTTATTTTTCTCACCACATTATTTGAGCACGGTATTGATTATCTTATTTTTGATAATAAGTAAAAGTTATGTTTTAACAAATAAGTCCAAGTCTTCTAGATGTTATGTGATATTGTATGGTGGGAGACTCAGATACCCATTCATTTTCCACTTTTGTGTATTGGGTACCAGTGTTGACCCTAAAAGTTGATATGCCAACTTAAAATGATCCCAGTGAAATATGTTCTGTAAAAACCACATGGCGCTCCTTTCCTTCTATGCCCTGCTGTGTGCCTATATAGCAGTTTACGACCACATATGAGGTGTTTCTGTAAACTACAGAATCAGGGTAATAAATGTTGAGTTTTGTTTAGATGTAAACCCTTGCTTTGTTACTGGAAAAAATGGATTAAATTGGAAAATCTGCCAAAAAAGTGAAATTCTGAAATTTCATATACATTTTCATTTAATTCTTGTGGAACACCTAAAGGGTTAGCAAAGTTTGTAAAATCAGTTTTGAATACCTTGAGGGGCGTATTTTCCAAAATTGGGTAACTTTTTGGGGAGTTTCTACTTTAGGGGTGCATCAGGGGGTCTTCAAATGTGACATGGCAACTTAAAGAGGACCTTTCATCTGGCAAAACATTGTGAACTAAGTGTCATGATATGTACAGCGGCGCCCAGGGATCTCACTGCACTTACTATTATCCCTGGGCGCCACTCCGTTCTCCTGCTATGCCCTCTGGTATGTTCGGTCACTTGGTTATAGGAGGAAGAGACTGCCCTTGTTCTCCTGGGCGTCTCTTTCTCCTAGGCTGTAGCGCTGACCAATCGCAGCGCAGAGCTCACAGCCTGGGAGAAAAAAAACTCCCAGGCTGTGAGCTCTGCGCTGCAATTGGCCAGTGCTACAGCCTGGGAGAAGAAGACGCCCAGGAGAACAAGGGCAGTCTCCTCCAACTATAACCAAGTCCCCTAAGTCTCCGCCTACTATAACCAAGTGACCGAACATACCGGAGGGCATAGCAGGAGAACGGAGTGGCGCCCAGGGATAATAGTAAGTGCAGTGAGATCCCTGGGCGCCGCTGTACAGATCATGATACTTAGTTCACAATGTTTTGCCAGATGAAAGGTCCTCTTTAAAATTATCCCAGTGAAATCTTCAGTCCAAAAACCATATGGCATTCCTTTCCTTATGCGCCCTGCCATGTGCCCGTACAGCAGTTTACGACCACATATGGGGTGTTTCTGTAAACTACATAATCAGGGTAATAAATATTGAGTTTTGTTTGGCTGTTAAACCTTTCTTTGTTACTGGAAAAAATTGATTAAAATGGAAAATCTGCTAAAAAAGTGAAATTCTGAAATTTCATCTACATATTCTTTCAATTCTTGTGGAACACCTAAAGGGTTATCAAAGTTTGTAAAAATCAGTTTTGAATACCTCGAGGGGTGTTATTTCTAAAATGGGGTCATTTTTGGGTGGTTTCTATTATGTAAGCCTCACAAAGTGACTTCAGAACTGAACTGGTCCTTAAAAAGTGGGTTTTGGAAATCTTCTGAAAAATTTCAAGATTTGCTTCTAAACTTCTAAGCCTTCTAAATCCCCAAAAAATAAAATGGCATTCACAAAATGATCCAAACATAAAGTAGACATATGGGAAATGTAAAGTAATAATTATTATATGAGATATCACAATTTGTTTTAAAAGCAGAGAATGGTTAATTTCTAACGATAATTTGTTTTTCCTTAGTCCTAACAGCAGCACAGATGGGGTTAACCCCCCGTGGACTGGTAGGACCAGCGGAATTATTAATGAGCCCAAGTAATAAAACAATAAAACAATTAAGTATCCCCTATAAAGGAGGGAATCAACCCCAGACCACTGTGTTATAGCAAGAAAAAACTAGACTTACTAGGGTGGGATATTTGTGTGCTGCTGTTTGAACTAAGTGAAAACAAATTATCGTTAGAAATTAACAATTCCCTTACGTCCTACCAGCAGCACAGATGGGGAAATAGCAAGAAGAACCCCTAGGGAGGGCCCTCATGCCTGGCAGAATCAAGTATAGTCTGCTCAAAGGCCGAGTATTCAGCTAATCTGGCATCCAATCTACAGGGTGGGCCATTTATATGGATACACCTTAATAAAATGGGAATGGTTGGTGATATTAACTTCCTGTTTGTGGCACATTAGTATATGTGAGGGGGGAAACTTTTCAAGATGGGTGGTGACCATGGTGGCCATTTTGAAGTAGGCCATTTTGAATCCAACTTTTGTTTTCTCAATAGGAAGAGGGTCATGTGACACATCAAACTTATTGGGAATTTCACAAGAAAAACAATGGTGTGCTTGGTTTTAACGTAACTTTATTATTTCATGAGTTATTTACAAGTTTCTGACCACTTATAAAATGTGTTCAATGTGCTGCCCATTGTGTTGGATTGTCAATGCAACCCTCTTCTCCCACTCTTCACACACTGATAGCAACACCGCAGGAGAAATGCTAGCACAGGCTTCCAGTATCCGTAGTTTCAGGTGCTGCACATCTCGTATTATCTGAAGGCAATCGTCTATGCTGTGAAGATACGAGATGTGCAGCACCTGAAACTACGGATACTGGAAGCCTGTGCTAGCATTTCTCCTGCGGTGTTGCTATCAGTGTGTGAAGAGTGGGAGAAGAGGGTTGCATTGACAATCCAACACAATGGGCAGCACATTGAACACATTTTATAAGTGGTCAGAGGGCTGTCACGACCGTCGCTGGCAATTTTACTTGCATCCCTGTTCTCTAAAGGGGCGGTTTTAGGGGGCGGTCCTAGGGGTGGGTAGGGGTGTGGCCATGGGGGGTGAGTTCCACCACCTTTTCTCTGAGAAAAAAAGCCCTGGCTACGGCCCTAGTAGAATGGGCCTTCACAAACCCCGGAGGGTCTAGAGATTGGGAAACAAAGGATTCCCTAATAGCCTCCTTAATCCATCGACTGATGGATGGTTTAGATGCCTTATGGCCTTTAAACTTACCAGCAAACAGGATTCGAAGATTTTCATCTTACCTGAACTCCTTTGATCTATCCACATAGATCCGGAGGCATCTCGAGACATCCAGAGGATGTCTAACAGATTCCTCGGAGGAGGTAGAAGGTGTAGAAAGAACCGGGAGAAATATCACCTGGTTGATATTCTGGAACGAAGGAACTTTAAGCCTAAAGTACGGGAGAAATCCTAGAAGGACCCGATCTTGCAAAAAGATAGTATAGGGCTCGTGTGCTGAGAGAGCTTGAAGCTCAGAGACCCTCTTGGCCGAAGTCACTGCAAGGAGAAAAACAAGTTTCCATATGACAAACTTGAAATCCACCTCCTCCAAAGGTTCACAGGGGGGAGATGCTAACCCCCTGAGAACTACTGATTTATCCCATTTAGGAAAGGGTCTCAGTACTGTAGGCTTTAACCTTTCAGCTCCTTTAAGGAACCGTTTGATGAGCGGGTCCTGAGAAAAAGACCTGTTGAGGCAAACTGAGATGGCTGAATCTTGAACCCTCAGGGTAGACTGAGCAAGGCCCTTGTCAAGGCCGTCTTGCAGGAACTAAAGTATGGCGGAGAGGGGTGGATCTGCAGACGCCACCTCCTTTGAGGTACACTAGGATGAAAATATCCTCATAATCCGTGAGTAGGCTCTCTTGGTAGAGTTCGCTCTTGAATGATACAGCGTTCTCAGGACCGACTCTGAAAGCCCTTCTATTCTGGGAAGGGACTGATCAACCTCCAGGCTGTCAGGTTGAACCTGTGCAGATCTGAGCAGAGGTGAATGTCCCACGACACAAGGGTCTGCTGAGGGGGGAGCCTCCAATATTGCCATTGACTCATTTGGGTGAGCTGGGTAAACCAGGATCTCTTTGGCCAAAACGGTATGATGGCTATCACCGAGGCCTGATACTGACGGATTTTCATCAATACCCTCGCAAGATGTAAGCCAGGGAGCTTTGGAATGAGAGCTCAAGGAATGATAGATCAAGGAATGATGGTCAAGCCTTAAAGATGCCACCACGGAAACCACCAGCTTGGTAAAAGTGTGAGGGGCAGAAGAAATGCCAAAAGAATGGGCAACAAACTGAAGGTGTCTGGTGACACCCAAAACCTGGACCGTTATCCTGAGATATTTCCTGGAAGCAGGATGAATCGGGATGTGCAGATATGCATCTTTGGGGTCCAGGGTTGCCATCACGTCCCCAGGATTGAGAACGTGAACCACTGACCTGATGGTCTCCATACAAAACTTCATCTTCCTTATATATCGATTTAAATACCTCAGATCGATAATCATCCGGAGATCTCCTGACGTCTTGGGAACCAGAAAAACTGGTGAATAGATCCCTAAGCCTTGTTCCCCTGCCAGAACCTCCTCCAGAGCCCCCTTGCGGATGTAGTCCTGAATGTAAGCCTCCAGAACCGACTGCTTGTCAGCTTGTAAGAGCTTGGTCTTGATGAACCTGTCTGGAAGAAGAGAGATGAGATTGATTAAATACCCCTCGGAGATGATATTCAGGACCCAGGGATCCAAAATATCTTGGATCCAATTCTTCTTGAAGTGGGAGAGACGACCCCCGATGGGAAGATGAGACAGAGGAATGGGGAAGTTTTCTGGCAGGACAGCAGGAGTAACGGGAGTCATCCAAGAGCCTTGAGGAGGCCCGTAGTCAGGAGGTGGATCTTTTATCCTTGACTCCTTCGTGAGAGCGATTCGAACCTCTTCGCTGCGCTCCACAGTCCCTTCGAGCTCTTGACTGCTGGCCAGACCTACCTCCATGGTTCTGTCTGCCTCACCCTCGAAAAGACTGTTGGGGAAGACTTTTCCCCTTCTTATCTGGTAGGCATTCCATAATTTTATCTAGCTCCGAGCCGAACAAACAGTCGGGCTCAAAGGGAAGGCCACATAAGTTATACTTAGAGGAGTTGTCAGCGACCCAAGGTTTAAGCCACAAAGGCCTACGGGCCGCTGACACAAGGGCCATGGATTTGGCCGCCAATTTCAGCTGAAGCTGCGCAGTATCGCACATGAAATCCATCGCCAGATTAATGGTCTTGAAGGCAGCTAGAATGTTGTCACGAGACACCATCTGATCCACGTCCGTCTGAATCAGATTCAGGCGAGTCCGGAGGAACGTAGAGACCTCAGTAGCAGCAATGGCTGTAGAAGCGGAAGCTGCGGCTGCCGTGTAACCTCTTCTCAGAGTGCACTCCGCTCTCCTGTCAAAGGGTTCCTGGAGACTAGACCCATCATCTGCTGGAACCAGAGTGCGTCTGGACAATTTGGCAATAGCCATGTCCACCTTGGGAATGGAACCCCCTGATTCCACCAAGTATTTAACCATTGGGAACATGGTTCTAAATTTCTTGGTTAGAACCGGACCTTTCTCAGGTTTTTTCCACTCTGTATGCATGACAAAGAGGAGGGTCTCATCCGCTTTAAAGACACGTAGTGCCTGACTAGTGGGATCGGAAGGCTCCCCCGGGTCAACATCATGGTCCCCCGACCTGATGGACTTGAGTAGCTTCTGTGTTTTTTCTTGAGGAAAAAAACAACACGTAAGCTCCTCTTCATCTGAGGAGAAAGAAACTAAGGAGATCACAGAAGGTCTCTCCACAGGAGCAGAGGACTCCATAGCGGTCTGAGCAGGAAGCCTTTCATTAAGCAGGTTTACGACTCCCTTAATAGATCCATCCATATAGCTCTTCACCCATTAATACATGTCTTGCCTAGTAGGTTCACTCGAAGGTTGGACCTGTCACACCTGGAGTAGGGGCAGCTATCATCCAAAAGAGCACTACAATTGTAGCAGGATAAATGCTTCCTCTTAGAACTTGCCTTTCTGCCATCCGAATCCCGCGGAGAAGACATCACTGCGAGAAGAAAGACAAGTAAAATATTTGTATACATATAAATGTTAAGGAGAAAAGGAAAAAAGCAGACCGGAGGAAGCCCAATATTGACCCCTGAGGTACTCCACTAGTGACAGTGACCCAATCCGAGTGTGTAACGTTAATAACCACCCTGTTTTCTATTCCTGAGCCAGTCACAAGATATCCCAAAAATCAAGATATATGACATCTAATAAATCCCCCAGTCCATTCTAGAACTTACCTTATCATATAAATTGATCAGATTAATTTAACAGAACTGATCCCTCATAAACCCATGCTTTCAGCACTATACTTATTTTCCTAGAAAACCTTCAATTTATTCACAATAGAGGCAAAGTGTTATAGGCAGTAGTTTCCAGGCTCAGTTTTTGACCCCTTTTTGAATATTGGCAGCAGGGCTGCCATCAGCGCAGTACTGGCAGTAATGCATTCACTGGTGGTGCAGTCACTGTCCTTTATCATTGCTTTGCTTCTCCCTCTCCTCAGTTCTGATGATGGACAGTGACCAGCATCAGGACAGTCAGATGTGGGCGGAGCAACATAGCTCCACCCATTCTTTCTACCCACGCTTCCTGCAGCCTGAACCTCCGATGCTGAACTTCATTTGGATTGTTACAAACCCGCCAGTGATATGAGTGGCATGGAACTGAGGTTATATTCAGCTTTCCCAGACTATTCTCATGTGACATGCAGTACAGTAGGAAAGCTGGGTGACATTACACGGTGTAATGTCATCCAGCTTCCCTGCTATCCTGCATGGTACAAGTGCAGAGGTATAAAAGTATGGGCAGTGGGGGGAGATGTCACTCATGTGCCATGTATGTAAGACAGCAGGAAAACTGGGTGTCTATATATTGAATATGAGTGTGTCCATGTTGTGGTGACAGTGTGTATCAGTATGTCGATGTATGTGGTGACTAAGTGTATGAGCGTGTCCATGTATGTGGTGACTGTGTGTATGAGTATGTTCATATATGTGGTGAGCGCATCTATGAGCATGTACATGTATGTGGTGACTGTGTATGAGTGCGTCCATGTATGTGGTGACTGTGTATCAGTGCGTCCATGTATGTGGTGACTGTGTGTATGAGTGCATCCATGTATGTGGTGACTGTGTGTATGAGTGTGTCCATGTATGTGGTGACTGTGTGTATGAGTATGTCTATATATGTGGTGAGCGCATGTATGAGCGTGTACATGTACAGATGTAGCAGGGTTAGCACTCAAACGCTTAACTGAAATTTATTAAATAATCGTGTTATCTTGAAACAGAAGCCATTGAAAAGCAATTGAAGGTGTTTGCTTAGTTTAGATAACACATCTCAGAAATCTCAGAAAGCATGAGTGTTAACTCTACTACATCGGGTATGTGCTGACTGTGTATGAGTGCTTCCATGTATGTGGTGACTGTGTATCAGTGCGTCCATGTATGTGGTGACTGTGTGTATGAGTGTGTCCATGTATGTGGTGACTGTGTATGAGTGTGTCCATGTATGTGGTGACTGTGTGTATGAGTGTGTCCATGTATGTGGTGACTGTGTGTATGAGTGTGTCCATGTATGTGGTGACTGTGTGTATGATTGCGTCCATGTATGTGGTGACTGTGTATGAGTGCGTCCATGTATGTGGTAACTGTGTGTATGAGTGTGTCCATGAATGTGGTGACTGTGTGTATGAGTTTGTCCATGTATGTGGTGACTGTGTATATGAGTGCGTCCATGTATGTGGTGACTGTGTGTATGAGTGTGTCCATGTATGTGGTGACTGTGTGTATGAGTGTGTCCATGTATGTGGTGAGCGCATATATGAGTGTGTCCATGTATGTGGTGACTGTGTGTATGAGTGCGTCCATGTATGTGGTGACTGTGTGTATGAGTGTGTCCATGTATGTGGTGACTGTGTGTATGAGTGTGTCCATGTATGTGGTGACTGTGTGTATGAGTGTGTCCATGTATGTGGTGACTGTGCGTATGAGTGTGTCCATGTATGTGGTGACTGTGTGTATGAGTGCGTCCATGTATGTGGTGACTGTGTGTATGAGTGTGTCCATGTACGTGGGGACTGTGTGTATGAGTGTGTCCATGTATGTGATGACTGTTTGTATGAGTGCGTCCATGTATGTGGTGACTGTGTATGAGTGCGTCCATGTATGTGGTGAATGTGTTGATGAGTGTGTCCACATATGTGGTGACTGTGTATGAGTGTGTCCATGTATGTGGTGAATGTGTTGATGAGTGTGTCCACATATGTGGTGACTGTGTGTATGAGCGTGCCTACAGGTGAAACTCGAAAAATTAGAATATTTTGCAAAGTTCATTTATTTCAGTAATGCAACTTAAAAGGTGAAACTAATATATGAGATAGTGAACCATGTATAAAAGACCTGGTGGCACAGCTGCAACTCGATAAATCCGGAACATTCACACAAAGGTCCACTTGTACCTCCTTTCTTTTCTACAGTATCGGTGGTGCGCAATCCTCACAAGCAGTCGATATAATTCACATAGAAAAAGAAGAAGAACAGGCAGCACTCACCACTGAAGAATTTTCTTGCTTCAATCTTTATTTCCAAAGCTCAATACATAGATTACACACGGCTTGGTGCAGTATGCCTATTTTCGCATGCAGCAGCGTCGACGGCCGTTTCGCGCACAGTTGCGCTTTGTCAGGCCCTTACCCAGGACATGACATGGACACACTCATATTCTAATTTTTTGAGTTTCACTTGTATGTATGTGGTGGGTGCATGTATGAGTGCGTCCATTTATGTAGTGACTGTGTGTATGAGTGCGTCTATGTATGTGGTAAGCACGTATATGAGTGTGTTCATGTATGTAGTGAGTGTGTGTATGAGTGATTATTTACAGTTGGTCACTAGGACCAGAAATTGTCTCTAGGTTTACATATGTTACTTATTCCTATATATAAAATGTAACGTTTATTTCTTGTCACTAAAAATTGCTACCTAAAACTGACATTTAAAATTGTCAGCTGTGTCTGCGGTACCGCTTGTAATTGCCTTGTTTTGCAATGGGGCTAGCTACGGAGCCTCACTTCGTGCTACCTAGCATACTCCTCTGTTTTCACACGGTGTCTACCGTGCTGTAATAGGCTCACACTGTTTGTCTCACAGTGCACTACACCTTGAGTTGGTGAGTTCCCTACTAGCACTGCCCAAAACCCCTGATGACGCCAAGTGCTTGGCGAAACATGTTGAGGGGCAGAGTGTGAATATACATGTGTTTTAACCAGCTAGTGACTGCAAAAGCAAGGATCATGGAGCATTAATGAGCAAATAGGGAGTGCTAGTAGGGAACTCACCAACTCAAGGTGTAGTGCACTGTGAGACAAACAGTGTGAGCCTATTACAGCACGGTAGACACCGTGTGAAAACAGAGGAGTATGCTAGGTAGCACAAAGTGAGGCCCCGTAGCTAGCCCCATTGCAAAACAAGGCAATTACAAGCGGTACCGCAGACACAGCTGACAATTTTAAATGTCAGTTTTAGGTAGCAATTTTTAGTAACAAGAAATAAACGTTACATTTTATATATAGGGATAAGTAACATATGTAAACCTAGAGACAATTTCTGGTCCTAGTGACCAACTGTAAATAATCATAGTACCGTGTCTCAACATATGTTAATGGATAAATTTTGTAAAAAGTAAGCGTGTATGAATGAACCTATGACAGAACTGTATAGGGCATCTGTGGCTGCAGTATAAAAGGTACAGAGGCTACCTTAATACTTGTGGTTATTAAGAGGTAAAGCAGACATGTCTATTACAATTATAAAGCAGGTTTAAAGGGGTTGAATTAAAAATAAACTCCATCAGCAGCTGTAAATGTTAAAAAACAATAAAGTCGTGCTAAAAATGACAGTAAAATAAATTGTAAAAAGTCACAAAATTGCCACATGAGTGGGGTTTGCATGGGAGGAGGGCGTTTGCAAAGAAGTCTGTTTACACATGTGTGTATATGTGTGTGTGTGTGTGATGGTGGTGGGGATCCCATACAAAAAATTTGCCATGGGGCCCAGTCACTTCTAGCTACGCCCCTGGGTGTATGCCATCTGGACCCAATGATTTATTGAGTTTTAGGGCAGTGATGCACTTCTACACTTAAGGGGAAGTTTATATTTCACTATGCATTTTCCTTTTACATATTATCTTCCTTTGAATAGCTGTTGTAAATAAAGTAAAAAGTCAAAGAGATATCAAATGGGAGTCAAGACTAGCAAGAAAACTGCTGTGTGAGCTGAAAACTTATACTCAAAGAAAAATGAGACAAGCATTAAGTAATAACATTGTAGGAATAACAAACAGAGACAGGAGTGCACAGGAGTGTTCAGAATAGGAGAAGATTTTGATTATTTTGGTCTCCAGTCATTTTCCACTCCCCATTCCATTCTCCCCATCCACTGTCTAAAATTATCACTAACTACGCTTCCCCTAAATGAGCTGAGAACTTGGGCTTTGGAGCCATAATTTTTTTTGTTTTTGTTTTGTTTTCTATCCTGTTTTTTATACCCATGAACAGAAAGCAGAAAAGGGACAGATGACAAGTGGGTTACAAATGTTCAAATTGTTTTGGGAATCTTTTTATTTCTTGTTTCTACTATGAAAATACTGTAGATGTGTGCACATAGGGGTAACAGTAATGAGTTGGTAGATTTGGACCCCAGTCCTTACTATTCTATGAATACGATATTATACATGCTGTTTAGTTGGGTAGTATGTTGCCATAAACGGAACCTGTCAGCAGAGTTATGCTGCTCAATACCAGCAGGCTCCCTGATAACAATCAATTATGTTTTATTCTGAATTACTGCAGCATTTCACACACAAAATAAAAAAGTTTAAAAAGTGGTGGGCTTGGAGAGAATAGTCTGCTAGGGGCCTTCCCTGATCATGACTAAGCAGGATTGACAGGTTGTTTGTGTTTCTTTCCTCTTATAGCAATTTTTAATTCCCCTTTATCATGAGTCAGCCTTGCAGGAGGCTGTTTTGCTGTCATTTGCACCAAATTTATCAAATGGTAGGTTCCATATAAGGTGATTACATTTATTTAGAGGATAGGATGTTGAACAATTTTCTAATATACATCTATAAAAATTAATTCTTGTAAACTTTTATTATATCCATACAGTAGCCTCTCCCTAAAGGAAATAAAAATTGCATGGCCCATTTTAGTCCTGTAAAATGTATCCATAGGAGAGGTGAATATGACTAAACACGGTGTCATGTGAGCCACCATGTGACCCTCACAAGTATTATGTTACCTGGCTTAACTGTATCTAACAGGTGCATGGTAGTATTAAGGAACAGAACATACACAGTTAGAGATGAGCGGAGTTCTCAAAACTTTAATTCAGCTGCTTTGCAGAAACTCACAAAGAAAATGACAAATTATGAAGCACATTTCATTGTGAGTAGTGGGCTCAATGATGGGGAATGGCGATTGCGCTGCGCCCCCCGTAATTGAACCCCTCAGATGCTGCGTTCATCGATGATCGCTGCATCTCAGATGATCATTGAGGACTGTCAGGGGTTAACCTGTTACAAAAAAAAATTAAATACTCACCTTATCCATTTGATCGCAAAGGGCCCTCTGCGGCCATTTTGCTTGAAGATCAGGCTCAAAATCTTGCACGGTGCATGATGACATCATCACGCTGGCTGTCATGGTCACGTGATAAGATTTTGCACGGGATCTTCCATCAAGAGCGCCGTGGAGGACTCTTTGCACGCAAATGGATGAAGTGAGTATAATTTTTTTTGTTTTATTGCAATTTTAGGGAAAATTGATTTGTTACCACAAAGCACAAGGAAATACGGATTTGCGGCAATTCTAATTTTCCCTAAAATTCAGATCCACTTAGCGAAATTCGATTTGTTCAACACTATATACAATATATACAGTATTACTACCTGCATCAGCATCTTATCAAGTCTGTCAGTGTATTTGTAGAAGCAGATCAGTGAGTTGTGTTTGTTTTTTTATAATAAACTTTATTAACAACACATTATCTATAGACAGGCAGCCATTTTACAATATCACCTAGAGACAGGCAGCCATTTCCAAATCACCTACATACAGGGAGCTATGAAAATACACGCCATAATGTAGTTACAGTAATAAACACAATTTAAAAAAATCATAATTCTACCAAAAGTCCCATTTACTTATCACATAAATGTGTCCTGTGTGCAGACCCAGCCCATATGTAATGTAACACTGCTTCTTACTGAATTTCAAGGATTATATGATGTGAAAAGTGTCACATGACTGTCATGTTTCAGGACTGATACATGGGCTATACCATTCTAATGCACATAACGGTCAACCACCTCATATACGAAAGGTATGCATGCAAAAATTTTAAATACATTTATATTAGAAACTTGTATCATTTGAATTTCCAGTTATATAAGCAAATAAATAAAACTATATAAAAACTGGAAAACCTCTAAGTTTAACATTTCTTTCTTGAGATTTTACTCCACTGTGTACACCAGCTCTTCATTAGAGTAAGACTCCTACAATTTTGCAACTGATTTAAATCTAGCTTAAACCAGCTCCAAAAGTTTACCATGCCTACTTTCTTTGTAAAATGCAAAATGGTACAAACTTTTTAAGCAAGGTAATCCCAAAAGCCGCAAAGCCTTATTATTTTATTTTTATTTTTTACTTTTTCAAGACCATGTTCAAGAGTGCAGGGCTTTGTAAATTCCTCCTATGTTTTCCCTGTTTAAGAGTAAAATGTATTTCACTGTTATCTGGGAACCTGTAGCTATTTCCAGCTTCCCATGTTTAGGGCAGTATGAATCTGCTGACAGATTCCCATTAGATATACACCATATCCCATATGTAATAGTCATAGTTTTTATAGTTCAAATATTATGTTCTAATGAAAGAAAACACTGCATTTTTACTGCTTCAGTATAAGTACCATAGGCAATGTTTCAGGCTATAAGTTGTGAGGCTCTTTTTCAAAGGCCAAATGTAGAGATGAGCAAATTTCCTGAAATTCTATTTGGGTCCAATTCAAATAAATCAGTTAGCAGATATGATTCAGGTACGAATAAATTATACTTGAATCAAATGTGTAAGCCCCCTGCTTCTGAGTGAAATGCATCTAACTGTGCAGCTGAAACAGGGAATAATATGGCTGGAAAAAACATTAAGGAAGCCCAAACATAACTGTTCCTTCATAGTTATGATTGTATAAAGAAACACAGCCATTATGTAAACTTTTTCAGAAAACTCAGGTATGTTTTAAGTGTCCTATATCTATATGTGCCACTTTAGGCTACTTTCACATCTGCGTTTTCCTTTCCGTCATATGACATCTGGCAGAGGATCTCAAACCAGAGGAAAACGCTTCAGTTTTGTCCCTATTCATTGTCAATGGGTACAAAATTAAACAACCAGAACAGAGTGCACCAGAATGCATTCCGTTTTCTTGCATTCTCATGCCGGACACAAAACCACTACAAGCCGCATTTTTGTGTGCGGCATGGGAAACTGGACATGACGGATCCAAAATCAAATATCATGTAATTCAATGGTGCCGGATCTTTTTTTTATGGACACAAAAAAAATAGCTCTGGCGCCCATTGACTTACAATGGTATTGACCCGGCATGTTAATTTTCACCATAATACAACCGGATCCATTCTGAACATATGCAGCCGGTTGTATTATTCAAACGGATGTGTTTTCCTGCGGTTGTTTCTACCTGCAGCAGGCATATGCTGGGGTTAGATTAGCAGTGGGCTGATTGCTCAGCTGCTTTATTACTGTGTGCTAATGTTTCTGACAAATGGAACGCCAAGTCATGGGCCTACCAGGTTCTGATCGAGGGACTTGGCACTCTATTTAAACCCCTTCCTGGCCAGACACCAGTGCCAGTGATAGTCTCTGACTCACTAGCTGTGTTCCTGGTATCTTGTTCCTGTGCTTACTGGATTGCCCATTCCTCTGACCCCAGCCTGTCTTCTGACCACTCTGTCTCTCGTTTGGTACTGCGTCATCCGTCTGGGTTTGATCTCAGGTTGCCTTCTGACCATTCTTTGTCTCTTGTTTGGCTTGTCTGGTTCTGACCCATTTATTTATGACTCTGGTATTGTGTTTGTCTGTCTTTGTTGCTTGTCCGTCTCTGCACTTAATTAGTGTAGGGACCATCAACCAGTTGCGGTCTAGCCATCTAGGGCTTGTACGCAAGTAGGTAGGGAAACCGGGCTAGGTTCTCGTCTTAGGGCTCACTGTCTTTGTCCTTACCTACAGTCGTAACACTATCATAGGCTTGTATAGAGCTTCAATGCAAGTCTGTGGAAATTAATAAGCAGTTTTTCCAGACATAAACAGGTCTTCAGACATAAACAACAGAGCAAACCTGTCAGAAAGTCAGTGGGGGAGATATATCAAGACTGGCAGATCCATCCACCAGTCTTGAACTCCCTGCGCTGGCGTGAGATGAGCCTGATTTGTTAAGAAGCAGAAGCCTCTTAACAAATCAAGTGCATCACTACCCTGCTGTGCATCAGAAACTGAAGTCTATGCCAGCTACAGGCTGGCGTAGACTTCAGATATAACTTCTGCCATTTTCTGGCGAAAGTTATAGTAAATGCAGTGGTGGTGTGAAACCACACACCCTTCCACAAAGCCACTGCCCCTTTTTTGGCACTTCAGAAAAGTGCAGAGAAGATCAAAAAGTCGCACATTGATGCCATGTGCCATAATAGTGATTGATAAATGTCCCCCAGAATGTCTGTTTTTTTCCCTACAAAACTGTAGGTATAAAGTCTATCAGTCTTAACTAGCTGTCTTAGCTGCAGTGAAGCTATAGTCTAATAACAGTGAAAATTAACATGATACATTACAATAAATGTATAAATGCAGTTCATCAGTATGAAGCAGTATAAGTGCACAGAACAGCATAAATCACAATGCAAGTTAACTCTCTAAAGTGCAATACAGTAGGGAGTTGATTACTTTCCATAATAGCAATAAGGAATTTGGCCTATCCACTGTAACAAAATATATTGATCACCATCTGGAACCATAGCCAGTAAATTCAGATACTGCTGTTGGTGGGAAGCTAAGGCTACCCCTTCTTCACCAGAGCCTGCTGTAAAGCCAGATAGACTTGGCTGATAGGGACCCAGTTTACATCTGCAGAGTAAGGTAGCTAAAAACTGGTGCAAGCTCATTGGATCAGCTTCCAGCCTCACTGATCGACCAGCCGAGGCTTGACTTGTCAACATGGCAACCCTCACAGGACAGCAGTGCACAAAATCTTGACTGGGTAAACTCCTGACATCCACATTGAAGTGAATCGGAGCAGCGCTACATTAACCAACACCATGCACTGTGTAGACACAGTTTACATCAACAGACTTAGTACTTCTGGGCCATTGAGCACAATTTTATCAAGATGACCTTTTTGATGTACACATCATGCCTATTTAACATGCGCACAAGTATTTTCACCAATAATATCCAACTTGCCTATTATGAATTTGGGATGACCACTGCAAATTGTTTTGTCCTTTGAGGCATCCTTTTCAAATATGCAGAGCATATGAAAAACAAGGTTAACAAAGGCTTTCAAATAAAAGGAACAGAGAATGTTTTAGTAAATTTAGCCACTGTTCTGTACGTTTTGGGTGATACATGTGCCCCATTGGGTTTACAACTAGTTTTATTGGCATTTATCCAGGATAATTATTACAATTTGTTTTATATGAATGGTTTGCAGAGCTTCACAAGGTTACTAACATGCTGCCTCTGCCGATTCTTGCAAAGAATCTGCGGTTCTCCTTGTTTTGCTTAGCTGTACACATTCCTACAATATGCACATACGAAAAGGATTTGGGCTTAATTCTCTTATATGATTATACAAGAAAAGAAATCAGCTGAATGTTACAAATCTGACTCTTCTTCCATTAACGAAGAAACCACAGCCCTGCTCTGTACGCCATGATTGCTCATCGTAATCACATTACTCTGTATGCTTCACAGAAGTAATGAGATTGAAGGCTTCTCGAGAAATGAACAGTCCTAGTCGAATACAACCATGCAAATAAATGATGGAACCAGTAAAGTAAGATTTATGACGTCTGTGACATTTCTTAATAAAACTATCATTTACATGCATGCTTTAATAATACAGTCTGCAAATGATACAATGCAGGCAGCATACTATATACACTGATGTCAACCACATTGACAAGTACACATGGTAGACTGAAATTGCCTTAATCTTTTTCTTTTCAGGTCATGACCTTCCATTGAACTTTAATCATTTCTGGCTCATTAGTTAGTTCCATTGCATGTGCACCTGCCTCCCAACTTAACATCCATTGTGGGAAAAATGTATTAGGGCTATTAAGGGATTATATACTGCACAGGATGTATGTGGTAGCTACTAACCTGATATTTGTTTTCTGAAGATGTGGATAGAGGGGTGGCTGTGGATAAAGTGTTTTTGAAGTTTACAAGTGCATTTGCATTGTCCCTCATAAATGCCTAATGAGTAAATTAAGGTCTATAGGCTTAGAAAGTATGGTTTGTATCTGGATTGAAAACTGGCTCATGAGCCATATCTAGTGAGTGGTGAACTTCTCCTAAGAATTGTCCCCAGTTAAATGTGTTGTACCCCAAGGTTTCTATTGTTGCAGGTGACAACACGCTATGTAGTATAGTGCAGTCTATAAAATAAATTAATAAATTAATTTTCATAACTGGGAAACAGTTAATGTTTAGGCATTTACCTGACAAATGAAGTTCCATGGGGATAAATGTTAACTTATGGGTCTGGATACTAAAAATTTTCATATACTATATGTCCTAATGGAAGCTGGAGGTGCAACTAAGCTGGTAATGGGCTGGGGGATCTTAGTTCTGAAAAAACATTAAGATAGTTAGATTTATTTAGCATTGAGAAGAGCATGATTAATTATAAAAAAGTAAAAAGCTATTTCTATGTAAAATGCCCTCAAAAGACAAGCACTATCTCCATGTAGAGAAAAAAAAGTTTAATCTTCATAGGTGACAATGTTTCTTTACTGAAAGAACTCTGAATCTGTGGAATAGTCTACCTCAAGACATAGTCACAGAAGGTACAGTAGGGCTGATGGCTTCAAAAAAGGCTTAGATAATGTCTTAGATGAAAATAAGAATAGTATTCTTGTTTTGTTGATCCAGTCTGATTGCCACTTGGGATCAGGAGGGAAACGTTTCTTTATTTTAGGACAGATTGGTTTATGCCTTATGGATTATTTTTTTTGCCTTCCCCTAGATCAATAGAATAGAATACATTTGTGTAGTTACCCATACCTCTTTCCTTCATCCACCACCTCTTCCATCACTTGGTTGAGCTTCATCAACATACTGTACACTATATGGATAAAAGCATTGAAACACATACACATTACACCTACAGAAACTTTTAGGACATCCAATTCTCAATCCATGGGAATTAAAATGAGGTTGCCCCCCCCCCCCTTTCCTTTTCAGCTTCTACTCCACTAGGAAGGCTTTCTACGAGATTTCAAGATTTTGCAGTGTATCTGTATCTTTTTGTCCATTTGTCCAGTAGAGAATTTGTTAAGTCAGGCATCTACTGTGCAAATATTTTATACACCAATAAGCCAGTACCACAGCTGTGACAAATTCTTCCAACCTATATAATACCTTAAACAAATGAGGATATGGAAAAACTTAAAACATAACTTTTATTCAAGAATAAAATAAAATAAGACAGCCCTGTACAGATAACATAAAAATGGTGAAACAATCAGTAAAGATAAATAAATGATTGGATCTTACCACCTCTAGTCGTGATGATTTGTTTGTTTATCAGCGAGGTCGGTACCACATACCACAAGGGGTTCTTTCTGTCAGATAAATCCTTATGAGGGGGTGCCCGTTTTTCTCGGCAGGGTCAATCGGGACCAAACTATCTCTCCCTGCGATTGCTCACAGTGTAAAGCGTAAGGAGGGGGGCTATTATTCCCTGCCTATCATACACAGAGCACCCGCCCCCAGACCCCGTCCAGAACCTAACCCTAAAGCGCCCGTGTCCCTACTGAATAACCCTCACTCACATCAGGCATAGGGTACTTTCACACTTGCATTGTGAGGATCCGGCAGGCAGTTCCGTCACCGGAACTGCCTGCCGGATCCGGAAATCCGTATGCAAACGGATATCATTTGTAGACGGATCCAGATGCGGATCCGTCTGACAAATGCATTGAAATTCCAGATCTGTCTCTCCGGTTTCATCCAGAAAAACTGATATGCATGCGAAGACCGGGAAACCGGAGCATTCATAGCATTCATACATTTCAATGGGAATTAATGCAAGTGTTCCGGAATTTTGGCCAGAGAAAATATCGCAGCATGCTGCAGTAATTTCTCCGGCCAAATACCGTAAAGGGACTGAACTGAAAACTTCCTGATGCATACTGAACGGAATGCTTTCCATTCAGAATGCATTAGGATACAACTGAAGCGTTTTTTTTTTCCGGTATTGACCTCCTAGGACGGAACTTAATACCGGAAAAGAATAACGCTAGTGTGAAAGTACCCATATACTGTACATTATCTCCCGCCAGAGTAGCTATGCCTAAATCCTCATCAAATGCTGAATATGCAAATAGCCTTATACTGAAGTATGACTATCTACAATATATTTTTACCTATGAGGTTCAATTATCAAAGTTTAGCACCCATGTATATATATTTTTATGCATTAGGGTATAGGGAGCAAACTTTGATGTCTCATTATGACATTATGAAGGTGGTTACTTAATTTCATCATGAGCCAACATCCCACAACTAGGGTTGAGCGAACCCGAACTGTAAAGTTTGGGTTTGTACCGAACTTCAGGATTTTTTGACCACGGAAAAAAATCATTTAAATCCATCTGTTTAATTGTGGGTGAAAAAATCTTTTTTTTTTTTTCCATAAAGTACCTTGGCGGCCTGCACTGCAAATCTGATGAAATATAATCAGTAAATACAACTGGGACATTGTGGGTAAAAAAACACCTTTTTTTTGCCATAAAGTACCTTTGCGGCCTGCACTGCAAAATCTGATAGTGAAAAAAAAAATCAGCAAATCCATCACTGTGGAGGAAAAAATCATATTATTTTTTCCATAAACTACATTTGCGGCCTTTGCTGCATTTCTAAGAGTCCAATATAATCGTTAAATACTGCTGTTACATTGTGGTTTGAAAAGAACACCCATTTTGTGCTAGATACTACATTTGCAGCCTTTGCTGCATTTCTGACAGTCCAATACAGCCGTTAAATACTGCTGTTATATTGTGGTTTTAAAAAAAACACCCTTTTTGTGCTAGATACTACATATGCGGCCTTTGCTGAATTTCTGACAGTCCAACACAAGCGTTAAATACTCCGGCTAAATTTATTTTGAAAAAAAACACCCATTTTGTGCTAGTCTGCTAGATACTACATTTGCGGCCTTTGCTGCATTTCTGACAGTCCAATACAACTGTTGTGTGACCTCAAGAAATTTTTTCTCTTTATGACACCGGCACAGCCTTACTGTCAGTGAACATAATTGTTGACTATTGGCGGTTACATTGTCGCCTGACATAAACCATCTGTTAGTTTGGTGGGCAAAGAATGAAGAAAGCGTCAAACAAGGGATGTGGCCCTGGTCGTGGTGCTGCTGGTGTTGTTGCAGGGAGAGGACGTGATCGATCTGTGCCAGCTACACGCACAAGTGAAACCCCTTCCTCAGGTGCGAGTAGGCGACAGAACCTGCAGCGGTATTTGGTAGGGCCGAATGCGGCTCTACAAATGGTGAGGCCAGAACAAGTACAGGCGATAGTAGATTGGGTGGCTGACAGTGCCTCCAGTTCCTTCACATTTTCTCCCACCCAGTCTCCTGCTGAAAGATCAGAGTTGGCACCTGCAGCCCATGGCCATCTGTCTTTTAACTCACCCCCTTGCAAATCAGCCATGCAGTCTGAGCCCCAAGTCATGCAGCAGTCTCTTCTGCTTTTTGATGACTCTGCTAGCAGAGTTTCCCAGGGCCATCCACCTAGCCCTGCCCCAGAAGTGGAAGAGATTGAGTGCACTGAAGCCCAACCACTCATGTTTCAGGATGAGTACATGGGAGGACCACCGCAGCACATCTCGAATGATGACGAAACACAGGTGCCAACTGCTGCGCCTTTCTGCAGTCTGCAGACCGACAAGGAGGGCAGGGGTAAAGAGTGGGTGGAAGATGATGTGGAGGACGATGAGGTACTAGACCCCACATGGAATCAAGGTCATGCGAGTGACGTGTGCAGTTTGGAGGAAGAGGCGGTGGTCGCACAGAGGCACCAGCACAGCAAAAGAGGGAGCAGGGTGCAAAAGCGTCTGTTACATTCTTGGGTGACTTTTTACCATTTTTGCCGTGAATAAACCCCTGCTCTGCATAGGTGACAGGGACATAAATTTCAAAAAATCGTCTGTTACATTCTCAGGTTACATTTTAACATTTTTGCCTTATACAAACCCCTGCTCTGCATAGGTGACAGGGACTTAATTTTTGTAAAATCGTCTGTTCAATTGGTGGGTGACATGAACCCAGTTTTGCCGTGAATAAACCCCTCCTCTGCATAGTTGACAGGAACCGAAATTTTTAAAAATCGTCTGGTCCATTGGTGGGTGACATTAACCCATTTTTGCAGTTGAAAAACCCCTGCTCTGCATAGGTGACAGGGACTTAAATTCGAAAATTCGTCTTTAATTAACGCACGCCCCCTCCTTTCTTTAGATTCTTCCGCTTCAATAACGTGTCCCACATTTCCGCCCGATCACATTTCAGCCATTGACTTCGCTTGAATGTTGTATCTCTTTCGCACGCTCCCTCTCCGGCATGGAACCCTGATTTACCGTTACCCGTGATCACCATGGTAGGCGCATAAAAGAACATCGAAAGTTGATAGAAAAGATATCCAATTGGATCATGAACGTCACGGGGACGTGCGATCAGGCAGAAGTTATCTAGAGTCAACAAAGCGGCAGCAGGGCCTCTCCTGTCTAACGTTTCCTAATACAAAATACCGCAGTGACATTCCCTGTAATTTTTTATTAATCATTCCAATAACAGGGCATCATAAGAGTCCTGTATTGTTATTTATCGTCACTACCTCCCCGAGTCGGGAGTGTGTAATTGCCGGGTGCCCCTTCCTTTACTTGGATGCTTCTGCTTCAATAACTTGCCCCACATTTCCGCTTAATCACATTATAGCCATTGACCTCCCTTGGATGTGGTATCCCTTTCTCAGGCTCCCTCTTCGGCATGGAACCCTGATTCCCCTTTACCCGTGATCACCATGGTAGGCGCATAAAAGAACATCAAAAGTTGTTAAGGAAGATATCCAATTGGATCAAGGCCATCACGGGGACGTGCGATCAGGCAGAAGTTATCTAGAGTCAACAAAGCGGCAGCAGGGCGTCTCCTGTCTAACGTTTCCTAATCCAAAATACCGCAGTGACATTCTCTGTAATTTTTTTATTAATCATTCCAATAACAGGGCATCTTAAGAGTCCTGTATTGTTATTTATCGTCATTACCTCCCAGAGTCGGGAGTGGGTAATTGCCGCGCGCCCCCTCCTTTACTTGGATGCTTCTGCTTCAATTAATTGCCCCACATTTCCGCTTAATCACATTTCAGCCATTAACCTCCCTTGGATGTGGTATCCCTTTCTCAGGCTCCCTCTCCGGCATGGATCCCTGATTCCCCATTACCCGTGATTAACATGGTAGGCGCATAAAAGAACAGGGAAGATAGGAATAGGGAAGATATCTAATTGGCTCGTGGACATCACGGGGACGTGCGACATGGTGGAGTAGTATGTGTGCACACGCCTACACGTACTGAATGATGGGTCTGGCCCCTTCAACTTCTGAGTCTCCAAATTGGGCACAAGGCCTGAGCTTGCCCTTTATGCATTGAAGGTACTGGCGTTCCATGCAGCCAGTGTATTGTCTGAATGTTTGTTTAGCACGGCAGGAGGGAGTTATCACAGACAAGCGCAGCCGCCTGTCCACAGCCAATGTGGACAAGCTCACATTCATTAAAATGAATCAGGCAGGGATCCCACAGGACTTGTCCGCACCTTGTGCAGAATAGACCTGTATACCGGCCTCACCCAGCCACTCCAGCGCACTTTCTCTTTTTTTTTTATATTTCCCAATGTTTTGGGGTCTACCCAAATTTAAACAAAAAATAATAATAATAAAATAAAATAAAGAACAAAACTAAAAAACAGTGTTGGCTACCTCCTCCACCGCCGCTTCCACCTACACCACCAAATCCACCGCCTCCTCAACCTTCTACTCTATATGGACCTCCTCCTCCTATGTTATTTGAAGTCATTTCCCTATCCACATTTGTTTGCAGAGCACTTGCCATGCTCTTAACCCCATTTTTCTGCCTTTTGCAGCCCTCTAGCCCTTTCCATGACTTTTTTATAGCTATTTTAGTGCTCCAAAGTTCGGGTCCCCATTGACTACAATGGGGTTCGTGTTCGGGGTCAAGTTCGGGTCCTGAACTCAAACTTTTTTGTGAAGTTCAGCCGGACCCGTTTAACCCGAACATCCAGGTGTCCGCTCAACTCTACCTACAACCTTTACAATGGAACTGCATTTAGCCACATTTCTCACATTATTTTTGGATGAAAAACCTTACACAAATCACTCTTTTTTTTTTCTTTTACTCTAAGGTTTTGTGTTCTATGTAGATTTCAATGGGAAATGGTATTGTTTGCTTGTCAATATCATCATGGCCCTGTAGAGATATTTATATACTCTCCTGTCTCATGTTGTTTTTAATCCACCATGTAGTTTAAACTTCCTGGCTTTTCAATATAGTTAAAATATCTGTGCAGTGGATTGGCCAATTGTTATGTTTCATTTCATATATAAAATTACTATATAATCCATGGAAATCAAAGAAAAAATTAATCTTTTGAGAATGAGATTTAATTGAACTACACTAACCCTTCCACAGCACGGGTTCACACTCAGAGTACAACAAGACTAATGGCTGACATGCTCTCCTGTTCTTCCACAAAAAAAACAAAAGCACATTTTGTTTTTCACCTCCATGAAATATGCATACTATATATACTATGATAGAAAGTACTAAAATATAAGTTTTCTGAAACATTTTAGAAATTATGTCTAATTGGGAGGGAATCATTAGAATGCAGGAGGTCAAAAATGTAACATTTTCCTTCCACCCTTACTGCTAAGCCTGTTTTTATTTAGCTATTATTTCATGGCCACAGTTACAGGTTTTCCAACATAGTTGCCAGTACAAGCTAACATCTTGTGTCATGTTTTGAAGACATTTTGCTGAGATGTTCTTACCACTGCAGAATATCTCTTCTTTTGTGTAGTGTAGTTATGTTGGTTATCACTTCTCTAAGGCTATTATCACACTAGCGTTGTTACTGGATCCAGCAGGCTTCAGCAAAAACGCTTCCGTTACTGATAATACAACCATCTGCATCCGTTATGAACGGATCCGGTTGTATTATCTGTAACATAGCCAAGACGGATCAGTCATTAACTCCATTGAAAGTCATAGGGGGACGGATACGTTTTCTATTGTGTCAGATTGTGTCTGCATCACAGGACGGAAAGCAAACCGCAGCATGCGGTATGAGAACGGAACGGAATGCATTTTGGAGCATTCCGTTCTGCTCAGTTACATTTTGTCCCCATTGACAATGAATGGGGACAAAACTGAAGTGTTTTATTCCGGTATTGAGACCCTATGACAGATCTCAATACCGGAAAATATTAACGCTAGTGTGAAAGTAGCCTTAATTGATTTTTTACTGAATTACCACTTCGTTTGATTAAGAAAAAAAAAAAAAAAAGCTAACAGTTTATGAAAAGCTAATTCAAAAGTGACAACCAATGTGGCTGCACTTCCTCTTGTCACTCTTGCAAAAGTTTACTGTCAATACTAAGGTCATTATTGTCCTTGCAAGGCAGCTTGGATGGCTCTGCATTCTATATCCTGGGTAGATATTATATCCAGAATAAGAAAAAATTACTCTGAAACAAGATAAGTGAGCAATATTATCGCTTGAAGAAGAGTTGGTTACATCTTTAATGTGTAACTGTCTTTTTTTTTGCTAATGTGTAGGGACAGGGATAAGAAACATTTCTCTAATATACTTTATTTAGGGAAAACATTTATGTATAGTAGAAAACTTGGACTGAAATGCCCCCTAGCAGCATTTTTCAGAGCCACCGCTCAGGGACATCCTTCTTCACTGCTGCGCTGGCTAGGAACATAGGGAGATGGGCTGGGAGCTGCCAGGGAGCTCTTCTCCTGTACTCCCGGGGTGTTGTGTAATGAACCAGCCGCTGGGAGCGATGCCTGTGTAAGTGGTAAGTAATCACTACAGGCAATGCGGGAGGCAGGGGGAAGCTCCACTACTGTATAGGGGACAGTTCTATACTATAACTGTATAACAGCTTCCCCCTGCCTCCCTGCATTGCCTTTAGTGATTACCTACCACTTACACAGGCATCGCTCCCAGCGGCTGGTTCATTACACAACACCCCGGGAGTACAGGAGAAGAGCTCACTGGCAGCTCTGGCCATGCTGATCAGTGAGCAGGAACTAAGAGGATCATTTATCAAACTGGTGTAAAGTAGAACTGGCTTAGTTGCCCATAGCAACTAATCAGATTACATCTTTCATTTTGGACAGCTCCTTTGTAAAATGAAAGGAGATTAATGACCCCCTAAATGTATACATTTATTGACATATTAATATATATTTAATCTATTATAACTGTATTAGTCCCACTATATGAGAGAGCAGTGAGGGCAGACGCCCACCAGCTCCCAGCCCATTTTCCTTGTCAGTGAAGCACTGCGCTGTTAGGGTTTGCACTAGCGTTAGGGCATTCCGTTATAGGTTCCGTTTATAACGGAATATAATGGAAATCCCAGACGGAATGCAAAACGGAAGCCTTTAAGAGGCATTCCATTTTGCTCAGTCCTAATAGAAGTCCATGTGCAATCATAACGGATCTATCGGGTTTCAGTTATGCAGGACGGAAAAATATGTTGGACCTGTGTGATGTTTCGAGGTTTATAAGAAAACTATGTCCTATGCAGGGCATTAGATCGAGGAGAAACACATTGATTACATACAAATTTGAGTATTAGATAGAAATTCTGCAGTTCCGACTTGGGTATGGACACAGATCTTTAGGTGAGAGTATGGGTTGTCAATAGGCCTGTAAGATAGACTTGAGGAACATTCTATCTAACATTCTTCTGCTGCTCACTTTAAGTTTAGGATCCAAAATATTTGGTAAATGCCTATCATGGTCATAGTAGCATATAGACATACACTATAAAACTGATATCACCAGCGTCCTAATATACTGCAAAATCATCAAATACACTATAACTTTTTCTTTCATCACCCAAATTATCAAAATGTATTTTTTATCCAATATAGATAAATCACTTTTCATCCGAATGGGAATACTTTGGGAGAATTTTGAGTATATTTTAACACACGTGGCATTTTCTAAGTCAATTTAAATTTCCCTGTTGAGATTGGGCAGTGATGGGTTCATGACCTCCTGCCCACAGACAAAACACTTTTACCTGATTTTGGGTCATTGTTTGTTATAACGAGAGGTAAATAAATTTCCAGGAAGTGTTCTAGGGTTTGAGGCAGTATTGGAGGAGCTAGCAGTAGAGACGGGGCTTTCCAGTTAGCATCAAATGTGTGTTAGCTTGTGTAAAATAAGGTGTGTGGTTATGCAACTATGGACTGTGGTAAGGTTTTGTATCATATTATACTACGGGGTGGGCCATTTATTTGGATACACCTTAATAAAATGGGAATGGTTGGTGATATTAACTTCCTGTTTGTGGCACATTAGTATATGTGAGGGGGGAAACTTTTCAAGATGGGTGTTGACCATGGCGGCCATTTTGAAGTATGCCATTTTGAATCCAACTTTTGTTTTTTCAATAGGAAGAGGGTCATGTGACACATCAAACTTATTGGGAATTTCACAAGAAAAACAATGGTGTGCTTGGTTTTAAGGTAACTTTATTCTTTCATGAGTTATTTACAAGTTTCTGACCACTTATAAAATGTGTTCAATGTGCTGCCCATTGTGTTGGATTGTCAATGCAACCCTCTTCTCCCACTCTTCACACACTGATAGCAACACCGCAGGAGAAATGCTAGCACAGGCTTCCAGTATCCGTAGTTTCAGGTGCTGCACATCTCGTATCTTCACAGCATAGACGATTGCCTTCAGATGATACGAGATGTGCAGCACCTGAAACTACGGATACTGGAAGCCTGTGCTAGCATTTCTCCTGCGGTGTACAATAACTATATAGTGGTAGATACCAGTTGAACACAGGTGCTATGCAGAACATAAAGGTAATTTCTGTAGTTAAATACAGTGACTCAAAAGTGAGTCTGATATTCTCTTTCCTTTTATTCTTCATTCGACCCAGACAGCTATGACAACTTTTACTGATGAATGAAAACTTTACTGCTAAGACATTTTTGGCCCTTAACTTTTGCACCCATTTCTAGCCTCTGTAGCATCATAAATAAACTCAGATCTCTTTGGTGACCTTATAACAATGATAGTCATAACACCAGCCATAGACATGACATCCATAGACACCCCCCCCCCCCCATCATAATGACAGGATGGATCCCCATAAGACTGACAACCATACTACCTTTAAAACAGTGATTTCTATAATTACTCTAATAACAGGCACTGCAATTGAACCCTCCTAACAGTGACAACCATAGACCCTTTTATAACAGTAACAGCCATAGACCCTGCATAACAGTAACAGGTACAGACCTCCCCATAACAGTGACAGCTAAAGATCTCTCATAATATCCACAAAGTCTCCCATGACATCCACTGCATCTCTATAGAGTACCTGAAATAGGACCCTGCACAGTAATGGTCACAGCATATACAGCAGGGTCCCTATAATACAATTCAGCTCTTTCTAGATCTGCTTCTCTAACACGTCTTGACAGAAAAGGAAGCAGCTTAGAGCAACAGCAACAATGCTAGAGTTGTGGTCTTGTGACCCTGAAGATTGCCGACTGCGGCCTTGGCACCTAATTGTAGGTGATCATGCACTTTTGCAGGCTACGGAATGGCCAAATGTACTGTCATTTTAGAGAGACACTGTCTGCCAAAAATGGGCCATAGCAGCTTCCTGGTGCGCCCTGGCTCCTCCACACCCTGCATAAAACTAACACTATGATCAGTATCTTTCCTGATCGCAACCTGATTAATTTGCTTGGTTTGTATTGGTAATTCTGATTTGTTACCATACAGACATGATGTGAAATCTGTAAGGTGAGTGAAACCACACACAGAGAAGATTTCGAGATGTAGCTACGGCACTTTGGAAAGCTTCCATACTTTGGTCTAAGTAGTGATATCTTAACTCACATAGCTCACAGGAGCAGAGAGTGTTAGAATGAAGCCTGCAAATAGCTTTTAGGTGACATAATAACTGGAGCATTATTAATTGGACTGACCTTCATATAGTTACATCCTATCAAATCAATGGACTCTGCAGAGAAATCCTTACTTTGTTTAAAACCCTTAATACCAGAACACAACAAATCATAATTGTATATTTCTCTATCTAATGTCACGTTTTATTTCAAAACCTCAAACTGTAGTATGTCCTATAAAACCACAATATCCAAACGTCAAGATAACCAGTAACAATAATAAGTAAATTAAAAAGCTTATTTATCATACTTTAGGATGTCAATATATGTATAATGCAATAATTACTGTTGATCGAGCACTTGGGTGCTCGAGTAGAACACCTCGGGATGAACACAATGGGAGAACCCAAGCATTAAACCAGGCACCCGCTGCTCTGAAGAGGGGAGGGTTTCTGGTTCACATGAAAAGGTCAGAAATTGATGGAAACACCACCGAAATGGTTCGGGAACAGCATGGGGAGGATGTCTGGATGCATCTTGGACTCCCAGGTCGGTGCTGGGAACGATGTTGTCCGAGTAGTATGCCAATTTTACATACTGACAATAATACGCACAAAACCGAAGATAAAATAGATTTTAGAAGAAAAATTGTTAGGAAACATTCTTTCCTGTATATTTACTTGTATATAAAGTGCAATTGCTGTCAAAAATTACAAGGAAGAGGCACTCATATACAACCTGTATATCACATAAAGGAGGGCCTCATTCACATTGTGATACAATTGTTCATGTAGTGGGACTCCTACACTCATAAAGCCTATGCACTAAGTTAAAGGGCTGCCAAAAATTACAAGGAATCGGCACTCCAATACACATTTTATTACACATAAAGGAGGGCATCATACACACCCTTGAAAAATTATGATTACTTGCCTGCTGGTGACCCTCAAAAACATTAGGGGCGAGGGCCTGCTGCTGATCTGACCATCTAAAACATTAGTGGTGAGTGCATGCTGCTGATCTGACCATCTAAAACATTATGGGCGAGGGCCTGCTGCTGAGCTGACCATCTAAATCTTTAGGGGTGAGGGTCTGGTGCTGATCTGACCATGGAAAAAATTATGGTCGAGGGCCTGCTGCTGATCTGACCATCGAAAAATACCTTTTACCATCAAATATTGATTGAGGCCTGCGATATACCTACTTCCACAAATACTGCTCTTCTCTAGGTACTTAGGCACAGGGTCATTTTTAAAATGACAGGCAGAGGAAGAAGCAGGCCATTCTGCCTTCTGCTTCTGCAACCTCCTCATCCTCTGTATCTGCACCCTTTTCACTCTCTGCTGTGTGCACCCCCAAATACACCACCAGCATAGCCCCTCCACTGAAGGGGAATTATTTTCCCATCCATTCCCAGACCTTACCGATGCGCAGCTATTCTTGGCATCGGATGAGGAAGAGGAGGTAGCAATGGCCGCCACCCAGCGGTCTGACGACAGTACCCAGATCAGCCCAAGGAGGGAGGTCCCCACTGTTTCTGCCTACTCCGAGATCTCAAATGTCAGTGGTGGTGAAGATGGACGTCACATGGGTGCCCACAAGAGAGAAAGAGGAGGGGAGTTCAGAGGGAGAGACGGAGCAGCAGAGGGAGGAGGTGAAGGAGGAGAAGCAGGCAGAGCTCGCAGGGCACAGTAGGCAAAAAGCAGACTGCAAATGTATCAGAAGCGAGCCATCCACCATGTACGGTCACTTCTGGCGTTCCAAGGACGCCGGCACATGGCTCCGCAGTGTGGGCTTTTTTTAACGTGTCAGCTGCTGACAATAGTGTTGCTATCTGCAGCCTGTGCTGTCAACGCATAAGTCACAGTAAGCCCAACACTCACCTAGGGACGACCGCCTTAAGAAGGCAACTGGCTTCCCATCACAGAGCCCAGTGGGAGCAACGCTGTCAGAACCCACAAAGCCACACTCCCGGCGCTCCACGCCCTGCCTCTTCTCCTTCTCCTCTCTCCTCCCATTTGTCCTCCACTCCACCTTCCACCATGCCGTTGTCGCGTTCATCTGGCAGAAGGCAGGCTTCCGTGGCCCAAATGTTCGAGCGTAAAAAGTTGATGACACCAGATAACCCTCTTGCCCAACAGCTGACTTGTCAGAACTGCTGGCCCGCCAAACCGCTGGCTTGTCAGAACTGCTAGCCCGCTAACTACAGGGAGTGCAGAATTATTAGGCAAGTTGTATTTTTGAGGATTAATTTTATTATTGAACAACAACCATGTTCTCAATGAACCCAAAAAACTCATTAATATCAAAGCTGAATATTTTTGGAAGTAGTTTTTAGTTTTAGCTATTTTAGGGGGATATCTGTGTGTGCAGGTGACTATTACTGTGCATAATTATTAGGCAACTTAACAAAAAACAAATATATACCCATTTCAATTATTTATTTTTACCAGTGAAACCAATATAACATCTCAACATTCACAAACATACATTTCTGACATTCAAAAACAAAACAAAAACAAATCAGTGACCAATATAGCCACCTTTCTTTGCAAGGACACTCAAAAGCCTGCCATCCATGGATTCTGTCAGTGTTTTGATCTGTTCACCATCAACATTGCGTGCAGCAGCAACCACAGCCTCCCAGACACTGTTCAGAGAGGTGTACTGTTTTCCCTCCTTGTAAATCTCACATTTGATGATGGACCACAGGTTTTCAATTGGGTTCAGATCAGGTGAACAAGGAGGCCATGTCATTAGATTTTCTTCTTTTATACCCTTTCTTGCCAGCCACGCTGTGGAGTACTTGGACGCGTGTGATGGAGCATTGTCCTGCATGAAAATCATGTTTTACTTGAAGGATGCAGACTTCTTCCTGTACCACTGCTTGAAGAAGGTGTCTTCCAGAAACTGGCAGTAGGACTGGGAGTTGAGCTTGACTCCATCCTCAACCCGAAAAGGCCCCACAAGCTCATCTTTGATGATACCAGCCCAAACCAGTACTCCACCTCCACCTTGCTGGCGTCTGAGTCGGACTGGAGCTCTCTGCCCTTTACCAATCCAGCCACGGGCCCATCCATCTGGCCCATCAAGACTCACTCTCATTTCATCAGTCCAGAAAACCTTAGAAAAATCAGTCTTGAGATATTTCTTGGCCCAGTCTTGACGTTTCAGCTTGTGTGTCTTGTTCAGTGGTGGTCGTCTTTCAGCCTTTCTTACCTTGGCCATGTCTCTGAGTATTGCACACCTTGTGCTTTTGGGCACTCCAGTGATGTTGCAGCTCTGAAATATGGCCAAACTGGTGGCAAGTGGCATCTTGGCAGCTGCACGCTTGACTTTTCTCAGTTCATGGGCAGTTATTTTGCACCTTGGTTTTTCCACATGCTTCTTGCGACCCTGTTGACTATTTTGAATGAAACGCTTGATTGTTCGATGATCACGCTTCAGAAGCTTTGCAATTTATCTCACTATTTTTGACTTTTCTGAGCCTGTCAAGTCCTTCTTTTGACCCATTTTGCCAAAGGAAAGGAAGTTGCCTAATAATTATGCACACCTAATATAGGGTGTTGATGTCATTAGACCACACCCCTTCTCATTACAGAGATGCACATCACCTAATATGCTTAATTGGTAGTAGGCTTTCGAGCCTATACAGCTTGGAGTAAGACAACATGCATAAAGAGGATGATGTGGTCAAAATACTCATTTGCCTAATAATTCTGCACGCAGTGTACTGCCATATAAACTGGTGGACTCGGAGGCCTTTAGAAAAATTGTGGCCATTGGCACACCGCAATGGAATATTTCTCCCAGAAGGGCATCCCAGAGCTATAACGCCACGTTCAGTGGCAAGTGAATATATCTCTGGCACACAGTGTTGGTACCAAGATATATCTGAGCACAGACATGTGGTCTAGCAAACATGGGCAGGGAAGGTACATAACTTTTACTGCCCACTGGGTGAACCTTCTGACGGCCGTCCAGCATGTAACCTGTGGCTCCCGTGTGGATTTGGTGTTACCGCCAAGCATTGTATGCAAGCCTGCCTCTTTTTCTTCTCCTCCTACTCCATCCTCCGTCTCGTCCTTTTCCAATGCTACCGCCTCTTCCGCTGCGCCCCACAAGCTCCCCAGAACCTATTTAACGTCCAGGACGTTTTGCAGCAGGCCAGGAAAATCTCTGCCCATTTTAGAAGATCTTACACGGCCATGGCTCGCCTTGCTGACGTTCAGCAGCGACACCACTTGCCCTTCAGACGTCTGATTTGTGACAGCCCGACACTCTGGAACTCCACCTTGTATATGCTTGATAGGCTGCTCCAGCAGCAACGTGCCGTTACCGACTACCTGTAGGAACTCTGCGGCAGGACAGGTTCTGGGGAGCTTGGTTTCTTTTCACCGCGCCAGTGGCTGCTCATGCGCGATGCATGCAGACTTCTGTGGCCATTTGATGAGATTACCAAACTGGTCAGTCGCAGCCAGGGCGCCATCAATGACATCATACCTTACGCCTTCTTTCTGGAGCGTGCATTGCGTAGTGTCATTGATCTAGCCGTCGAGGAGCAGGAGCTGGAAGATGAGGATAGTCGCAATGCTAAATGAATTCCCCGGGGGGCTACTCCATCTGAGACAAGTCAGCAGGAGTCTGAAGAGGAGTCAAAGGAGGATGGTGGCTGGGGGGGGGGGAGGAGGAGCAAGAAGAGCAGGCTTTGAGGGGGACTTTAAACATTCGGGGATCCCTGGTGTTGTCCGTGGCTAGGTGAAGGAGACCGAGGACGACATTCTCCTGGGTGATGAGCAGGAAACAGGGCGCTCCACCGCTTCCAATTTAGTACAAATTGGGGCAACATGCTCCAGTGTTTGAAGAGGGACCCCCATATAAAAAGCATAAAGGGCAATGACCAGTACTGGGTGGCAATGTACTTAGACCCCCGGTACAAACACAAAATGGCGGACATGTTACCAGCATCACAGAGGGCTGCAAGAATGCAGCATTTCCAGGCCTTGCTGCGAGAGATGCTGCATTCTGCTGTTGTGGGCGCTGGCAGAGGAAAGGTGTGAAACAGGTGTGGGTACCAATCCTACCAGAAGAGGGCGGTTTAAAGATATGTTGGTCACTTAGGATATGAGATCATTATTGCAGCCAACCCATCGACAGCCTCCCTCTGGATCCAGCCTCAGGGAATGCCTAAACCGACATTAGGTTAAGGGCCGATGTGGACGCTCTGAGAAGCGAGGAACCCCTGGACTACTGGGTGTGCAGGCTTGACCTGTGGCCAGAGCTGGAACAATTTGCCATGGAACTTTTGGCTTGACAATCGTCGAGTTTCCTGTCCGAAAGGACGTTCAGCGCAGCTGGGGGGATCGTGACCGATAAGCGCACTCGCCTAGCTCAAGACAGTGTGGACTACCTCATATTACTAAAAATGAATGAGGCATGGATCTCGGAGGAATTCAACACTGTGACGACCACGTGTAATTGATTTTCCTCATACCAGCCCACACATATCCGCCATCACCCAGAACAAAGAATGGTCCTTGTCTTATGTATATGCAGCGGCATAAAAAGCCTTTTCTGTCAGGTGAATGCCTAATTTTTGGGGCCTGTACTGCAGTGGCCTACAGTAAAAATTTTATCCAATGACCGCCTAATGTACCTCCAGCCACATAATCACAAGTTCTTTTCTGTCAGGTGAATGCCTAATTTTTGGGGCCTGTATTGGCCTACAGTAAAACTTTTATCCAGTGACCGCCTAATGTACCTCCAGCCACATCATCACAAGTTCTTTTCTGTCAGGTGAATGCCTTATTTTTGGGGCCTGTACTCCCGTGGCCTAAAATAAAAAATTTCTAGGCTCCAGCAGGGCACATTTTTGAGAGTTTCCCTTTAAGACGCAAAAAAATAGCCCCTGATTAAAATACATATTTTTTGTGGGAATTTTTGCCAATGATCCCCCTCTGGTATTTCACTGTCTATGTTGTGGGACTATTTGTGCACTTCTAGTAAGTATTTGATAGCTGCAAATATGACCTGAAGGTTTTTCAGGTTCGCCTTCCATTAAAGTCAATGGGGCCCGCCACGGACTCGCGGTTCACAAACACGCGTTCGCGAACCGTCCCGGCCGATGTTCATCCATCACTACACTGGATGTCATAGATATTTTTAGTATGAGCACACGTTAAACAGAAGATGTAGCACAGATAATGTCGATGTCCACAGCGTCTATGGAAAAAGTACACTGGATATCAGATATTTTTAGGATGCCCAAACGTTATACAGGAGATGTAGCGCAGGTAATGTAACTGTCCGCAGCGGACACCGTCTATGGACAAAGTACACTGGATGTCACAGATATTTTTAGTATGCGCACACGTTAAACAGGAGATGTAGCGCAGGTAATGTAACTGTCCGCAGAGGACACCGTCTACGGAAAAAGTACACTGGATGTCACAGATATTGTTAGGCTGCGCACACGTTACACACGAGATGTAGTGCAGATAATGTTGCTGCCTGCAGTGGCCAAACAATTGTACGCAATTTAGCGCAGGTTGCGCTAAAAATATATATTGCTGCCAGATACAACTATAGTCCTTAAAAGGACTTTTGGGTCTCTAACACCAACCCTGCCTTACAAAAAAAAAAATTCAATTCCCTACACTATCTGTCCCTTCTACAGCACAGCTCTCCCTGGCTAAGACTGAGCTGAACCACGTGTCATCGTGCTTTATAGTGCTCGATGATGCATTTCAGCCAGCCAATCACTGTAATGCCAATAACCAACATGGCTACGGCATTACAGTGAGTGGCAGAACTTACCTGCACAATTATTTGCTGCATAGCAGCCAACAAACGTGCAGGGAGGAGACTCGAGCACAGGTGTTCGGCCGAGCATGCTCGCTCAACATTAGCAATAATCATAGAGGATAGATAGATAGATAGATAGATAGATAGATAGATAGATAGATAGATGCCACCCTGTCATGGATAAATGGGCCCGACATACTTGATCAAGGATGTGCGGTGGATCTTCTAATTTTCATATAGTAAGTATGGCAGTAATGGAGTTTACATTTATTCATGTTTTCAATGCTTGCATGTATCTTTGTGTATAAAGCAGTGTGCTGCTACTTGTAGTCCTTGTTTGCTTTTGCATTGCAGCCATGGTAGCGAGCACCTGAACTCCTTTTATACATAGTTTGAGGTGCTGGTCTAATCCTGCAGAGGGAAGCATACTTACCTGCTTCCTATCTCTGGGTTCGGGCTACTGCAATCTCCCACAACCGCTGCCTCCCTCCGGTCTCTGTGTGTCAACATCCCGTTTGATACTGGTCACATGGCCATGAGACTAGCAGTAGTAACATGTCCTCCATCTGTCATGTCACTGGGTCACTTAGTCATTGGCTGCAGAGGCCACGTGACCCACGTCAAACAGGTTGACATGTAGAGATCAGAGCAAGGCAGTGTGCAGTACCCCAGACCTGGGCATATCTGCAACTGTTCTATGTAATATAGTGTTCTTATATTTTATATTGTAATGTTATGTACATCAGCAATAATAAGCTATGGTTGGCATTAGGAATGGAACTTACCATTCCATTTCTCCCCTCTTCGTGGGAGTGGGCTGGTCTGACTTCCTGCCAGGAAGGAGAGTTCTAGTGCTGTGATGCCCAACCTGCGGCACTTCAGCTGTTGCAAAACTACAACTCCCAGCAAGCCCACAGCTATCAGCCTACAGCAGGGCACGGTGAAAGTTGTAGTTTTACAACAGCTGGAGGGCCGCAGGTTGAGCATCCTTGCTCTAGAGAGCTAGCTAGGCTAGTGAGGAGTGAGGAAGCACGAACATCTGATCATGTTACAGGGATCTTAGGGCTACAGAATCAGGTCAATCTGTGAGGAACACTGCTCCAGGAAGAATGAAGGTCCAAGACCGTGGATATTCTTCAGAGCTACAGTCCGCAGGGTGACCAGCAACTAAAGTGTCATAAATTCTGCTGCAGGTGAGGGAGACATGTTTTGTGCAAAATGGGGCATGTGCAAAGAATTGCAACTTTATGGCACCACTATACTGGCTCAGGGGACTTGACAAATCTCCCCCTGTTTAAGCGGTGACATGTATAAATGTCCCCAACATCTAGATCACACTTGTTATGCTTTTCCAAGCCAAAGTCCTGTGTCCGCACTGCCTGTCATTGGATACCTGGCAAAAGTAACGAATTGTTTCTCATTCAAAAGAAAATTGAGCTCAATACTAAAGTGTGACATCCACACAGCATGGAAAATACTGCCATGGTATATTTAATGGCCAATATTCCGAGATGCAGTGCATATAAAAAGTATTGATCAGTGGCAAACCCACCACCACCATAGAGGTAGACTATGAGGCCTGGGGGCATGAGGGGGCTGGTACTAAACTGCTTCACCCGTTTATAGATTTCCTGTAGATTACTTACAACCTCCACTGAAGGCAATGGTAATGATATAAATTCTTATAGACTGTGCTCCCCCTAGTGGTAGCTTTAGGCAGGCAATTTAATAATAAAGTGTGGGAAGAGAAGCAGAGTTATCAGTGTGTTAATGTTGTCTGGTATCAATACACAATGAGCACCATATTTATTAAGCACCTGTTCCACTTTTTCTGACATAGAAGTCGGATAAAATGGAAAGTGTAGGTGGAAAGCAATTTTTTATTACTTTTTTTATTTTTTATTAAACAGTTCTTCCACTTAAAAAAAAAAGTCATAAATTCTTTTAAAAATTAAAAATTTGAGGAGTTGAGCTTTGCATTCTAGAAACATAGAAACATAGAATGTGTCGGCAGATAAGAACCATTTGGCCCATCTAGTCTGCCCAATATACTGAATACTATGGATAGCCCCTGGCCCTATCTTATATGAAGGATGGCCTTATGCCTATCCCATGCATGCTTAAACTCCTTCACTGTATTTGCAGCTACCACTTCTGCAGGAAGGCTATTCCATGCATCCACTACTCTCTCAGTAAAGTAATACTTCCTTATGTTTCTTTTAAACCTTTGACCCTCTAATTTAAAACTATTTCCTCTTGTAGCAGTTTTTCTTCTTTTAAATATGCTCTCTTCTTTTACCTTGTTGATTCCCTTTATGTATTTTAAAAAATTCTCTGTTGTCAGTGAGTGTTTAACCTACTCTGACTGGGACAAGAAGCTCATATTAAGTTTTGCTATGGGGCCCTATGTTATCTGTTTATGCCAGTGGTATTTATCCTTCTTTTTCTCAGTCAAGAAAGAATGCAAGAGGACATCTTTTCATGGTTACCGTTAGCCTTGATTGTATTGTTTGTAGCTTGCACTCAAACCTATAAAAAGCTTAAACACACCAACTCAAATATCTTACCTTGTACTCACTTGTGCCCCATATCAGAGGTGTAGCTCGTGGGGGGCAGCCTCCCTGGCCCACTGATGAGGGGGCCCACCAAGGGAAGATATCTGGCTTTAGGCCGGACAGTCCTTCCAAGTCCTCCATCTGACACTAGGGCTGAGGGATGCTTGGGAGTTCTCCTTTCAAACTCAGACAGCATTATTGCCAGCAAGGATTGTATACACTGCAAGAGCTGAAAGACCTGTGATGATATCACCATCATGTGAAATGTGCAGGAGGTGCAGGAGCTCAGCAGTGGAGGGGAAAGGTCGTGGGGAAGGACCTGTCAAGATGTCATGTGACATTAGGGAGCAGAGCTTTGTGTGCAAGAGAAGAAAGTGGAAAAGGATGGATATACAGTAGTATAAGAGTCAGGGAAATGCTGGGAATTGTAGTTCTCAACTACGGTAATACCTCTTCCCTGTAATGTCCTCTGATATCACATAATATCAGCCTGAACATGCTGGGAGTCTTAGTTCAGTCCTTTTATATCCCCTTCCTGTAATGTCCTCTGATATCACATAATATCAGCCTGTATATGCTGGGAGTTGAAGTTCAGTCCTCTTAATCTTCCTTCCTATAATGTCGAATATCAAACTCTTGAAGGCAGCGAGTTAAATATTGTAGGTGGCAAGTTTAGTGAGTAAAATAATAATTATGTGTAGATGTCTCGTGTAAATTGGCTGATGGAGTTGTGTACATTATAGTTTTCCATTCTGTGTGTTGTAGTATGGTGCCCCACTGTCCTGGGTATGATTTTCTCTTTTTGGGGATGTGAAGTCCTCTTTTTTGGGGTTATGAAGGTGGCCACTCTAAACGGCACAGATGCTGACTGTGTATGGGGGTGCCGGAGGGGGTGCACTTTTAAGAAATGAGCACTTCCATTGTAGAAGTGCTCATTACAGCCTTAGAGGAGGCCCACGGAGCGGTGAGTATGCAATTTATTCACCACTCCTTGGTCTTCTTCTGCAGGCGCTAGCACTGCCTAGGTCCCAACAGCGAAGTGCAGCACTGGTACCAGAACACAGTGCTATCAGTGGTGACCATGGCACCCGGTAAAGGAGAGGTGAGTATGATTTTTGTCTGGTCTGAGGTCTGGATGTAGGTCTGGGACTGGCCCCGGTTTGTATGAATTAGAGGTCTGTATAAATTTGGGGTCTGTATGAATTTGAGGGCTGATCAGGGGTCTGCTTAAATTTGGGGGTTGATATGGGGTCAGTATGAATTTGGGATTCGATCTAAGTATGTATAAATTTGGGGACTGATTTGGAGTGTAAACGGCAGTCTATGAATCTGGGGTCTATAAATTTGTGGGATGATAAAGGGACTGTATGAATTTGTGGGGTCATTTAGGGTCTGTATGAATTTGGGTGATCATTTGGGATCTGTATGAATTTGGGGCTCATTTGGGGTCTGTATGAATTTGGGGTCTAATCTGGGGTCTGCATGAATTTGGGGTCTAATCTGGGGTAGATGTTCTGTGCCCCCCAACACAACTAGCGAACCACTAGCAAACCACCAGCTGCACCTTTGTCCCATCTTGACATTTATAAAGGATACTGGATGTAACGGATCTCCTGGCACCCTGACTGGGTACCTCCGTTGATGGATGCTCCTAGTGCTTCCGGAGGGCTTCAAGCACTCCACTTGACACCGTAATCACTGCCGCAGCTTGGTTGAGGTCTCGCCGTCTTCCACACACCCTGGGCCCAAGACTAGGATCCAACTTTCAGTAGGTAGAACCATGTTGTAATCCCAGGGGAGTATAATACCGATAGCAATCCCCAGAGTAAATATAGCTGTTCCCCCACACATGAGATGACACTTGAAGGTAAAACAGGAACTCCCTTTATTGAAGATCCACTCAGTATATATACAGTTCAAGAAGTCTAACAGCATAACGCAATCAACCATGAACAACATGCAAACAGACATCTTCACCCACTCCATAATGAATAAATAGGGAGAGAGGAGACACATGTGATGGGATTATCTCCTGAGTGTATCAAAGGGTGATCTACTCATCTAGGAGTCGGCTGCTCCTAGAGTCAGCTATCTTAATCCCATTACTAACACAATCAGTGGGAGTCTCAGTGCAGAGTTAACCCTTTTTGTGTTGCTGAATCCACACCATGCTTTTTTAATGGGCAATAGGAAATATGTGGCATATAAATTCCACACATAAATCAGGGTCCATAGTTCTAGGTCCATAGTCTGTAGGAAGGAGGCTGGCCTTCAGGCTTCTCCAGCAGCCCCAGTGACGGTTCAGTCCGTCACACTGGATTATTGCATTGTCCAAATTAATTCCAACCATTTTCTTATTGCTTACATAGATGGCTGCACTCAGATTTTGGGCAATTTAAAGGGTTTCTATCACTTCGTATGACATATTTAGGTGTCAGACACTAGCGATCCGCTAGTGTCTGCTCTGCCCAACCATCCTAATATGATAGGTTTTGGGGCAGCCGTTTTGCTAAAATAACAACTTATATCTATATGCTAATGAGCCTCTAGGTGCTATGGGGGCGTCATTAGCACCTAGAGGCTCCGTCTACCTTCATAAACTGTCGCCGCCCAGCGCGTCCCTCCAGCCCGCCCATCTCCTGCTGAATGCGATCCTCTCCATGCGCATCTCTGTTCTGCGCATGCGCAATGAATGTCTGACCGCTTCCCTGCTCAGACATCTCCACTGCGCCTGTTCCTCGGAGCACTATGATGTCATCGGCGCAGGCGCAGTGGAGATGTCTGAGCAGGGAAGCGGTCAGACATTCACTGCGCATGCGCAGAACAGAGACGCGCACGGAGAGGATCGCATTCAGCAGGAGATGGGCGGGCTGGAGGGACGCGCTGGGCGGCGACAGTTTATGACGGTAGACGGAGCCTCTAGGTGCTAATGACGCCCCCATAGCACCTAGAGGCTCATTCTCATATAGATATAAGTTGTTATTTTAGCAAAACGGCTGCCCCAAAACCTATCATATTAGGATGGTTGGGCAGAGCAGACACTAGCGGATCGCTAGTGTCTGACACCTAAATATGTCATACGAAGTGATAGAAACCCTTTAATGCTTATATGAATTGTACGTTTCCTTGACTACTGTATACAACTCTGAAATGACATTATTTTGAAAACATGATCATTTAGAACAAAATGAATGCAACTTATCTGCTGAAAGTCATTTCAAAATCACGCTTATGATTAGCTGATGATTCTTGAACCAGTCAATGTTTCATTTTGTTGCAGTCATTTATGACATTACAGTGGCTTTGGGTGGTTCTGCAAAATGTTTAAACATTTTTTAATGTAATTTAATAAGACTATTACTGCACATGCACACCCTTATGGCACTAAATCATCCTTCCTCTGCTTCTTCCCATTTTGTTATAGCAAATAAAAAGTGTGACATCTGTTATTAATACACTTACAATACTATTATAAACAGGCCTACACTAGAAGTAAAAAGAATTATGTAAAAGTATCCCTCATTACTGGAGACAAAAGCATTGATTCTGTATGAATAGAATTTGTTAAGAATTTCAAAAAAATTCAAGTTTCATCGAATTTAAAAACTTTAGTTATTCATCCTGCATGAATCACTCAAAATGGAGGAGACCATTTTACAGATCAGAAGACAGAAAAGACAGAAGAAAAGGGCATCTGCCACCAAAAAGGGATAATTTTGGGTCTTTTTTTAGTTAAAACAAATCAGACAGTGCAATGTGTTTCTGAATACATTGTATGTCACTGTCACTTTAACATTATTATTGGTGTCCTGGCATTAAAGAGCTTTAAGGGGTTGAATACAGTCCTAGGAGACCTCAAAGTTTCATACACAAATTTTTAAGGCAATCATGGAGCTTTCCATTCAGGTCAAATTTATTCAGACTGAGTCAAATCTGCCAGCTGATTCAACTGATTCAACCCCTTCCAAAAATGCCTAATGAAGTGCTTGTCAGTATTCTTTTGACAGTATAATACACTGTACTGCATAAGAAGTACAGTGTATTATGGAAGCAATCAGAGGATTACAAGTCAAATGGTTAAAGTGTTATTAAAAAATCTCCATCTTGTAAAACACACCCACATACAGACACACACGGTTTTCCATTGAAGAAATGTTTTTCAATGGAAAAAGTGAAAAAAAAAAATCCCGAACCCAAACAATACAGCTATTATGTAATTTATCCTGCACAGTGATGCTGTAAAAAGAAAACAAAAAACATTGTCAAAATAGCATTAAAAGTGCTGTAATCACACTGACCCACAGAGTAAAGTTATTATGTAATTCATGCTGCAAATTGAATGTCACAAAATTTACAATGTTAAAAAATAAATGGTGGTATTAATGTTTTATTTTCCATTCCCAGAAAGCATTAATAAAAGTTAATCAATGAATATATGTACCCCAAAATGGTGCCATTAAACACTATAACTTGTCCTGCAAAAAACAAACCCTCATATGACTACATTGACAGAAGAATAAAAAAAGTTCTTTGAATGCCATGATGGAAAAATATTGCTTGGTCACTAAGGTTCAACATGCATACAGGGGAAGGGGTTAATACTCCCTACTTTTTTATACTTCCATACAAGTCCAAACTCATCTAAGTCAAAGCGATATCAAATGAAGACTATTATACTGATTACCAGACAGAGAAGCATTGATGCATAATGTCATCTTTATGACATACAAATGGCTTCTTGTCTGTGTTTCTGCAGCATCCATCCCTCTAAATCTTATTTTGGTGCGTTATACATGGTGGCCATCTGGTAAGAATGAGTTATTAGTAGAAAATGGTCTCAGCAGTCGTAATCTTGCAGGATATAAAACGTGAATTAAACTAACAGGATTAAATACAGGAAGTACACCAATGTTTCCAACAATACAGCTAATGTGATTTGTTGGGAGAGAAAGAAAACAGGATGAAGAGTGTGTAGTTTAACTAGGCACAAAGAAGCAGCAATGCAGGAAAACATGTCCATCAGAATGTGTGCAGTCTAATGACCACAGTGGAAGATGTAATGACTCCATCTTAGACAGTGATGAAAGAAATTCCAGCTACAGCCCTTCCTCCTTGGTGTAAAAAAAAGCAATAAAGCTCTTCAAGCATAGAGAACCTTTCATGGTCGAGGAAGAGGAGTTTAGAGCTAACCTAGCCAAGGTGGAGAGTCAAAAGATCAGGTTCAGAAGACAACTCCTGTACATGTGCCCTATTTTAGAAATATGATGAATCCTCATAGTATAAGGGTATGAAGATATGGCAAGATTGTAAGGTAAGGGAGTGATAGAAAGCTTAACCTGCTGAGAAGGAAGCAAGGGAAGCAGAAGGTACTTCAGAGAATGAAGGCAAACAAACTTTACTGCAGCTGAGGCGCAATTATTATTATTTATTATAAAGCGCCATTCATTCCATAATACAGACAATTACAATAAGCATGACAAGTTACAAACTGGTACAGAAGGAGAGAGGGGCCTGTCTGCTAGGGCTTGCATCTCCAATCATAAATAGTGAAGGTGGGCACGACGCTTGATGGTTTCAATGAAATCTGGCACTACTCTTGGCAGTTACAAATTTAACTGAGGAAATACTAGAACATGGTCAGTGGTCATTCTTCAAGCATTCAGTGTAGAGAATGTTTGCCCATGAGATAACACTGAATTGGCAACTGACCACTCAACAAACTAACAGAGTCTCTGGCAATATATCTACAGTACTTTGTGCCATACCCAGTAATTCACTGCCGGCCTGCCACTCACATCCATCAGCTGCTGCCTGTCTGGCACATTGCTTAGCAGTCCACCCTTCTCTGAAGCAACTGCTTTGCAAGGGCATGCAGCTCTCCTTCTAGGCAAGGTCCTGGTCCGGCTTCTCTTCTCACACACGTATGTCTCCACTGCTCACTAACTGTGTCGATGCTCTGTGGTATCAAAATTCCTGAATTTATTCAAGAATGAACCCCAGTGCCCACACAGGTAAGAACAATGCAAACCTTAGAGTAAGGGCTCATTCAGACGGCCGTATGCTGTCCGCAAAAATACTGAATGCTATCCGTTTTTTTGCGGATCCGCAAAAAAAATGAAACATGTCCTATACTTGTCCGTGAAAATCAGGACATGGCCCCATTGAAGTCTATGGGTCTGCAAAAATACTGAATGCTATCCGTTTTTTTGCAGATCCGTTTTTTTGCGGATCCGCAAAAAAACGGATAGCATTCAGTATTTTTGCGGACAGCATACGGCCGTCTGAATGAGCCCTAACAGTCATCATTATCACTATTAGGGCTCATTCAGACGGCTTAAAGTATTTTGCAGTCTGCAAAGTACGGATCCGCAAAACATGGATACCGGCCGTGTGCGTTCTGCATTTTGGAGACCGCACATGGGCGGTCCTATGATAGAAATGCCTATTCTTGTCTGCAAAAACAGACAAAAATAGGACATGTTCTATCTTTTTTGCAGAGCCGCAGAATGGAACTATGTGCTGTCCGCATCTTTTGAGGCCCCATTGAAATGAAACAGATGCAGACCCATTCATAGTGTCGCCTGAATGAGCCCTTAAAGGGACAGCATTCTGCGAACATAAAGGTGCAACATACACAGAATGGTGAGAAACACAGTGCACCATAACCAGCATGATACACACCTCCCAGCTCAACACAGAAAAACTACAGGCTTTCCAACAATAAATCAGATTAGATTCCATTGCCTCTGTCACCACAGGGGCTTGGCGCAGTCTTCTTATAAAGAACGGTAATAAAGGCGCTATGTATACATTGCTCTTAAAGAGACAGGATCATAAAAATAGCAACATAAGCAATGGACGCGATCAATTACACCCAGGCACTCTGCATGTGCAGTAGAGAGAATCAGGTATGCAGCTTCAGATTACCCTTCTCCGAAGCTTTAGGGCTTATGCACACGACCATCTGTATTATGCGGTCCGCAAAACACGTATCTGCAAAAAAATACGGATGACGTCCGTGTCCATTCCGTATTGTGCGGAACGGAATAGCTGGCCCCTAATAGAACAGTCCTATCCTTGTCAGTTATACGGACAATAATAGGACATGTTCTATCTTTTGTGGAACGGAAATACGACATACATATTGAAATGAATGGTTTCGCATTTGGTCTGCAAAAAAAAAAAACAGAACAGACACAGAAAGAAAATACGTTTGTGTGCATGAGCCCTTAGTCTAATGGTCCATAAGGATAAGACCTATTGTATATGCCAAGAAATAAAAATTGTCACCCACAAAATTCTGTGTACCCGTCTCTTAATTTCAATACTGGTATATAGATTTTTTATTTAGAATCCAATAATAGAAGAGACGGGTTAGGATTCCTCATTATCTTATAGTTTATATAAATGCCCAGAACAGGCAATTCTGATAGTGTAGTCCCATCTGTTGGGAGCCACCTTGTTGCTGGTAGATGGGACAACACAATTTTGATCAAAAATTTGTGCAAAGAGCTTCTAATGTTCATATAGTAAGTGTAGCATTGTTGCAGTTTACATTTATTCATGTTTCTAGTGTTTGCACATGGAGCATTGCGAAGTAGTCCATGTTTGTTTTTACATTGAAGCCATAGTAATGTGCACCTATGCCCTTTTTTCATGGTTTTTGGAGGTGTTGGTCTAATTTAGTTTTTTTGCTATATATTGTGAGGGGTAGCTTTCTTTCCGGGGATCATCCTCACAAATACCTTCGGAGACGACAGGTTTTAATGTCCCAACTCGTGCTTTTTTTGCGACACAAGCACAAACAAATGATACAAAACAAAATGAAAGCCTGCCCGGCTAGGCATTACTAAACACAGTATATCCCTGACTCACCTAAGTCACCGTTCACACACACGTGAACCCAGGCTTTCCCCAGCCTAATGTCCATCAGCCTCATGGCTGTTACCACACCGGTGTCTTTTGGGGCATTGTGGTTTAGTTGTCCGCCCTACGCTGACCATGTGATCCTTATCCCTAGGCGTCACTGGACCCCCCAAACCTCAGGCTAATCCCAGCTCAGACCACACACAGAACCACTCCAGGATTCTGTACAACACAAGTCACACCCCTCTCACTTTGAGGACAGCTTTATGCTCCTTTGATTGTGGCACCTGTTGCTGCCTCAGGCCTGACCACTGATGGGAAAGAGATGGATAATCCTGCCATTCCTCTCTCCTAACAGCCATGAGGCCTGTCACTGTCTCACAATATATATATATACACACACAATATAGTCTTTCTGTTTTTCTGTTCATGATAACGTAACATGGAATTAGCAAATGGAGATCCACAAGGTACAACTATTCAAAAAATGTTCTCCTTTCACTCATGTGCTCTATATAAGGAGAAGTGTCTTCTTAGAAATGGATATATTACGGCATTATTCATGTGTGCTTTTTACTTCTGGCTTGTCTAAATCCCGGTACACAGTTTGCAGCCCTTCTCCCTCTGGCAGAATAAGTGTTGAGATAATAGCGACAGAGAAATATTCCAACAAAAACAAACTTTTGCTGATAGAAACGATTACATGGAATGAAGAACACAATACAGACGGTAATGTTTAGGATTCCTTGTGATATTAGAAGTAAATGTTCGAGGTCAAGTTTAAGAACATGTGGCTTTTCTTAAGAATAGAGTTATTTTTATTTATCCCTGAGACTCACCTCTACCCCTAGGGGCTGCCAGACATTCCAGGGTAAAAGCGCAGACAAATACAAGAGCCAGTAATGGCCTCACATGGGAGTCCTGGTTATCTAAGACAGTTACTCAGCTGGAAAAGATCCAGACAGCTTCACCTCATTGCTGTATTCCATCCATGGACATTTTATCCTGTCTGCCATAAAAATGAGGTTGTGTTTCCAGGTTTGGACAAATTGTTTGCATGCTACAATAGTTGCTGTGCTAGGGATAAACTTGAATGGCTTCAGTAGCTCCAGTTATTCTCAAAGTCCACACCATGATATTAATAAAACCCCACCATCTTATAAGTCAATTCTTCATCATGCTTTGTTGGTAGAAAGCCTTTCCGGTTTCTGTAAATGTGATGAAAATATCTGATGGTAGGGTTATAATTTTATACCTAGCATTGAAAAGGGACTCCTAAATTTATATTCAGGCTTTACAAGAATCTACCCCGTGCTCTTTTCTGAGGTCTAACATCTGATGTGCTCTTCTGTATAGGCCTGACATTTCAGGGATGGTTTAAGTACCCTTTCATCTGCAAGTAATTTATAATAAATGCAAAACACATTTCCTTAATAAGGCCTCATGCACACGACCGTTGTGTGCATCCGTGGCTGTTGTGCCGTTTTCCGTTTTTTTTCGCGGACCCATTGACTTTCAATGGGTCCGTGGATAAATCGGAAAATGCACAGTTTTGCAGCCGAGACCGTGATCCGTGTATCCTGTCCGTCAAAAAAATAGGACCTGTCCTATTTTTTTGACGGACAACGGTTCACGGACCCATTCAAGTCAATGGGTCCGTGAAAGAACACGGATGCACACAAGATTGGCATCCGTGTCTGTGATCCGTGGCCGTAGGTTATTTTAATACAGACGGATCCGAAGATCCGTCTGCATAAAAGCTTTTTCAGAGCTGAGTTTTCACTTCGTGAAAACTCAGATCCGACAGTATATTCTAACACAGAGGCGTTCCCATGGTGATGGGGACGCTTCAGGGTTGAATATACTAAAAGAACTGTGTACATGACTGCCCCCTGCTGCCTGGCAGGTGCTGCCGGGCAGCAGGGGGCAGCCCCCCCCTGTAGTTAACACATTGGTGGCCAGTGCGGCCGCCCCCCCCCTCCCTCCCCTGTAGTTAACTCATTGGTGGCCAGTGGGCCCCCCTCCCTCCCCTGTAGTTAACTCGTTGGTGGCCAGTGCGGCTGGCCCCCCTCCCTCCCCTGTAGTTAACTCGTTGGTGGCCAGTGGGCCCCCCTCCCTCCCCTGTAGTTAACTCGTTGGTGGCCAGTGGGCCCCCCCCCCTCCCTCCCCTGTAGTTAACTCGTTGGTGGCCAGTGTGTCCTCTCCCCTCCCTCCCCCTCCTAATTAAAATCTCCCCCCCTATCATTGGTGGCAGCGGAGAGTACCGATCGGAGTCCCAGTTTAATCGCTGGGGCTCCGATCGGTAGCCATGGCAACCAGGACGCTACTGCTGTCCCGGTTGCCATGGTTACTTAGCAATTTGTAGAAGCATTATACTTACCTGCGAGCTGCGATGTCTGCGTCCGGCCGGGAGCTCCTCCTACTGGTAAGTGACAGGTCATTAAGCAATGCGCCGCACAGACCTGTCACTTACCAGTAGGAGGAGCTCCCGGCCGGACGCAGACATCGCAGCTCGCAGGTAAGTATAATGCTTCTACAAATTGCTAAGTAACCATGGCAACCGGGACTGCAGTAGCGTCCTGGTTGCCATGGCTACCGATCGGAGCCCCAGCGATTAAACTGGGACTCCGATCGGTACTCTCCGCTGCCACCAATGATAGGGGGGGAGATTTTAATTAGGAGGGGGAGGGAGGGGAGAGGGCCCACTGGCCACCAACGAGTTAACTACAGGGGAGGGAGGGGGGCCCACTGGCCACCAACGAGTTAACTACAGGGGAGGGAGGGGGGCCGGCCACACTGGCCACCAACGAGTTAACTACAGGGGAGGGGGGGGGCCCACTGGCCACCAACAAGTTAACTACAGGGGAGGGAGGGGGGCCCACTGGCCACCAATGAGTTAACTACAGGGGAGGGGGGGGGCCGGCCGCACTGGCCACCAATGTGTTAACTACAGGGGGGGGGTTTCACGATGTAACTCAAATCCGACGGTATATTCTAACATAGAGGCGTTCCCATGGTGATGTGGACGCTTCAAGTTAAAATATACCATCGGATTGGAGAAAACTCAGATCCTATGGTATATTAACTCCTGACTTTACATTGAAAGTCAATGGGGGACGGATCCGTTTGAAATTGCACCATATTGTGTCAACGTCAAACGGATCCGTCCCCATTGACTTGCATTGTAATTCAGGACGGATCCGTTTGGCTCCGCACGGCCAGGCGGACACCAAAACGATTTTTTCATGTCCGTGGATCCTCCAAAAATCAAGGAAGACCCACGGACGAAAAAACGGTCACGGATCACGGAAAAACGGAACCCGTTTTTGCGGACCGCAAAAAAATACGGTCGTGTGCATGAGGCCTAAAACTGTGGCACAACAAGGATGTCATATGTCAATGAATCTACAATGTTCAAGTAGTGATGGTCCCCAAGATCCAAGCTTAAAGACATGTGTCAGTAGGAGTAACTCTATTTAACCAGGCCTGATGTGGTTGATCCTGATGAGTGAAATGATCCTTGTCTAATGATCCTCCTTTGAGCCTTTCCTGAGAAAAATTTTATTTTATTAATATGATAATTAGGTCTACAGAGCACCGAGTGGCAGTCCCAACCCCTCAGAGCACCAGAGATCCTGCTTCCTCACTTAAAGATAATCCCCCAGCCCCTTGTTTGACAGAGTCAGGAATCTCGCTTGTCCATGTACTCTCACACCTGCTTCATAATGTCCACAACTGGCACATCCGCAGTACACATCTGCCCTGCTGGGGAAACAGAAGCAGAATCGCTGCCCATGCCCCAATCATGAAAAGGGTGCATGGTCAAGGGGACATTGGGAGTGGCTGTAAGCTCCTTGGGGCTTGGCCCACCCCTTGGTGCTCCAAAGACCTAATTAACATATTAATACCATGTTACAGGGTTGTCCGTGATTTTGATGGTCTATCCTTAGGTTAGGTCATCAATATCAGAGTGGATGGGATCTGACTCCCAGCATCCCCGCTCATCAGCTGTTTGAAGGAGCCGTGGTGCTTTGGTGAGTGCCCCGAATTCTTCCTACACTCCCTTCCTACACTCCCTTACATTCAAGTTAATAGAGACTGAGCTGCAATACCAGGCACAGCCCCTATCCAGTGGATGGCATTGTGCTTGGTAAGCTGTAAGGAGACTGCGGCACTCCCCAGAGAACCACGGCAGACAGCTGGGACCCCTGCCAATGTGATATTGATTACCTTTCCTTGGGATAGGTCATCAATATCAGAATCTCTGCAAATGTCTTTAATTTTCTCAGGAATTATGCAAAGGAGGATAATAAGGCTAGTTTCAGACAAGTGAGTTGACTCCGTGAAGGAGCATGATTTCCCGTCCTGAAATCTGTTCTTTTAACAGGACCACATTATAATGATTTATTATGCTATGTGTCCCTGCCCAACCTCTGCTGTAATGATTTGTACTGATGGCTTTATGTCATTATAAATCATTACTGTGGAGGTCAGGCAGGAAGCATTATAAATAGGTGTAATGCTGTGAGGTCCCGTTACATGAACAGAGTTCAGGACTGGAAACCATGCTCCCAAACGGAGTGTGTTTACCTCAGTCAATTCACTCATCTGAGATTGGCTTAAAGAGGACCTTTCATCAGTATAATTTTAATAAACTAATAACCCTACCTAATAGTGCTGCTTCCACTGATGTTCCCCCTTTTTTTTTTTTTAAATCGGCCACCGAATGTTGAAATAATAGCCCCGTTTGTTCTGCTGCAGCGCCTGTCACTCAAGCGCTTTTTTGTATGGGGCGTTGCTAAACTTTTTTCTTTGCTATGGGCCTTGGCTGAGAGCGCAGCCAATCAGAGCGCTCCTCTCTCAGCCAGGCAGATCAGATAGAAAGATGAGCGAAATATCAGATAGACCGGCCGAGGGACGCGACGGGTGTGGAAGCAGCGGTACGAGCGGCAGGGTAAGTATCATAATCATCCCCTAGACATCGCTGCACTTTAGCTCCTTCTGCCTGGCTGAGAGAGGAGCGCTCTGATTGGCTGCGCTCTCAGCCAAGGCCCATAGCAAAGAAAAAAGTTTAGCAACGCCCCATACAAAAAAGCGCTTGAGTGACAGGCGCTGCAGCAGAACAAACGGGGCTATTATTTCAACATTCGGTGGCCGATTTAAAAAAAAAAAAAAGGGGGAACATCAGTGGAAGCCGCACTATTAGGTAGGGTTATTAGTTTATTAAAATTATACTGATGAAAGGTCCTCTTTAAGATAGGCATCATTTTATTCAGCAGGATCAACCCCACCAGGTATTCTGCCTGATTGATCCTGATGATCATCTGTTCTTTAAAGTGTAATTGTCATATTTTTTTTATTTGCTAGTTTATTAGAGCTAGGCATGTATACCTGAGTTATAGTTAATGATCTAATGAATTCCTAAAAGTGCATTGCTTAATGAATCACTTTCCCATTTAAAAAATTTGACACAAAGTAAATATTTATTCAGGTCTTTAAAGACGGCCATGTTCTAATCTACGTAATATCTTTAATCGTGCATTTTTATCCTGTTTCATAGGTTTACATATACAGTAGTTGTATGCCTTTTCTTCAAGGTCATGTAGAGAAATAATTTCTTTTCTGTGAGAAAGAGAATCTCCGGCCAACAACGAAGGTTCATTTCAGGGACAATATGTCTGAAGAGAGAAGAGAATTCAACTTGCAGCTATCAATATAAAACATTTTTTAATTCTGAATGGGTTAAAACCTTATGTATAGCATACAATTTAAACACATTGCAGAATCACAGTAAACCATTTAATCCTTTCAGCCCCAGGCGATTTTCTGTTTTTGTGTGTTCATTTTTCCCTCTTTGCCTTCCCGGAGCCAAAACTTCATTATTTTCCCGTTCAGGGATTGTTTATTGTGGAAAAATCACAGATATAAGGATAAGGCGGGTGTAAATATCAAATCACTGACTAAAGTGACGCTTAAAAAAAAAAAAAAAATCGTTATTAGGTATTCAAATTTAAGAAAACAGAGTGCCACCCAATAGATAGGCAAACGCTATATATGATGTCTCCAAGTTATACTACAGCAGAGAACATGTAAGAGTCCACAAGTGATGCTTAATAAAGTTGGTCACGGCCCTGTATATCGAGCGGTAATATCAGTGCATCAGTATGACTACTTGTCCCCTCCAGCCAGCGGGGTATATACCTTGTACTAGTAAGGAGAGACCAAAGCAATAAAAAACATAGAAGCTAGAAGCAGGGATAGGGTGTAGGGCAAAACGGGTAGGGCAGCGCTAAAGCCAGCCCATCAGAGCCAGTGACGTCACCGAAGACATTGCCGGGCGGAAGCCTCCACCGAGCAGTGTGTAATTGTAAATAAAAAAGCCCTTGCCCTACGCGATCCTACACAGGGCAAGGGAGAGCATCAGAGCATGAAATGCTCCGATGCTCTTGTCAGGGGGGCTGCCTGGGTGAAAATATGGATATGTCCGGGTTTAGCTCTGAACCCGGACAACTGCTTTAATCTCAGGATGGGTCATCAATATGTGATAAGGGGTGATCTAACTCCCAGCACCCCATCTGTATGAAGGGGCAATGGTGCTCGGAGCGCTGTAGCCTCTTTATGGTATGCCAATCAGAGTGCTGTACACTGTATAGCAGCTGTGCTTAGAACTGCAGCTCAGTCCCATTCACTTAAATGGGACTGAGCAGCACAAAGGCCATGTGACCAATGGAAGTGGCATTCCATGACAAGGAAGAGGTCACGGCACCCGCCTAAGTGCCACAGTGCATCTAACAGCTGATGATAGGGGGATCAGGAGTTGGGCCACCACCAATATCATATTGATGACTTATCCTGAGGATACATTATCAATATTTAAAGAGGTTATCCCATGACTTATGTAAAAAATGAAAATCAGACATCAGATAGTACATGACAACCTCCTTCTAACAAAGCTAGAACCAGCCCTGCGCCTCACATGGATCCAGAGATCTCCCCATTCACTGCTCCAATTACTCTGCTAGATTTGTATCAGGCTGGCAGCTCAAGGGGAGTGTCTTTTTTGCTGCAGCTCAGGGGGCGTGTCCATTCTGCTACAGCTAAGGGTGTGTGTCCATGCTCTCCCTATCACAGCTCAGGGGGCGTGTCCATTCTGCTACAGCTAAGGGTGTGTGTCCATGCTCTCCCTAAGGCTCCATTCACACGTCCGCAAAATGGGTCCGCATCCGTTCCGCAATTTTGCGGAACGGGTGCGGACCCATTCATTCTCTATGGGGATGAAATGGATGCGGACAGCACACAGTGTGCTGTCCGCATCCGCATTTGCGGAGCGCGGCCCCGATCTTTGGGTCCGCAGCTCCGCAAAAAGATAGAGCATGTCCTATTCTTGTCCGCAGCTGCGGACAAGAATAGGCATTTCTATAGGGGTGCCGGGCTGGTGTGTTGCGGACCCGCAATTTGCGGGTCCGCAACACACCACGGACGTGTGAATGTAGCCTATCACAGCTCAGGGGTCGTGTCCATTCTGATGCAGCTCTTTCCCTATCACAGCTCAGGAGGCAGTTGTAGGATGAAGTGAGCATGTGCGGCCATCTCAGTGAGCCGGACAAAGAAATGAGAAAAAAAACAAAAGCAAACAGCAGGTGGCACCATACAAATTTCAGTGAATAACTTGCTATGCTAAATGTTTTATTACATATAATTACAAATGTATTCAGATCCGGGTGCTGGTTTGACTGTAGAATATTTTTTGTGGGACAACCTCTTTAACCACTACAGGACCGCCGTACGCAGGATTGCGTCTTTGCGGCGACCCTGTTATTCCGAGTGGATGCGCCGGCGCGTCATCTCGCGAGACGCGAGATTTCGGGCAAAGCCAGGCCGCGCATGCGCATCGCGGGCCGGCAAAAGTTAAAAGACAAGTTCATCATCAGCCTGCCAGCCAATGATCGTCGCTGGCAGGCTGATGATTTTCAAAACAACGAATCAGAAGCCAGTTAACACATTATATTTATAAATATAATGTGTTAAATGGCTTCTGTGCTCCTCTGCTAGTCCTTTTCGTCGGTTGGTCCCAGCAGAGGAGCACACATCGCAGTGAGTAGACCCAACACTGCACTTAGCCCCCAGATCACCCTCCATCACCCCAATTAAGCCCCCAGATCACCCTCCATCACCCCAATTAACCCCTTGATCACCCCTGTCAATCACCTAGTGAAAGGGAAAAAAGTGATCAGTGTAAACTGTCAATTTTTTTCCCCACTGGTATTGACTGTTAGGTTTTAGGATAGTTTAGGCCACTTGGTTAGGTAGTTAGTGATCGTTTAGCGCCCAGCCCACCGCACAGCAGTTACTGATTCGCTGATTAGCATATCGCTAATCAGCATTTGTACTTTTATAGTATCTGTAAGTGATCAGAACTGATCAGTCAGATCTATAATAGTATTAGTGTCACCTTAGTTCGCCCTCCACCCAAAACGCAGTGTTTGCCCGATCAGGCCTGATCGGTCGCCCACACGTGCGTTCACCCACGCCCGCCCCGCCGCAGTGACAAAAAAATTATAATTTTTTGATCACTGCACAATCACTTTACAAGGGCTGCGGCGATAAAAAAAAATCAGTTTTGATATTTTTTATCAATCGCAGCGGCCTCCGGTACTTCGCTAGCCTCCCATTTGTAAGACAGGCTTGCTTTTTTTCTTGGGTAGTCTCAGGGAATACCCCCTAAATTTAGTTGACCAAATGGCAAACAAGGGGTATTCTTCTGAAGAGGCCTACAGGCTTCTGACCCAGTCGCATGAGGAATGGGAACCCTCATCTGACGAATCCAGCGTGTCAGAATATGAACCTGTAGAAAGCAGTGGCAGTCTGACCCAAAGTTCGGACAAGGAGGTTGAGGTCCCTGATACCACCAGGCGTACCCGGCCCCGTGTTGCTACACCACAGGTTGCGCAGGATCCGCTTCAAGGGCAGCAGAGTGGGGCTGGCGCTGTCAGATTACGTGGTGAGGCATACACCAGCAGCGCAGCCCATCCTGGACCTAGTACCAGCACTGCCGTACAACATGGTGAAGTGGTGAGCACCAGAAGGGCAGTTGAAGATGTCGCACAGACAGGCCCGTAGAGCCCCTAGAGTCCCTGAGGTGCTGGCAAACCCTGATTGGCAGCCCCCAACTTCAGCCGCACCAGTAGTTCACCCTTTCACCGCCCAGTCTGGAGTTCGGGTTGAGACAGCTAAGGCTACTTTCACACCTGCGTTCAGGTGTCCGCTCGTGAGCTCCGTTTGAAGGGGCTCACAAGCGGCCCCGAACGCAACCGTCCAGCCCTAATGCATTCTCAGTGGACGCGGATCCGCTGAGAATGCATCAGTCTGCCAGCGTTCAGCCTCCACTCAGCGAGCGGACACCTGAACGCTGCTTGCAGCGTTCGGGTGTCCGCCTGGCCGTGCGGAGGCAAGCGGATCCATCCAGACTTACAATGGAAGTCAATGGGGACGGATCCGCTTGAAGATGACACCATATGGCTCAATCTTCAAACGGATTCGTCCACCATTGACTTTCAATGTAAAGTCTGGACGGATCCGTTCAGGCTACTTTCAGACTTAGTTTTTTTTTCAAACTATAATGCAGACGGATCCGTTCTGAACGGATACAAACGTCTGCATTATAGGAGCGGATCCGTCTGAGCAGACATCAGACGGACCCGCTCTGAACGCTAGTGTGAAAGTAGCCTAAGATCGGTTCGGCACTGGGGTTTTTTGATCTGTTCTTGACTGCGGAGCTCTTGGACTTAGTTGTGGCAGAAACAAACCGATATGCCACTGAATTTATAGCCGCCAACCCGGGAAGCTATTATGCCCAGTCTTTCTGGTGGAAACCCGTCCAAGTTTCCGAATGTAAAATTTTTCTGGGCCTTCTCCTCAACATGGGCTTAACCAAAAAGCATGAATTGAGCAAAACATCTGCATAGACGAGTCCCTTATACATTTTACCGGGCGCCTTGGCTTCAAACAATACATCCCAAGCAAGCGCGCCCGGTATGGGGTCAAATTGTATAAGCTCTGTGAAAGGGCCACAGGCTATACCCACAAATTTCGGATCTATGAGGGTAAAGATCAGACCCTGGAGCCGGTCAGTTGCCCTGACTACCTGGGGAGCAGTGGAAAGACAGTCTGGGACTTGGTGTCACCCTTATTTGGCAAGGGGTACCATCTTTATGTGGACAATTTCTACACAAGTGTGCCCCTCTTCAGGCATTTGTTCCTAGAACAGATTGGCTGCTGTGGCACCACGTGACCTAGTCGCCGGGGCTTCGCCCAACGGCTCGTTACCACCCGTCTTGCAAGGGGGGAGAGGGCTGCCTTGTGTAACGAAGAACTGCTCGCGGTGAAATGGAGAGACAAGCGTGACGTTTACATGCTCTCCTCCATTCACGCAGACACGACAATCCAAATTGAACGAGCAACCAGTGTCATTGAAAATCCCCTCTGTGTCCACAACTATAATTCGCTCATGGGAGGGGTGGACTTCAATGACCAGATGTTGGCTCCTTATTTACTTTCCCGCAGGACCAGACGCTGGTATAAGAAGGTGTCTGTATATTTAATTCAATTGGCTGTATATAATAGTTTTGTTCTCTACAGTAAGGCTGGGAGAAGAGGATCCTTCCTCAAATTTCAGGAAGAGATCATCGAGAACCTCCTGTATCCAGGAGGTTCTGTGGCCCCATCCACCAGTGTAGTGAGCCGTCTACACGAGCGACATTTCCCCAGTGTCGTTGCTGGTACCTCCAACCGACCGCCACCCCGAAAAAAAATTTGTGTCTGTAGCAGGAGTGGAATAAGGCGTGACACCCGCTATTTCTGTTCTGACTTCCCTGATCACCCTGCCCTATGCTTAGGGGAGTGTTTCCGGAAGTACCACACACAGGTACACTTAGCATAGGGATTGCGTTTCACAGGACAGGCACACAGGGCTATTAGGGCCCTTTCACTCACAGCTGCTGCAAACCTCTCCTTTCACCTGGGATAAAGTGCATAATGTACTTCGCCACATCTTTGGGCGATTTGCGCTTTGCACATTGTCCCATGGGGAATGAGAGGTTTGTCCTATAAAGGTAAAAAAAAAAAAAAAAAATCACTGGTAAGCAAAAAAGTTAACGTCCTGTTCAAAAAGTTAAATAAAGTTTATATGTTCCGTTCAAATGTTATTATAAAGTTAATAAATTTATTGCGTTGCGGCCTGTTTTTTTCTTTTTTCTTTTGTTTTTTTTACCTTCCAGGTGGACCAACCGATGAACCAGCTGCAGCACTGATGTGCATTCTGACAGAAGCATTGTGCTGCTGTCAGATTACACAAAAGTCGGTGTATGCGGCGCTGCAAGACGAGATTTCTCCTCTGCAGTAAAAGATACGTTTGCCGAGGCATATGAGCTGAGGGGCGGTGTTCATATGCTTTGGCAAACACTTTGTATATAAAAAAAATAAAAAATCCCGGCAATGATTTATTCATCCACATCGATTGATGTGAATGGAGAAATCGGGTTTGCCAGGGCATACGAGCTAAGTGGGTTTGGATGTTGGGCGGAGTTCCTATGTCCTGGCAGACGCCTTTCCCCTCCTTTTTTTTGGCAGAGATTTTTTCATCCACATTGATCAATGCGAATGAAGAAATCTGTGCCGTTCATTTTTTCTTTCAGCCCAGAGGCTGAACGGAAAAAAATATATATCATTACCCGTATGCTCAATATAAGGAAAATAGCAGAAACTCCTAATGCTGGCCATACATGTAATGATTGCGGAGACCCTCAAATGCCAGGGCAGTACAAACACCCCACAAATGACCCCATTTTGGAAAGAAGACACCCCAAGGTATTCGCTGAGGGGCATATTGAGTCCATGAAAGATTGAAATTTTTGTCCCAAGTTAGCGGAAAGGGAGACTTTGTGAGACAAAACAAAAAAAAATCTATTTCCGCTAACTTGTGCAAAAAAAAAAATAATCTTCTATGAACTCGCCATGCCCCTCATTGAATACCTTGGGGTGTCTTCTTTCCAAAATGGTGTCACATGTGGGGTATTTATACTGCCCTGGCATTTTAGGGGCCCTAAAGCGTGAGAAGAAGTCTGGGATCCAAATGTCTAAAAATGCCCTCCTAAAAGGAATTTGGGCCCCTTTGTGCATCTAGGCTGCAAAAAAGTGTCACACATGTGGTATTGCCGTACTCAGGAGAAGTTGGGCAATGTGTTTTGGGGTGTCTTTTTAAATATACCCATGCTGGGTGAGATAAATATCTCGGTCAAATGCCAACTTTGTATAAAAAAATGGGAAAAGTTGTCTTTTGCCGAGATATTTCTCTCACCCAGCATGGGTATATGTAAAAAGACACCCCAAAACACATTGCCCAACTTCTCCTGAGTAAGGCAATACCACATGTGTGACACTTTTTTGCAGCCTAGGTCAGACCTCACTATGCCCATCAGCGAATACCTTAGGGTGTCTTTCCGAAATGGGGTCATTTGTGGGGTGTTTCTACTGTCTGGGCATTGTAGAACCTCAGGAACCATGACAGTTGCTCAGAAAGTCAGAGCCGCTTCAAAAAGCTGAAATTCACATTTTTGTACCATAGTTTGTAAACGCTATAACTTTTACCCAAATCATTTTTTTTTTTACCCAAACATTTTTTTTTATCAAAGACATGTAGAACAATAAATTTAGAGAAAAATGTAAATTGAAATGTAGTTTTATTTGAAAAATTTTACAACTGAAAGTGAAATCGGTAAATTTCAATTAATAAAAAAAAAAGTAAAAATGTCAGCAACAATGAAATACCACCAAATGAAAGCTCTATTAGTGAGAGGAAAAGGAGGTAAAATTCATTTGGGTGGTAAGTTGTATGACCGAGCAATAAACCGTGAAAGTAGTGTAGTGCAGAATTGTAAAAAGTGGTCTGGTCATTAAGGGTGTTTAAGCTAGGGGAGCTGAGGTGGTTAAGTCCTAGAAAACTCTTTTTCATGTGGTCAACTCTAAACTTAGTAAAAATCAAAAACAGACATCATTGAGGCATGAGGCACACGTTACATTATACTTTAGTAATGTTACTAGTTTTAAGCCTTTTTGTTATTGTAACCAAGTTGCCATTTTTCATTACTCTTCACTGTGGATCATGTGTGTGTTGTCCTGAAGTGGACATGAAAAGCTGCATACAGAATTTCCATCTGAAGGGTGTATCCAGATGATGTCTTTGGAGTTCTCACTTCCACTAACGGATGATGACTATTAGCTACATAGCATAATTATTACATGAGAGAAAGTGTATAGCTGCAGTGTAACATTCAGCATCTTCCATCCATAAGAGTGATGTCAGCATGGGGGGTTTCCTGGCCGTGGGCCACATCCTATAAAACAATCTGGCTCCTACAGAGATTGTCTGGCTGTGTTTACACCATCAGAAATCTCCATGGCAACAGCAGGGAAGTGTTTCTAATGGATGTCTGAACAGAGCGTTTCATTTGTGACCACTAAAGATTTAATAGTCATGCCTCATCACGAGATACTCACACCGAAGGAGAGAAAGTTCTGCTTCATTTCCAGATTTATTTTAGCAGTTTTAAGGCTAGTCGCCCCCAGGTGTAATTACATAATGCAACACATGGTCCTAGGAAATAGAGGAAATTATTATCTAAATTCATGTCAATTTTCTTATACTGTAAAGCAGCCATGTCTCATGTTTATTATGTGATATTCTGCATTAAAGGGGTTTTCTGAGACTAAAACATTGCTGATCCATTAATCTTGATGATCGACTGGGATCCCGGTCAATGTCTCACTCCCAGAAAATTATTTTAAGCATTAAAGGAGTTGTCCAACCCTTTTCAAGTGATGGCCTATTCTCAGGATGGGCCATAAATAGATACCGTATTCTTTAAAAAGAGGCAAGAAGCTCAAAAAGTTGCAAAGTATGGTGCAAATATGGCACCTTTTTTACTCCTCTATTGTGGCAAGTAGAGATTTTCCAAAGCAGAGAACCACTCAGGTGAGTCAGTCCGTACAAGCAGTAGGTTATCGCTTGTAAAGGTTTGGACCACTCTCACTTTAAGGGTCTTTTCAAATCTGTATATTAGGCTTCTATTTCTAACAGAAAAGTTTTAAAGGGATGGTCCAGTTTAGAAAAAACATATACCCATATAATGAGGGCGGAGGAGATTTTTTTCAATACCCTATTAGGGAGTCTTGAGTTAGCAGAAGGGGTTCAGAACCCTCATCTCTTGTTCAGAGTGGAGAGCAGTTGTATCTCTTGGCCTATTTGCTGACTCTCACTATAGAGGGCTTATCTGTCCTGCATACTTACTTACTACTGGGTCACCGCACAGATTACAGTTTATTGCTGGGGGTTCCAGCAGGGGGGACCCTTTGGGGGAGATTTACTAAGACTGGCATTTCCTGAAAAGTGCACTAGAGTAAGATGCGGTAAGTTTATTAAGAGGCACCAGCAAATATTCTGGCTGAAATCTATGGTAGTTAAGAGTAGGGGTGCACCTAGCCTTTCTGCTGCCTGTGGCACAAATTGAAACTAATATACTGTGCCAGGGTGCCCTCTGCAGTAATAGTGTACCCAAATGCCCCACCAATAGTAATAATTTTCTGCCAGAGCACACTGTGCCCCAGAAGTAATAATGCTCCTATAGTGCCCATACTAGTAATCATGTTCCCCATAGTCCCCCATTAGTAATAATTCTCCTTATAATGTGTGACAATAGAAAAATGCCCCTTATAATTTGAACCAGTACAAAAAATGCCCACTTATAAAGTGCGCTAGTACAAAAAATACCCCCGTATAATGTTATCCAGCTCAGAAAATACCCACTTATAATGTGCGTCGGTACAAAAAAATACCCCCTTATCGTGTGAGCCAGTATAAAACAAATGCCCACCTTATAATGTGGGCCAGTGAAAAAAATGCCCCCTTATAATGTGTGTCAGTGCATATAATGCCCCCTTTGTGTGCCAGTACAAAAAATACCTCCTCTTAGTGCCCCCAGTAGAACCAATGTACCTATAGTGCCTCCATAATGTGTGCCAATGCCCCCTACTGTGTGCCAGTACAAAAAAATACCCATTCTTAGTGCCCCCATAGAGCCAATGTCCCCATAGTGCCTATATAATGTGTGCCAGTACAAAAAATGACCTCTTCTGAATGCCAGAACAATAAATACCCCCTCTTAGTGCTGTCAGTTGAACTAATGTCCCCATAGTGCCCCATAATTTGTGCCAGTATAAAATATCCATAAATAGTACTCCCAGTAGATTCCCCCATAGTGCCCCCCTCCGCATAGTGCCCCCCATAATGTGTACCAATATAAAATGCCCCTATATAGTGCCCCTGGTCAACGTCTCCATAGTGCTGCCCTCCTCCTTCCCCATAGTGTCCCCCATAATGTGTGCCAGTATATAGTGCCCCCAGTAGATGCCTCCCATAGTGCTCATGTCCCCCCCTTCCCCATATTAGCCAAACAGCATGGTGTTAAATGAAAGAAAAAAACTCAAATGCTTACCTCCAAATGCTTACCTCCATATCAGCGATGTCCCGGCTTGTTTCCCACGCAGTGCGCTGCCTGGCTTAGGCGGCACTATGATGATGACATCATTGCGCCTCCTGCGCCCGCCTCTGATAGGATGCATTCAACTGTATTGCCATCCTGAGGCAGTTTAATAGAAAATGCAAATGTCCAGCCTTTGGATTTTCAGCAGTTTCATTCATACATTTTTGTTGCAACAAATAAACAGGGGTTTCATATAAAATTTCCTTCATCCATCAAAGCAAAGGCATAGGCTAAGGAGTGGGAGAAAATCAGACGATGGCTGTTCCTTGCATCGGTGTGCAATGAAGAAGTGTGCAGGAATGCAAAACGACCATCTCCTGATCTTCTCACATTACTTAGCCTATAGCTTTGTTTTAAAGGGAACCTTTCACCATGAAAATGTGAAGTAAGCTGCAGGCAGCATATCGTAGAGCAGGAGAAGCTGAGCAGATTGCTATACAGTTTTCTGGTAGTCAGTATAACTTATATTTTATTCATTGAAATCCCTGCTCATTCTGGGCTTCTGGGCAAGTCAAGGAGGAGGTCCTATCAGTATCTGTGTATACTGTACATACTCATTGAGGGAAGGCTGTCAATCATGGATAGGACCAACTCCTTCACTTCAAAGCCCAGAATGAACAGGTTACCTTTTGTAGGAATAACCTAAATAAAGGATGTACTGTAAATATATCTGGAGTTGCCTAAAAGAGTTGACCAGTACTTTCTCTGTTGATTGCCTATACTCGAAGGGGGTGTGGGGTGTTGGACACCTGACAATCAGTTATTGATGGTCTATCCAATTTATGTACTTCCAAATGTAATCAATAGACATTCATTGCTTTCAATGCATGCCGAAGACTTTCTAGATCTAGGTAGACTAGTCAAGGTAGACTAGTCTTGGCCTTAAACTTTATCTAAGAATCTTAATTAGAAATTTCCCCTGTAATAGCTATGTATTATACAGAAAATATCAAGTAATTGTCTACAGCAAGCAATGCCATAAAACTCACCAAGGGTGAGGTACACGTCATAGTCTCCTGCTTTCTTGGAATTCGTTATATACAGATATAGTAAGATTGTTTATCATTACTTAGAGCAGGGGTTCTCGCATTATTAGTACAGGGGGACCCCCTGGCAAAATGTTTCCATTCCTATGGAACCCCCTAATGTTATTCCTTCTTCCAAGAAGCCTGGATTAGGGGCAGGTAATGCTTTCTATAATTATTGTCCAGTTCTATAACTTGGGTTAGATACTTTTGGGGTAATTTATTAAGACCAGCGTTTTAGATGCCAGTCTTAATACCCCCGATGCTGGCGCTTGATGTTCCTAAGTTATGTAGAGGTGGCGGCCTCTACATAACTTAGGCGTAACCACCTCCGGCCTAAATCTACGCTAGTTTCCTTGATGGCATAGATTTAGATAATTTTCTACGTCTAAAACAGGCATAGAAAATGATAAATAAGACGGGCCAGCCAGCCCGCACCCTTCCCCACCCACACAATGTCCCCTTTTTAGACCTGGCGTCCATGGCGTGGATTGGCGTATATCTATTGAGAAATTACCCCCTTTATGTTTCCTGCTTTACAAAACATCTTCTAGCAGGCTGAACACTGTTTGCATGCTCAATTGTAAAAGTGACAGATCCTGTTGTTGCTGTGTTCTGGAGAACCCCTACCCCAGGTTGGGTGGGATGCACTGACTTGCCGAATGAATAAAGCTAAACCACTCTCAAGCACCAGAGTTCGTTAGCAGCTCAATCTCTTAATAGATTACTAACTTAACGCTTAAATGTTGCTTAAGGAAACAGGAAATAAATGCAATGGAACAATCAAAGATCAAAGGAAGCTTTTTCAAAAGCTGCGCTGTTCCATAGCGAGAGCAATACAGTAGATCACACCACAAGTCAGAGTTAGAACTCCCATTAAGTGCTTAGACTAAACATTACAAATGATCAAGAGAAGCTAGAATACAATGGTCAATAGAATATAATATATAATGGAAAGAGTTTTCCTCCAAACCTCATTTGTCTTATGAGTTTGGATATTACTTGGTTAGAATGGAAGGACATCAATTTCTTTTTCACAAAAGAAATGAAATTCCATAAGCTTTCCAGCAACCAATATGGCCACTATTGTAGATGTCACAGGGGTATTCCTCCAGCTTTCCTAGAGTCTGATTTAATAATTGTGTAATGTGTCACTGCATAACAAGGCACAATTTCTGTTCAGCAGTTTAATTGAGATGAACAAGCGATAGTGTTGTCCATGTTTTTTTTTATTATCCAGCATTGCCAGAAAGAGGAGTAACACAGAAATATCAACTTACAGAAGACTTGAAGTAAAATAATCAGATGTACAGTATGCCCAATAGTTTCTATGGGTTCATCCAAGTTCAAAATTGATTTGTAAGGTATGTGAAGGTATTAACCCCTTAAGGACTCGGCCCTATTTCACCTTAAGGACTTGGCCATTTTTTGAAAATCTGACCACTGTCACTTTAAGTGCTGATAACTTTAAAACGCTTTGACTTACCCAGGCCGTTCTGAGATTGTTTTTTCGTCACATATTGTACTTCATGACACTGCTAAAATTGGGTCAAAAAAGTTAATTTTTTTGCATAAAAAAATACAATTTTTACCAAAAATTTTGAAAAATTAGCAAATTTCAAACTTTCAGTTTCTCTACTTCTGTAATACATAGTAATACCCCCAAAAATTGTGATGATTTTACATTCCCCATATGTCTACTTCATGTTTGTAGCATTTTGGGAATGATATTTTATTTTTTGGGGATGTTACAAGGCTTAGAAGTTTAGAAGCAAATTTTGAAATTTTCAGAAATCTTCAAAATCCCACTTTTTATGGACCAGTTCAGGTTTGAAGTCATATTGTGAGGCTTAGATAATAGAAACCTCCCAAAAATGACCCCATTCTAGAAACTACACCCCTCAAGGTATTCAAAACTGTTTTTTCAAACTTTATTAACCCTTTAGGTCTTCCACAAGAGTTAATGGCAGATGGAGAAACAATTTTGAAATTTATATTTTTTGGAAAATTTTCCAATATAATCAATTTTTTCCAGTAGTAAAACAAGGGTTAACTGCCTAACAAAACTCAAAATGGGTTGCCCCGATTCTGTAGTTTGCAGAAACACCCCATATGTGGTCGTAAACTACTGTTTGGCCGAACGGGAGCACATAGAAGGAGGGGAACACCATATGGGTTTTGGAAGGCAGATTTTGCAGGACTGGTTTTGTTTATACCATGTCCCATTTGAAGCCCCCTGTTGCACCCCTAGAATAGAAATTTCAAAAAAGTGACTCCATCTAAGAAAGTACACCCCTCAAGGTATTCAAAACTGGGTTTACAAACTTTGTTAACCCTTTAGGTGTTCCACAAGAGTTGATGGCAGATGGAGAAACAATTTTGAAATTTATATTTTTTGGAAAATTTTCCAATATAATCAATTTTTTCCAGGAGTAAAACAAGGGTTAACTGCCAAACAAAACTCAAAATGGGTTGCCCCGATTCTGTAGTTTGCAGAAACACCCCATATGTGGTCGTAAACTACTGTTTGGCCGAACGGGAGCACATAGAAGGAGGGGAACACCCTATGGGTTTTGGAAGGCAGATTTTGCAGGACTGGTTTTGTTTATACCATGTCCCATTTGAAGCCCCCTGTTGCACCCCTAGAATAGAAATTTCAAAAAAGTGACTCCATCTAAGAAAGTACACCCCTCAAGGTATTCAAAACTGTGTTTACAAACTTTGTTAACCCTTTAAGTGTTCCACAAGAGTTGATGGCAGATGGAGAAACAATTTTGAAATTTCTATTTTTTGGAAAATTTTCCAATATAATCAATTTTTTCCAGGAGTAAAACAAGGGTTAACTGCCAAACAAAACTCAAAATGGGTTGCCCCGATTCTGTAGTTTGCAGAAACACCCCATATGTGGTCGTAAACTACTGTTTGGCCGAACGGGAGCACATAGAAGGAGGGGAACACCATATGGGTTTTGGAAGGCAGATTTTGCAGGACTGGTTTTGTTTATACCATGTCCCATTTGAAGCCCCCTGTTGCACCCCTAGAATAGAAATTTCAAAAAAGTGACTCCATCTAAGAAAGTACACCCCTCAAGGTATTCAAAACTGGGTTTACAAACTTTGTTAACCCTTTAGGTGTTCCACAAGAGTTGATGGCAGATGGAGAAACAATTTTGAAATTTCTATTTTTTGGAAAATTTTCCAAAATAATCAATTTTTTCCAGGAGTAAAACAAGGGTTAACTGCCAAACAAAACTCAAAATGGGTTGCCCCGATTCTGTAGTTTGCAGAAACACCCCATATGTGGTCGTAAACTACTATTTGGCTAAACGGCAGGACATAGAAGAAGGGGAACGTCATATGGTTTTTGGAAGGCAGATTTTGCTGGACTGGTTTATTTACACCATGTACCCTTTCAAGCCCCCTGATGCACCCCTAGAGTAGAAACTCCACAAAAGTGACCCCATCTAGGAAACTACGGGATAAGGTGGTTGTTGTTTTGGGACTATTTTAGGGGTAAATATGATTTTTGGTTGCTCTATATTACTCTTTTTTGAGGCAATGTAACAAAAAAAAAATTCTAAAATTGTTTCTACATTCGCTATTTAGTTTTGTGGAACACCTAAAGGGTTAACATAGTTTGTAAAGTAACTTTTGAATACCTTGAGGGGTGTAGTTTCTTAGATGGGGTCACTTTTTTGGAGTTTCTAGTCTAGGCTACATCAGGGGGGGCTTCTAATGGGACATGGTGTAAAAAAAAAAACTGTCCATCAAAATCTGCCTTCTAGAAACCATATGGAGTTCCCTTCGTTCTATGCCCTGCCGTGCGGCTATATAGCCATTTACGACCACATATGGGGTGTTTCTGCAAACTACAGAATCAGGGCCATAAATATTGAGTTTTGTTTGGCGGTTAACCCTTGCTTTATTACCGGCAAAAAGGATTCAAATGGAAATTTTGCCCAAAAATGAGTGTTTTGGCACCGTTTTTATTTTATATTTTTAACACCGTTCATCCGAGGCGTTTGGGCAAAAGTTATTTTTATAGCGACGACTTTTACGCACGCGACGATGCCCAATATGTATGGTTCTCAGACTTTGGAGACACTAAGCAGGCATCCTAAAAACTGCGGCCCTCCAGATGTTGTAAAACTACAATTCCCACCATGCCCTGCTGATGGCTGTAGGTTGTCTGGGCATGCTGGGAGTTATAGTTTTACAACATCTGGAGGGCCGCAGTTTGAGGATGCCTGCACTAAAACGAATATTTTTTTGGGAAAAAAAAAATGTTTCCGTGTCTCCAAAGTCTGAGAGCCATAGTTTTTTATGTTCTCTAGTGGACTGTTGGGGATTATAAAAATTTAGTACTCCATGGAAGTGTGATACTCCCTGAAGCAATCGATAATGCAGAGGCCCGGATGATCGGGGCAAGTGTCGCACTGAGTGGTGGTGTCCTTCCGTATCCCCCTCCTGCGACACACTCTGCACTTTTTTTGGGTTCGTCCCTTCTTTCCAGTATGGGGGACCACACCTGGAAAGTGTTGGCCAGGGACGATCCGGGCGCCTCCAATTCCCGAGGTACTCCGGCCTGCTCTTTCCCGGTCCGAAAAGATCAGGTCCTTGAGGACTGCCTCATAGAATTGGAGGAATGTCCCTGTGCTGCCAGCGCTTCGGGATAGTACAAAAGAGTTGTACATGGCAACCTGCACCAAGTAGACCGCAACTTTTTTGTACCATGCCCGGGTTTTGCGCATGGCGTTATATGGCTTGAGGACTTGATCCGAGAGATCAACTCCTCCCATATACCGATTGTAGGCGACGATACAATCGGGCTTGAGGACCGTTGCCGCGGTACCTCGCACAGGGACTGGGGTGGTGCTGTTACCGTGGATTGTGGACAGCATAAGGACATCCCTCTTGTCCTTATACCTGACCAGCAACAGGTTTCCACTGGTAAGTGCACGGGTCTCACCCCTGGGGATAGGTACCTGGAGGGGGTAGGCAGGGAGGCCGCGTTGATTTTTCCGCACGGTCCCACAAGCGAACGTGGATCTGGCGGCAAGGGACCTGAACAAGGGAATGCTGGTATAAAAGTTGTCCACGTACAAGTGGTAACCCTTATCCAGCAGTGGGTACATAAGGTCCCACACGAGTTTCCCGGTAACACCCAGAGTGGGGGGACATTCTGGGGGTTGAATCCGGGAATCTCGCCCCTCGTACACACGAAATTTGTAAGTGTACCCTGAGGTACTCTCACAAATTTTGTATAGCTTCACGCCATACCTCGCCCGCTTTGTGGGAATATATTGGCGGAAACTGAGTCTCCCCTTGAACGCAACGAGAGACTCATCAACCGCGACCTCCCTTCCAGGTACGTAGGCCTGCTGAAATGTGGCCCCAAAGTGATCGATGACCGGCCGTATCTTGTACAGCCGGTCATAGGCAGGATCACTTCGGGGGGGGACATGCTGCATTATCGGAATAATGCAGACATTTCCGGATGGCCTCAAACCGGGGATGTGTCATGACCATACTGTACAGTGGGGTCTGGTATAGGACGTCCCCACTCCAGTATTGCCTGACACTGGGTTTTTGGACTAGACCCATATGCAGCACGAGGCCCCAAAATGTCCTCATCTCGGCTGCACTGACCGGCGTCCAGCCACCGGGTCTAGCCAAAAATGAGCCTGGGTTTTGAGCGACGAACTGTTGGGCGTACAGATTCGTCTGCTCCACCATCAGATTCACCAGTGGGTTACTGAAAAAAAAACTAAAATAGTCTATTTCAGTAAACCCCACTGTGGGAATCTGGATTCCAGGATTGCCAGCAAAATCCGGAATCTCAGGCTCAAAGTCCACTGGGGGACACCAGCTAAGTTCATCGGCAGGGGGCTCCGGTGGACTTATTTGGTGGGCCGGGAAACCAGTACGAACCCCAGGGCGGCTCGTACTAGGGTGGGCCACAGGATCCCTAGCATGTGGGGCCCCTGGCTCCGCCTGGCGGCGTCTCCGCCGCCTTGGTGGCTCATCGTCATCAGATGATGATGAGGAGGATGCGGATGACAAAAGGAACGTGGGGTCATCCTCATCCTCACTGGGGCTCTCAGAGTCGGAGGCAATCTGGGCGTATGCCTCCTCGGCCGAGAACATCCGGCGGGCCATGGGTGTGTGTGCGTGTATGTGTGCGTGTGTGGAAACCTTTATTATATGTGCGTGTGTGTGGGGGCAACGGGTGTTCGCGTACTAAAAAAGGCAAAAAAAGAAAGGGCAAGTGTTAGGAAAAAAAAAGTTCAAACTTGCTGATCAGCGGTACAACGCTGATCAGCGGTCGGTGGGGTGGTGGGGCGGGTGATGCGCTAACACTGGACGGACGCTAAAAAGTGCCGGCCAGTCAGCGCACACAAAAAAAAAAAAAAGTGGTGGTAAGGGGGCTGGTGGTCAGGGGAGGGGGGGGCTGGTGGTGGGGGAGGGGGGGGGGGGGGGGTGGGGGACTGGTGGTGGGGGGGTCTGGTGGGGGGGGGCAAGTGGCAGGGGGGGATCTGGGGTCTGATGGATGGATCAAAGAAAGTTTGGAAATAAAAGTTTTTTTTTTTTTTTCTAACTAACTTTTCCCTTCTTTCCCTGCCTAACGGTGCCTCTCCCTCACTGACCCTAACCTACCTGGGTGGCGATGGGTGCAGGAGGGTGATGGATGCCGATTGTGGGGACACAGGAGCTCGTTCTGGACGGTGCTGCACGGTCAGGGTGCTGGACAGGAAGAGGAGGGGAGAGAGGAGCGCAGGAAGTTTGAATCTCGCGCCTCTCTCCCCTGCTCCAATCAGCACCCTGGACAGCGGCGTTCAGCACCAGGGCCAGCACCGCCTCTCCAAATCCTCGGACTGCGATAGGTGGTGTAAAATTACGCCACCGATCGCAGTCTTTTTCCGGTTCATCGGGTCACAGGACACCCGAATGGACCGGAAACGCAGAAAACCGCAGGTCTGAATTGACCTGCGGTTTTCTGCGATCGTCGATGCGGGGGGGTCAAATGACCCCCCCCTGCATTGTTACGGGATGCCGGCTGAATGATTTCAGCCGAAATCCCGTTCCGATTAACCCCTGGGGCGCCGGAATGCCGATTTCAAGTTAGGACGTACCGGTACGCCCTGAGTCCTTAAGGACTCGGGAAATAGGGCGTACCGATACGCCCTGCGTCCTTAAGGGGTTAAAATAATTTTAAAAAGTTTATACTCACCATTCTAAACCCCCTCCATTCTAGAGCTGTAGAGCCGAGATTTGTTTTCATGACTACAGAGGTGGCATGTCCATATACCACACGTGACTTGTCTTATGCTGAGGCGGATGGACTGCAGTGGTCATGCGCTCTATATGGGACATCAACACTGCAGGAAAAAACATGATGTAGTGGCAGGGAGAAGGGGTTTGGAACAGTGATTATAACTTTTTATATTATTTTAATACCTTCTATCCCATGTTCGTGTAAAAAATAAAAATCATACATAATCAAGTACATGACAACCTCTTTCTAACAATGCTAGAACCCTGTATCTCACTTGGATCCAAAGATCTCCCTATTCATTGCCCCAATTGTTCTGCTAGATTTATTTGAAGCTGGCAGCTCGGGCGGCATGCCCTCTATCAGAGGGTGTATCCTGTCTTTCTCAGCTGGTGACAGTTGAAGGATGGAACTGAGCATGTGCTTCCACCTCAACGAGCAGGACAGAGAAGTTAGAAAAGCAGCAAACAGCAGGTGGCGCTATACATATAGAGTTCAGTCAATAACTCAGTAACTATAATATATTTTTAATTACACGCAATTACAAAAGTATTCAGATCCCGCTGATGGTATGAAAACTGTAGAATATTTATAGGACAACCCCTTTAACTTGGACAACTCCTTTAATAAAATTAAAAAAAATAATATATTTTACAAAGGAAACATTTCAACTTCCAAGCTCGTTCTTAGACATGAACAGCTCTAGGATACAAATTCCTGGTAATCAATTACAAGATATCTTTTCTGGCCACATTATGCACTTAGGATTTTTGAATAATGGACTGGGTTACTTTATAGGAATAACACTGTGGGAATTATCATCTAGCTGAAAAGCCGCCGTTCATTAAGGCTTGGCGTCCAGATAATTCATTTACTTTGGCAGCAATGTCTGCAACTCTACATGCCTTCTTATATTTGGATTTTTTCTGCTGTCTTATGCACAATATGTTTGAATATTGAGTTCCCTGGAGTCAGGTTTTGGAATTGCATTAACTTCTTTGTATTTAAACGCAAAACGGTATCTGGTTCCAGGCACCGCTTGAACAGAGTATACGAAATAAAAGCAGATAGTCTACATTCAGGTAACAGTCTGTTGTTCCAGACACCGGTCATTTGATATGCTCCAAATTAAATAATTAAACTGCTGGTCACTGTAGAAGCATATTCATTACAGTTCAGACGGACATGACTCTCAAAACCATGCAGTGTATGCAAAGGTGCTGAAAGAACAGTTCCAAAGGTTGAGACTACCTGAGCTCATGGAAACTCTGGATGACAAGACACCACCTTCTGCATGTCAGGATTCCTTTCTAGAATGATCTTCTAAAAAGAAGAGAGCTTCGTTATTACTGGAGCACTATACCAGTATACTATACCAGTGGGGCAACAGTCTTTCCCTCAGCCATGGTTATCAACAGGGTGAAGATAATGTAGGGGTTTAAATGATACAAGGTTGGTCCTGTTAACAAAGTGTCCAGAAGGGCTTGATATGACTTGTATGGAGCTACTGTACATCCACTTTTTATGACACAGTTGAACATGTCAGAAAAAGTGAACCAGAATCCCATATTTCAATGTACTGTAGTTACACATTTTATACCATTTTTTGTCAAAAAGTAACAGTACAGGATTTTTGGTTCTGGGCATTGTCATTGTTCATGCATCCACCACAACTCTTGGCCAAACGACTTTCTTACAATATGTGTCCAGGCTTTAACTTTAGCTCTATTTTATTCATCACCTCCTATATCTTACAATCTGCTGACAAAAGTGCATAAATCATAACATCATCTTAACGTGTGTATTAAAGACATAGAAAATGTCAAATATTTGCTTTACATAGATGTTACTGCCACCCAAGCTCTCAGCTGTGCCAAACACTATTACGCCGATTTCCCCTTGTCTCGCTGTGAGGTCATTATTTTCCCATGCTTCATCCCCAGTTCCTGTTTTTCTGATTTCTGTTGTTGATAATCTGCTAGTGACCTTAGCTTGTCTACAATTGAAATTATGAACCTGAATCGTACATTTCATCTTTGGCATGAGCTAAACTGGAAATGAAGCAAATTATATTTATATTAGTGCTCCAAGAAGGCTAAACCTACAGCCACTTTACATACTTCCAAGTATAATGTTATTATCCTAATCAAACCACTTCCAACCATATCTGATATTAATCTTACTACAATATAATAAAAAAAGAAAGATTTTTCCTGCCTTTTGGCCCAGTGTCAGACGGCACTATTTTTTCTGCCTACCAGCTATATTGAATATGTACATGTCCACCAGTATCAAACTGGGTAGCAGTTAACTTATACTGAGAAAACATGGCCAGCATAAACTGCTCTCATCCCACACATAGATGACATCATGAATACATTCTTTTTTTTAAACTTTTTATTAACATAGGAGAAATAACATCAACATCATACACTCCTGTTACATATCTTGATCCAAATTAAAAAAAACAGTTGCATACAGCTATTTCTTCATTTACCCACTGCACACAGCCTCTCATGTCATTGAGTGAAGTTACCTAATGCATTACATTCAGATGATCCCACTAGTCCGTCTGAGCCATGGATCCTTGAGCCGCTGACAAAGCTTGTCGCAGTCTCCAAGTCGAATACAGAGTGTGAGGTGATTTGCACCACAGACCCCAGACTTTGTCGAATTTTTGAGGTTTATTGCGGTGTTTAAACACTATCGCTATATATGGTAGTATCTGATTTATTTGCAATTTCCACATGGATAAGTTCGGCGTATTGGGGTCGTATCAGAGCAATACATTTGCGTGCCATGAAAAGTGATTCCCTCAAGGATATTGTCGTATAATGATCCCATTGATCCTCCTTCATTATTCCCAGCAGGCAAACCTCGGGGGTGCAGTCCACCTGAACCGGCAGCAGACCGGAAAGAAATGCAGTCACTTCTCCCCAAAATGCCTCCATATCATGTGCCAGAAATCCGCCTCCAATTCCCCACACTGTGGACATGCTGTGTATATTGCTCTACCCATTTTATATAACCTAGTTGGTGTGAGATATGTCTGATGAATAATGTACAATTGAATTATTGTCACTGCCTTTGGTTTGCGCTGTGAAACTGTTGCCACACTTGCGGTTGCCCGCGGCAACGTGTTGCTGTGAGAGTATGCAGTGGCAGTGTCTCGGCTTTCTGAGTGATTGCCGTGACATGGTTGCCACGCATGCTGTTGCCGGTGGTAACGTGTGGTTTGGTATGCTTGTGTGTGCACTTCCCCTGTAAGTGGCTTCCTTCCTCTGTCTGGTGTTGGAAGGGTTACTCCCTTCCTAATGTTTTGTGAACACTGGGTTTATGTGTGTGGGTGTGGCTGCTTGGGCTATTTAGCCTCTGCTGGATGCCTGAAGCTGAGGGTTCCTCCAGCTGTGGTGTATGCTGGTGGTTCACTGTTCCTGGCTTTTACCATCTGCCCTGTGAGGGCCACCCTTGTAGTCATTGATGTTATTATGGTGTATTTTTCCCTTCCTATCTTTTGGTTTGCGTGGGTTATGTTCAGGGTGTTGTGTGCTGTTACATGGCTGGTGATGTTTGGTGTCCAGCATGTTTGCTAGACATTCCCCTGTCTCATGTTTATGGCAGCTATGGGTGTCCTGGGTTCCTGTGTGGTTTGTGGTGTGTGCTGTGTCCTTTAATGTTGGTGTGGACAGCAGCACTAGTGCACGGGTTCCAGTCAGTGTGTCTGTGGCAGGTAAGTGTGTTGCTGGTTTCACTTACCTGCCATCTCCTTAAGCTGTATGTGTTCCCCTCTCCTTGCAGCCTGGCCTCAGATAGAGACTCCTCTTCCTCCATGACTGGGATGAACAGGTCGTCTCCTCCCGGCTCCTTGGTGAGGGATTACCAGGGTGACTCTGGGTCTCTAGGAATCCAGAGTATGAGCCGTCCTACCATCGGGGTCCACTCATACGGTGAGGAGTCAGGGAGCGGATTAGGGATGCTGTAGGAGGTGACCTGCTCCCTTATTACTCCTTTTGGCCAGGCTGATCCCCTTTATAATATAGACAGAGGTGTGATGTGTATGAAATAAATGTAGGGATATGTATAAATGTAGGATCTGAGAATGCCACTATGGATTCTTCTGTAAGCGTGGATATTAATCTTTTTCATTTATTAATTATTGTGAGGGGGTTAGTGTTAACCTTCGCTTGCACTAGGTGGGAGTAAATTATTGATACCGGTCCTCTGGGACCTTGGGTTTTGACGACTCTTATAAGTGGGTATTAAGAGACCTTGGTGCTAGTACTTAGAAATTTACTCTGTATGGCCAATCTAAGCTCTAAATAAGAGAAGAAGTGGGTACGTGGGATATTGTATTTCTGTGATAGTGCCTCAAATGTTTTTAGCACTCCTTGATTCTAGATATTTCCAAGGGTTATAACTCCTGCCAGTTGCCATCTGTCTACTCCCATAACCACCTGCATATGCGGCAACGATTGATTGCCCCACAGAAGTATATCAGAGACAACCCCTGTAAATTGTGATAGTGATTTAGCCTCTTTCCAGACCATTTGAGCCAGTTTGTGCAGCGGTAGTAGTGATTTTTGAAATTTGGGGGGCATTTGCAATAATGACCATAATGTGTGGCAGTTCAGATACTGTTTCAAGATATACTATGAGGTGGGTAGGTCATCAGTTGTATACCAGGTATAAATAATCCGCCGCTGACTTGCTAGATAATAAATAAAATAGTCTGGTAATGCCATACCTCCCTCTGTTTTGGGGCGTTTTAGTGTATCTAGACTAAGCTTGGCGTGGGATCCTCCCCAGATAAAAGCTCTCGTTAGGGAGTCTATTTCTTTAAACATTGATTTGGGTATATGTATCTCTGAGTGTTGGAAAGCATAAAGAGCTTTGGGTAGTACAATCATTTTGATTAGGTTAATACGACCTGCCACTGATATTGGCAACGTCTTCCAGTTTTAGAGTTTATGCCGTACGTGCTCCATTAAGGGCTAAATGTTAAGTGTCAGGGCCTGAGAGTATCTTTTAGTGATATGTACTCCTAGATATTTGAATGAGTCTACCACTTTCAGTTGTTTCACATGGGAGGGGCCTGTCCAATCTGTCCTGCCTAGAGGCATGTTGACTGATTTTTCCCAATTAATTCTCAGGCCTGAGAACTCCCTAAATTCATCTGTTAATGCTAAGGCATTATAAAGAGATGTATCAGGTGATGATAGTTATAGGATCATATCATCAGCATATAATCCTATACGAACCTCTCTCTCTCTCTCCCATTTTCACTCCGGTTATGTTGTTGATATTTCTTACCCTAATTGTCAATGTCTCAATTGCCAAGGCAAACAAGAGCGGTGACAGGGGGAAGCCTTGTCTCGTCCCTCTATGGAGGGAGAAGCGCTCAGATAAATCCCTGTTTATCAGCAACCTGCTCACCGGGTTACTGTACAGGAGAGTAATCCATCTGATGAACTGGGGCCGAACCCAAAGCCCCGCGGGCAGCCATGCATCATGAATACATTCTAACTGGTTATTTATGAATCATCTGCATTGAAAGTTCCCCTTGCATCAAGTACTTGGTTACAAATCAGCTCCAAATGATGTCTTCTGCTGGATGTCTAGGGTACATTGCCACTGCCCTTGATTCTCACTTATAATTGTGATCTACAGTATTTATAGCTGGTTGTCTTTATTGTGTCAGAATCTGGCCTGATGAGGGAGGTCCACTGATGGACCTCACTTTAGGTATTCTAAACAGAGTACAGGTTCCTGGTTACAACAGTCTGTATGATGTGACTGAAGTGGTCCACTAGACTGTTGTGATGACTACCAACACAACCTCTGATCAGTTCATTCAAATTATGCAGTGAAACCTCTCCAAAAGACCACCTTTTTTGAGAAGACCATCCATTTATTCAGACCAGATTTCATGTGACAGATAAGTTGTTGTAAAGGGACAACCCCTCTAATGAACCACTCCTATGCGTTTCATACAGAGAATATTTATACAGTGTAAGGTTATTTTATCTGGATGAACCCTTTAAGTAAAAGAAAAAAATATTGGCAGATTCACTAGAGCAAACTTAGACCAGACACTGTATTAATGAGCCAGATTTATTGCAGAGGCCGGTGCTGAATGATAAATCTGGCACACCGCTTATGTATAAGGGGGAGATTTATCAAAACTGGTGAAAAGGAAAGCTGGCTTAGTTGCCCCTAGAAGCTCAGATTCCAGCTTTCATTTTTCAGACCTTCTTTGGAAAATAAAAGGTGGAATTTGATTGTTTGCTATAAGCAAGTTTTCCTTTAGAACAGTTTTGACAAATCTCCCCCTAGGTTTATACACCTTTTAGTGCCAGAATTAAGCACCTGACAATTAGAGCCTATCAAGCCATGCCCCCACCACTGATATGCCAAGACCCCTTTTCCTCCCTATGTCAGCTGAGGCAAAATGACTGTCCGCAAGACATAAATGTGGCACAATACCTCTGTACCAGAATTCTGGAGCATTTCCAAAAGTAAGTCTACTCCACTGAGTACACTTTTGGAGGAAAAAGGTAACATCTAGTTGATGGCCCAAGGACAACACACTGTTCTTGTTTTTTGACAGTAACGTGTAGCGGAAATCTCTTCTTTTTGCACAGGACAGAAATTTATACAAAATATATGCTATGGTACCAGCTTAATATAGACAGAGGTTTGATGTGCATGAAATAAATGTAGGGATATGTATAAATGGAGGATCTGAGGATAGCTACGTCGGAGTTATGTTGGTTGTTTGCCAGCTCAGTTTTACTGTTACATGCTCAAGGCCGCATTGCTAGGCATACAGAAGTAACACTGGATTGTGGACACACTGTAACACGTTAACACAATGGAATATCAAATGTACCGATAACAAAATATCACTTACTGATTCAGACCTTGACAACGATTGCTTACCCCGCATCCATAAAACAATATGGTGAAGGTGAATTTCATCCAAATGACATCAGGGCCATAGTGGGTCCAACCACATGCCCGCTTCATTTCGTGCCTAAGCCTATGACAGTTTCTGTGCATGTAAAGAAGAGCCTTGTGGTGAACAAATAATTGTAAAGATAGGGGTATTTTATACATAACCTAGATTTGTTTTTTACAGCCCTATAGTCCCCTTTAGGTACGTATCAATAAACTGAACTTGATAAATTAATCAATTAAGGAATCAATTGATTTTAGAAATCAACCCTCTCTAAGAGGAGCATTAATATTGATAGATATTTGCGACAACTGTAAAATTAATATGTCACTTCCATGAGGCAGATATAAAATGCCCATAGAGAGTAAGGGTACGGCCATGCAATCAGGTTTCTTGATGCAGTTTTGGAAGCCAAATCCAAGAGTAAATTAAAAAAAGAGGTGAAGTCATAACTGTCCTTTATACTTTCTCTCCTTTAAGGATCCATTTACCCTTAAAGGGATTCTCTCCCTTCAGAAAATGATATTTATCATGTAGAGAAAGTTAATACAAGGCACTTACTAATGTATTGTGATTGTCCATATTGCCTCCTTTGCTGGCCTCATTCGTTTTTCCATCACATTATGCACTGCTCATATTCAGGGTTTCCAACCATCCTGTAATCCATCAGTGGTGGTAGTGCTTGCACACTATAGTAAAAATCATCAGCCTCTCTGATGGCTGGGACCACGGAAGTGTTCAAAGACTGGCACTTTTTCCTATAGTGTGCAAGCACGGCCACTGCTGCTGGATTGCAGAGTGGTCGTAAACCATGGAAATGACAAGTGTATAATGTGATGGAAAAATGAATAAAGCCAGCAAAGGAGGCAGTATTGACATTCACCATTTGCTGAGGTGAGACAACCCCCTTAAAGTAATTGTCAGGCTGGACATTAATTGAATGGACAGTCACTAACATGTGCAAAGAGCACCTACTGTATAACTTGCAGGACCAATTTAGGGGAAGCCTGTTACTCGGCCTGGCATCCTGCTAAAAAGGACAATATAAAGAAGGTGGATTGTAATCTCAGCTGCTGATTGTTTGATGAGATGTTATGCCAACCACTCTGTCCTCTGCTATTGGCCCTGCTTCTGCTCCTAGCTGTGTCTCTGTAGTTACATGCACTAGTACTGGTGTCAGGACTTTTACCTTATCTGACCAGCATGGCACCAAGGTTCCTGTGTAAAGGTATGAATGTTTTTGATAGTTTCATATTGCCTCAGACTGGTTTCAGACCGTACTTTCTGATAAGTTCCATGCCCTGACCCATATTTCTGTCCCTGTATTGTATGAATTCTGCCAGGCCTCGCCTTATACGAGCATGCTTCTGCATCCCAATTATGTAGGACACTTTAGAATACCATCTGCAAGCCATCAGCTGTTCCTATTGGAGACTTCTTTAGGGCTTTGACTTGGGGATTGCCTTTGCAAAGTTCATACCATTGTCAGGGGCATTTAAGGGTGAATACAGAATGATAGGTTTAGCCCTAAGCCAAAACCAATAGAGATACACTGTGTTCACTCACGGCTCAGGGGCCTATGACAGCCGAGAGCCGACACCATCTGACAATGTCCTCTTTACAAAACTCCACTATATGGGCAGAATAGAGCCCCAGAATTTTAGTTCTTACAGACTACCTGTCATGCTATATTTATTGGCTGGCTGTACACATCTGGTTTTGTAGACTCCTTTGCTAAATTCAATCCTCCATCTCACATCTTGCTGCTTTAATTTTCATTCTGGAATGCCTGTATTTGTATTATGTGTATTTTAGATCTTATCTACGAGTTTCTGTAGCCCATCAGATTATTGGGAATATTGTATAATTTATTAAATATGGATAAATAAAGCAAAAATCCTACAGTTTGACAAGAAGTATATTTTGCAAAAACTGACCTTTTGTGCAATTTTTTTTTTAAATGTTTCAAATACCCTAAATTTTGTAATATACTTTATAATGTATTTTACAGTTTTACTATAGAACTATTGTGCCTTAGAATCAGCATACTTGTACACCGCTGACATGTCAGCGTTGTATTGGAGCCAGGGACGGACTGGGAACTTTAAGTGGCCCTGGAAAAAAAACGAAAAGTTGCCCCGTGTTGTAGTGGGGTTCAAATTGACAGAAGGCAGGGCAACACAAGTAGACAGGGACAACACATGTAGGCAGGGCCACCAGAAGTAGGAGGGGCAGCAATACCATAATGTAGCACAAGATACCGCCCCTGCAGAACCAAATACTATATATATCCCCAATGATACAGGTACTTAATACTGAGAGCATCAGATTGTTATGTACCTGGCTGGCAGCCAAGAGGAGGGCTCAGGCGGCCCCCTGGACATAGGCCCATCAGGAAATTTCCTTGAAGGGTCTATGGCCAGTCCGCCCCTGATTGGAGCACGGATTCCACTGGGGCCGCAGTGCAGCTGTATGTGCAGGAGCACACATCACTGCTCCTGCCTGTGCCCCTCAGCTTCGATAACACCTATGCAGTGCTTTTAGCTGAGCAGAGCGGGCATGTTCAGGAGCCCAATCAGCTAAATCCTGGCATAACACATCTGTACAGGGTCAGCAATGTACCAGTGTATAGTATATGAATTCTATTCTTTACCAATTACTATATGACTAATTTGGTGCATCTTACATCAGTCTTAGTAAATCTGCCCATATGTGGATGCGATAAAAGTTATTTTAATACTTTTTTTTTCTGCCACTGCATAGGAAAGAATAGGTTACTGCACATTCCTACACAATTGTATTGACCTACGGATGATGTATTCATTCGTATAGTATGGACTGGTCAGGGCTCTATGTTCAGTGCATACGTCAAAAGCTTTTCAGAATGTAAAAAACAATCAAAGTGTGTGAACACATAGAAATTCATTTTCTTCTGTATCAGTCTAAGGTATAGATATGTTCAAAATCTATACTGCCAGCACACTGTTAGGCCATGGCACTCTAAGCTATTTAACTTTTAAAATACATCTGTATTTTCCCTGCTTCTAGGGGGGTATATCTGCATAACACAGCATGCCTATGCCTCAGCAGTAAGCAGATGCAGGCAGCCCATGTGCCCTATCTCAGGATCATGCATACAGGTCTGCCTGGTCAATTAGGCCATACAATTAACTTCTGCTTTTATGGACTTCTCAAGATCATACTTTACATAACCCTTTATGCCCAATGTTCTTGGAGAGTAGAAGGCCAGATGGTGATTTACATCCATTATCACGCTTGTCAGACAGAAAGCAACAATCAGTTCAAGATGATATTAATGTTTTCTGGCCAAATAAACTGTATATTGTCTTCTTCTGCCAGAATAAAAAGAACAACGTAATACATGTTTATATGTGCAGTTAATCAGACATGGGAAATATTTCTGTACTTTTATTTTTATGACCTGGTATTCTATTCATTTTCCCGGCACAAGATCTCAGCCCAAGTGGGCTCTTATGGTTTGGGCACAGTGGTACAAGCAGGTGTGAAGTGGGCACTGTACATAGAGGGATCAAACCTTTCACAGCGCAGTTGTGCTGAGGGCTCTACATAGTCTATATTCAGCAATTTATTCTGGTAGCCTACTTAATGATCTAACATGATGAAATGCTGATGGCCATTAGCATCTGTCTCATACCAGTTGTTGTGACCACAAAGTACCAGAAAGTTAAAACATACCATCTTTTATATGTATATTGTCCACCTTAAAACAGAAGCCAGAAGTGGACAAAATAAATGGCTATTGAGATCAGAAAAAGTGAATGTCGACATGTCTACCACTGGATCATCAAATAGAAGAACCAAATCCATGTGGGATATTCTCTGAGATATACTGTACTTTTTATTAAATTCTGTACTGTACGAGAGCAATAGTTATATACCAGGACCAGAGATGGTGAATCCAGGACAACCAGATGGATATCGAACACCCCACATTCCCACATTCAAGAGATAAACAAGGATACCTGGAGGCCTATTAGAACTTCCAGTGGACTTCCAGGCCACCTTCAGCTGTGAGTTTAGGAAATGAAAAGTTTATAATTATTGTGTTCTTTCCTCTTTTCATTGGCCCCTAGAAATTACTCTGCCCCATACCAAATGTTTGAATTGCTGGGTACCCTTGTAAATCAGACCTCTAAATCAGGCCCCTAAGTGAGACCCGTCTCATCTGGATGCATGTCTTTTGAGTGCAAAAGGCCCACTAATAAGTTGCTTGTCGACCACTTCCAAACCACCTATAGCAGTGGTGGCGAACCTATGGCATTGGTGCCAGAGGCAGCACTCAGAGCCCTTTCTGTGGGCACCTGCACCCTGGAAAAAGTCTATGGTGTAAAATATGCCTTAGACTTTTCCTGCCATTCATCAGCGCATGGCAGGGTATGAACGTCACAGGCAGTGCATAGAGTGTAGGCAGGCTATTATAGCTAAATGATAAAGTACATGGAGGATATACTATATTGGACTGTAGTATTTAGGGTAAATTGTTGTGTTGGCACTTTACGATAAATAAGTAGGTTTTGGGTTGCAGTTTGGGCACTCGGTCTTTAAAAGGTTCGCCATCATTGACCTATAGGCTCACACCTGGGTGCTCTGTATTTAAAGGGGTTGTACTTTTCACTCTAAAGTGTATTTTCATCAATTACTCTAGCTCCCATTGCTTCTTGGGTAATTTTTTAAAATTGACTTCATTTGCAGTTTTCTCTTATCCCTCATGCTTGAATCCTACTTCCCGGTTTGTCATGTGTCTGCTGTCCCATCATGCCTTAGGACTGAGATGCATCCTGACATCAGCAGATCACGTGACACTGAACATTCACCTTGTTCTTACTAATAACGCGTTCTACATCCTACATTATAAGGCTCCAATGCAGGATGTACAGCAACTGAATATCACAGATTTACCACAGGGTGCAGTGATGAGCTAATAACGTTACGATAAGGCATTTTTGATAAGCAGTGGTATTTGGGGAAAGTGGTATAGCAGCGATATCTGTTTGGATACATTTATATTAGTGACACAAGTCCTTTTACTCTGCAAGTGAGACCCCAGACCAGACCCCTAAATCAGACCCCAGAATGAATCAGATCACCAATCAAACGTAATTTACGTATTTCTCCTTACTCTTGTCTTCAGAGCCAAGCACTCACACAGGTCCTGACAGCAGCCAGTGTCATGATGTATGCTCTGCTCTATACAATGTCTTGATGCTGTCCAGTATTAGGAACTTGTGTGCCCAGCCCTGAAGGACTGGATCTGCCAGGGTAGCTGGGGGCTGGACTATAGGGCCTTTTCACAACCACTGTAACCCCTATAGTTACGCCATTTCCTCTCCTTTTACAGTATAGAACGGACTCAAATTCTGGACTCCATACACACCATAGAATTTAGATGTATATCAGCCAAAACTGACGAGTGGGATCGGTCGACCATCTAATATCTATGGGGCTTCCACTCTCCTGATGGCAGATTCTGGCTGTTGAATTCTTGGGATCTGGCTGTGACTACCTTGCCTCTCTCCATTCAGAACACACGTATAGTATGTATGTGGGGAGTGTGAGATAGCTGTCCGCTGACCATCCGTTATATAATTGTGTATAGGTGACCCTTAAAGGGGGTGTGCAATAATGTGGGGGTTTTTGACAAACTCACCCACTTGACTTGACCTGTAAAGGGAAGCTTGCTCCTTCTCTTCCAGGCCTGCAATTCTCAGCTGGACTCCCTCACTGTAAACATCCAGTTTTACATCGCCACAGCCAATCACCGGCTGCGGAGGAGATCGGATGTCCTTGTGTCATGTGATCATTTGTCATGATGTAAGGGAGCTGGTCACCACCACGGCCAGTGATTGGCTGCAGGCGATGACAAACCGTATGTTTACAGCAATGGAGCTCAGCGGAGCATCACAGGCCTAGGGGAGAAGGAGCAGGCCTAGGGGAGAACCCCTGCCCCCCCCCCCCCCCAATTCTTGCACAACCCCTTTAAGGGTGTATTATATGGCGCAATGATCATATGAATTTTTGTATAAATTTGAATAGCTATCCTTGCATGTAATAGCACGCAGTGATCGAACGATGAGCAATAAATTGTTACGGTGGCTTTACACTACCCGATTGTCGGGCAGATTATCCGGGACAAACATTCGTAGGAGCGCTTCTTCCTGGTAATCTGCCTGTGTAACGGTGCTGCTAATCACCCATTAAATGAGCCAATGGATGAAACAATTGTTCATGCAGATACCTCATTCATTGTTTCTGGCTGGGTCTCACTAAGGGTATGCTAGGCGGAGACTTCTGCCTAGCACTGATCCCAGTGACATCACTGGCAGTAATGGGCGGTCTCTAGTGCTGCCATAGCCTGTTCTTACAGACTAGGGGAGCGCTAAAGTCCACCCATTAGTGCCGGTGACGTCACAAGGATGACTGCTAGGCAAAAGCCTCCGCCGAGCAGCGAGAATGTAAATACAGCAGGGATTCAGTGCAGGCTAACGGGGAGCATCAGAGAGTGAAACGCTCTGATGCTCCACACATTCATGGTGAATGAGTGAAGAAGGGGTTATGTCCGGGTTCAGCTCTGAACCCGGAGAACCCCTTTAAATGCCCTCAAAGCTCTTGTATGACCTTATGGGGGTACAAATTGTAAAATAAGAATAAAAGAAAGATTACATTTAAAAAAATATTTTTTTAAATGCCACACTGCAGCTTTCAGCTCCGCCCCTGCAACCATAACCTATAGATCACTATATAAAAATTTCCCTTATGGGAAGGGAATATATTTTAAAAAATATTTTCGTTGTACTTTGTATTATTAAAAAACAGACCATTTCCCCCTCTTTTTATGTTTTTAATGTAAAAAAAAATTAAATAAATACTAAAAATACTAAAATAAAAATGGCATAAAAATAAAGCATTGTATATCACTGAAAAAGGCTCAATTATTATTACGCATGTACTTAAAACCCAGAAAACTACGCCTGGTCAGAAAGGAGGGTAAATGGTCGGTCTTGAACTGGTTACACTTGGGAGTGAGTTATCAATGCTGTCATCTATACAATTCACACGCTGGTAAATATTGTGCCAAGTGCATCAAGGTGGTAGACATGGCATCGTATGCGTGGTGGCACAACTCACTAGTTATACATGCCTATACCGCACGGGTGTTTACCACATTTGGTTTATTTCATAACTCTGCTCTATCAATACTTTTCGAAATTGTTAAGGAAAGCAGTAAAGTGGCAAAACCTATACGGGGGTCATTTATCAAACTGGTGTAAAGTAGAACTGACTTGGTTGCTATGGGCAACTAAGTCAGTCCTACTTCACACCAGTTTGATAAATGACCCCCATGATATCCTGGAGTCCATGTTGGAATAGTGAAGGTGTGTTTGTGGTTTCCCCGTGCAGCAAGCCCTAGTTGATGAAGTGGAGGCATGTAGCCGTCCAGTATGAGGAGCACATGCAGCTATTCCTGTCACAGTGTCATGGTCACTCAGCACAGGACCGGTGACCTCCACCTCCCGGGACTCTGCCTCCATGTATTCGTGTCACTGAGCGCACTTCAGGCTCACTAGCGCCACCTCTGGACGAGCTCCGCAGCTGTTCTCCTCCTGTCCCTGCCCGCAGCACGGTGCTCGGCTCCAGCTCCTCGCTCTCCCAGCCATGGCATCAGGCAACAGGGGATGGGACAAGGAAGACGACCTGCCAGCCTACCTAGCTCGCCCGGGCACGGCGGACCAGGTGCCCCGGGTGAAGTACGGGGGCATGTTCTGCAATGTGGAGGGCGCCTATGACAGTAAGACTATAGACTTTGACTCGCTCAGTGTGGGGCAGAGAGGGGGCAGAAAAAGCAGCGCAAATGCCCAGGCTCCGGAGAAGACAACGGGCAGCAAAGAAGCGGAGAACCACGGGGTGGAGATCAAGACGTCTGCGGGGAAGGAGCTGCTGCAGAACCTCAGCGAGGACAAGGTAGGACGCTGTACCATGCACTGTGTGTGAGGTGAGCGACTCTCGTCTAGTCAATAGAGTTCCTGCCAGCTCAGTCCATAGGCACCTGGGAAATGTGGGCATTAAGTATGTGCCCCCTCTGTCCTGCTCTATGGCTCGGGGATGAGAGCAAACTTTCTTCTCCTGAGTCTGCATTCTGTAAGATCTGTGCTAGTCTTTGTTAGTCTTAAAGGGGCTCATCACCTAAAATGCCACCTGACACTATTATGTCTATTAGCTCAGATCAAGCAAGCCATGGCTCCAGTCTCCTGGAAATGCCAGATACAAAGAGATGCCACCCTTTACCAGGCAGACTGGTCACATTGAGGTCACCATCCACTGCTCCAGATATTCTCTGGTCTTTTTAAAGAGCCCATACACCAAACACAACTATCTGATAGAATATTCCAGACTAAAACGGTCTGTGAAATTTCGGATAAGCGATTGTATGAATGAATTGGCTTCTTTGTAACTATCATCTGCCGCCATGAAGTGTCACTCAGCGCACCTGACGGAAAGGGGCATGCTACTCAAGTGAGCGCCAGATCCCCAATATTCTAGCAATCACTGGGGTCTTATATTCAATGATGCCATAACTTGTGGGTTCACTTTAAGGCTAGGTTTACACGAAGACATAAGTCGCGTGACAGATAGGGCACAACTACACTGCAACATGTGTCGCACGACAATTTTTATGATAGTCTATGGTGTCGCACTGCAACATGCGACATGCTGCGACTGCGACACGACAGTCGCAGAAAAATCCATCTCAAATGGATTTTTTGCGACTGACGCAGTCGCAGCATGTTGCAGTGCGACACCATAGACTATCATAAAAATTGTCGTGCAACATTGTTGCTACAAAATGTCGTGCGACACATGTCGTCGTGTAGACCTAGCCTCAAACTGCCTTTTGTTCAGCATGTCTGTCAGAGGCTCAGTTTCAGGGTGTCCATCCTTGACAAAATGCGGACAAAAAAGTCCATCATACGGTAAAGTGGCCACCTGACTGGACCCCATTATAATCAGTGGGGTCTGTTTGGTTCCCTTTGTCTCAGTCATGTACCGAATCCAGCACTTCTGTTATTTTCATTGTCCTACTCCTCTAATGGAGCTGAATGACAGAAGTTTTTATCAACACGTTTTACGATATTCTTTCATAGGCTTTTGGGATTTTTTCATCTTCTGGGGCATCTTCCAGGGTTAGTAAAGCATCTTCTTCAGGATCCAGCGCTGCACCTGTCCATGGGTTGTATCTGGTGTGGTTGCTCAGCTCCTTTGGAGTAAATGGGACTGCAGTACCACACACAGCCATACACAACCTACGGACAGGTGTGACGCTGTTTTGAGGAAAAGATGGACATTTTTCTTTAGTCCCAGACAACCTTTGTATGGGTTCAGTGGCGTACATAGAGAAGTAATGGCCCCATAGCAAGGATCAACCAGGCCCCCCACACAGGACAGAAGGTTTTCCACCTAAACCCCTTTTCAATGACCCTTGGGCCATTTTTCCACTGCCTTATTTGCTAAAAGTTGTTCCTTTAAAGGGTAGAGTCCTGACCAAGTTTTCACCTCCAGTAGAAGAGGAAATAATCCCAACTACAACTGGGCCCCCTCTTGCCCTAGGCCCCATAACAGTCTCCTGGTCTGCCGCTATGGTAGTTACGCCCCTGTATGGGTTGACAAATCAGTCTGACTTGTAGCCTGGACCACCCCTAACATAATTCTTTCAGTGGTAAGGTCCGCATAGGATGGAAAAATATGGCACAAACCCAACTGCAGATTCCACCTCAAAATCCACGTGTATAACATGCTGGTTTTGCCCCAGTGTGGACGTACCCTGTGAGCTGTGAGGGGATGGTCCAGACTGCAAAGCAACAGCCAACTGATTTCTTACTTCATCTCAGCAAGTCCAAAACTCATGAAAGAATATTAGACATTTGTCGTTTCTTATGTTATTTTATCTACTGATTAAAAGTTGGGGTAAGAGGGGGCCTAGAATTTAAGGCCTCATTCCCATGGCACCGGATGAAACCCACCCCTCAGCACACATAGTCATCTGCACTGCTGTACAGGAGTTCACAGAGACCTAGTGTAGCGCTCCACAACCTCCACGGCTCTGACCATCAATATCAGATCAGTGGAGCTCCAACTTCTGGTAGTGATCAGCTGATTGAATGGAACTGAACAGAGGTGAGCTACAATGGCAGGGACAGCCTGGTAAACAGTCAAGGGAATGTGGTGCTTGCACTTTGCTAATCGGTGGGTGTTTCAGGAGTCAAACCCTGATGGCCTTTCCTAAGGAAATCCTTTAGATGATTCTCTGTATGACAAATCATTCATGGTCAATTTTCTCCCATGTAGACCACCTAGCACAGTGCTCTCCAACCTATGGCTCTCCTGGTACTGATACAATGAGCTTGGAAAGCCTCTCGTAGTGATTGTATGCCTTCATTCAATATGAAACCCATATGTCTCGATTATTATTATGGTCAGTGTGGTCTATTGATGGAATTATGGTGTTTTGGAGTAACTTCCCCTAAGGCTGATATTCTCCATGAGTCAAGGGGTTGTCTCAAGAAGATAACTCTATCTATATGCTCTATTAGATCATATGGATATCATAGAGTAGGGTCCTAGGCTAGGAAACCCCCTGTATGAGCCATATAGGAGAATGATCTGTACAATTGGCTCTGGTTCTGGTGGTTTCAAGCCATTCTTGTATTACATGAATGACCTTTCATCAACTTCAGATAGAGTCCTATTAAATATGCATATACTATGGAGTTTAACCATCCCTACAATCCATATACATTGTTATTTTATTCTGCGGATAGGAAAAAGGAATTCTTAGGGACATGGTTTATTCAGCCACAAACCTAAATTATAGAGGCAAGTAGATTTCCTATACAAGAAGATACTACTGCATGGAAACACTTCAGGCCAGTGCGTAAAGTAGTCCACAAGTAGGTACACTGAGATTACAGTGTGTCAGTTATTCAACTGAGAATCAAATTTGTAAAAGATGTTTCTCCATTGTGGTGAGTAGGGTCAATGGTCTAGTAGTCATCTTGTGTTTAAGGTTTGTTGGGTGTTAGGTGTGTGTCACACACTGCTTTTTGTTGCTGTTTTTAATGCAGTTTTTTGAGCCAAAAGTGAGTTGAGAAATATGACCTTAGGGTTAATACTTCTCCTTCCTGCTGGATCCTCTTTTGGTTTTAGGTTCTACAGAACCTAACTTACATCACCATAGAAGCCTCTGTGTTTTTCCATACAATCAGGTGTTGTAGGTATGAAGCTACAAAATTGCTCCAGGTATTACTTTATATTAAAGGGGTTGTCCAGAGATAAAAATCTTTTAAACAAAAAAGGACAGAATGGTGTAAAAATAAGCATTACCTCACTGTTCCCCCTGCCTGAGTGGGCATTTTCATCCCTTTCCTGCCGTTGGAGCTGGGGCCAGGAAGTGGAGAGCAGAAGCGACCATAGCAGCATCGGAAAGGCAGCAAATCGCTGAAGTAATCAGAAGTAATGTGATTCCAAGTGAAGTAATAATCAACATCCAAGTGAAAAACTAGAGGCAAAATCCGCCATGTGAACATGGCCTAATGGATAATATGCCAGCTCAGTGTTATCATTCTGCATCTGTATTTTCTATGATGAGTGACTGTGTACTATTAGAATCAGTTTATATATATTTGAATTCATTTGAATAATCCCAGAATTAGTATGTATATTAGGTACTGCGCGACATGTACCCCCTTTATTCTCCCTGCCTGTCGGCACTTTAAAGGTCCGCAGTAAATAATACAGAAACTCACAGATTTGTAGAATACCTTATCCTTGATGTTCGTCTGCGAGGGCTGTTCTCCTGCGTCTTTTTAGGTTTCTCTTTTTTCTTTTTTTCTTTTATTTTAAGTGCCGTTCGGGATGAGGAAAGGTATAGGGGGCTGGACCCTAATGGTTATTTGTGATTTTTTATAAAATACAGAGCTTGCCCCGGCCAGTGGCACAGCTCGTGGTTAGAAAAAAGCCGCTTGTTCGCGCTCGCACGGAGTGCTGCGTGACGTCACGGTAGTAGCTACGGTGGACCAGGAGAACCAAAGTTATTCCAACGCGTTTCGATTAGTTCGCTAATCTTCGTCAGGGATGATTCTTCTGGCTCCTGGTGCTGCTTTTAAAGGTCCGTGTCTCCCCCCCTTTTTCTTCCTTAAATCCCAGAATTACGTTGGTACAGTTTGCATATATTTGTTACAATCTCTAGATGCAATGTGCATTAACGGGGAAAAGTTATACTTGGTGACTCATTTTGAATACCTGTGGCTTAAAGGAGATGTCCATCTTTTACGTATTGAGGACTTCTCCTCCAGATAGGTCATCAAAATTGAATCAATGGGTGTCCAGTACCCAACACCTCCACCAACCAACCACCAGTGCTGAAGACATAACAATGGACGGAGCTGGAAGCAGAAGGCCTCATCTGCTGTGTAGCGAGCGTGCAGGATTGCAGCAGTATTCACATTAATGAGAGGTAAATGGCAGTAAGCTGGCACTGCCAGTACACAGTAGATGGAGCTTTTTGCTCTCCGCTCTTTCCACTGTTGGGCCTCCTGTGGTGGTGGTGGCTGCAAACAGCTGATTGTAGAGGTGCAGGGTGTCGGACCCCCACCACTTTGATATTGACGGCGTGTGACGATTGGTCATCAGTATCTAAAAGGTGGAAAAGCCCTTAAAAGTATAACTGTATCTTTATATTACCTATTCATATACTTTAATATACTTTGTGTTTCCATTCTTCTCCATTTTTAATATCTGTACCTGTTATCATTGAATGGACACATCTCTGCAAACTCTACGCCCCCTTCATTGTTTACCAGACACAGTGCCACACATTTGGTAATGGCTGTGCCTGGTTCTGCAGCTCGTATAGGGACTGAGCTGCAGTACTAGATCCAGGTTGTGTTTTCTGTGACTGTAAGATTGATGACCTGTCCTAAGAAGAGAACATCAATATATACGCCCAGAAAACCCATTTAAGATGTTTATTTGGATTTAGCACTAGGATTGAGTGGAATAAATAAGAATTGGCATTAAAGGGATATTCCTATCTCAGACATTGGGGGCATATCGCTAGGATCGGATAGGTCTACCTCTGGGTCCGGCACCTATACATAGAACAGAGAGAGGGCAAAATCCCGGAGGGTACACTGCTCATGTGTGGTCTTTCTCCATTCATTCCTATGGGAGCGCTGGCTCAGCTATTTCCGTCAGCCCCATAAAAGTGAATGGAGCGGTGGCCATGCTTGTGCGGTGCACCTCCCATTGATTGCAATAGGACTTCCGAAAATACCTGAGCATGACGCTCAGCTATTTTCGGCACCTCATAGGAATAAGTAGAGGGCGGCCGCGAATACACAATGCACCCTCTGGGACTTTGCCGGCTCTGTTCTAAGTGTAGGTGCGGGTCCCAGAGTTGGGATCCTCACCTATCAGACATTGGGGGCATATCCTAGCAATATGCCCCCAATGTCTGACCCTTTAATTGTTGACTCCTGTCAGTGAAGGTCAACCTTTTAGCTCATTATTCATGTATACATACATCATAGCCTATTAGAATATCATGGAACATTTCAATGAAGTTTGTAGGTCCTGAACTGGGCATATACTGTATAGTGAGGGTCTTATCTTCTCAATATAGTCTATGAGGGCATACGTCACTGATCAGCACATTTTTGTATGTGTATATATTGAACGCATATTTAGCTGAGGAGAATCCCAGTGGTTCTTTTACCATTTTAGTCATACAAGACACAATATGTCTGATTTTATAAGATGCTATATGGAAGGTATACAGATTTTTACACTGTAGTATCTACCACACATACTGTGATAATCTGATGAGATGAAGGATTGTGATTTGGGGCAGTAGTGTAGTTTCAAGTGGTGTCATCTAATCCAATGGCTCTGAATACAGATCACGTGTAAAAGCACCGAAACAATGATATTGGTGATCCAAGATACCCTCAGTTCTTGAAGTAGGTAACAGTGTGTTTCCGTGCTGCCAGTTTTTTAACAAGCCTGATTTATTCTATCTTCCGTTTCCAAGATAAGTGAGTAAAGAGTTTGTCATAAAGAGTTTCTTGGTTAGAGATTTACGAGGGGGATCTAAGTGGCATTTGGCCAGTGTTACAGTAAAATTAGATGTCGTGTCAAATATTTCCTTATTAGGGACTTCAGTTTTGTTTCCTTTCTCCAATATAAGACTGACGGATGACACCAGAAATGATTCATGTTATTCTGTGCAATGAAAGGGAATGTATGCATTCTAGCCATTTTAAAATCTAATTACTAATTACATATATTTATTGTGTGAATTGGTCCCTTCAAATGCAAACAGTTAAAGGGAACCTGTCATCAACTTTATGGTGACCTCACTGCGGGCAGCATAAAATAGTGACAGAAATACTGATTTCAGCGGTGTGTCATCATGAACTAAAAGTAAGTGGTTGCTGAGAACCAGCATCATAATCATTGTAGCTCAGGCCTTGAAAAGAGTCAAATCTACCTGAGAAGAGTCATGATTATTCATAATATCCTGCTGTCCCCGTCTATCTGCTGATGAATGGCAGTTCTCTCCTAGAGAGAAAGGGAGAAAACTAGGTAGAAGACTGTCAGGGAGAGCAGGAGATTATGAATAACCAGGACTCTTCTCAGGTGGCCCGGACTCTTTTCCAGGTCCAGACTGCAATGATTCTCATGTTGGTTCTCGCCAACCACTTACTTTTAACTTATAAATGACAGACCGCAGAAATCAACTAACCTGTCTCTACTTTATTCTGCCGTTAGTATGGGCAGTATAAAATTGATGACAGGTTCCCTTTAAAGAGGTTGTCCAACATAAGAAAAACATGGCTGCATTCTTCCAAAAACACATACTATCGTGTCTGGTATTGCAGGTCAGTTTCAATGAAGTGAATGGAGCTGAGCTACAAAGTGCACAAAACCTGTGGACAGGTGTGGCACTGTCTTTAGAAGAAGGCAGCCATGTATTTCTAACCCTTCACAACCCCTGCTAATAATTTAGGGCAGTCCCAGGGTATTTAGATTTATTGGCTCATATTTACTAATGTGATCGCACCTAGATCTTGTCATAAAATGCACTGGAAGGTGGCATATTTTAACAGGAAGAGCTGTGGTCTAAGGTGCAATTTTTGTAAAACTAATTTTGTAGAATTCATTGCTTTGGTTGCACTTTTAATTTTATGGTTTGAATAGATTTGCATTGTATGTAGGCAACTGAGTGTGTGGAGGAGGAGGACTGGGTTAGACAGGGCTAACTGCATGGAACTCCTGGAAGATGCAGCTGTTGGATGGACACATGGGATACGCTGGGATAGATAGATAGATAGATAGATAGGAGATAGATAGATAGATAGATAGATAGATAGATAGATAGATAGATAGATAATATATAGATAGATAGATAGATAGATAGATAGATAGATAGATAGATAGGAGACATATAGATAGATAGATAGATAGATAGATAGATAGATAGATAGGATATAGATAGATAGATAGATAGATAGATAGATAGATAGATAGGAGATAGATAGATAGGAGATAGATAGATAGATAGATAGATAGATAGATAATATATAGATAGATAGATAGATAGATAGATAGATAGATAGATAGATAGGAGACATATAGATAGATAGATAGATAGATAGATAGGAGATAGATAGATAGGAGATAGATAGATAGGAGATAGATAGATAGATAGATAGATATGTGATAGATATATATGAGATGATATATATGAGATAGATAGATAGATTGATATGAGAGAGAGAGATAGATAGATAGATAGATGATAGATAGATAGATAGATAGATGATAGATATGAGACAGATAGATAGATAGATAGATAGATAGATAGGAGACATATAGATAGATAGATAGATAGATAGATAGATAGATAGATAGATAGATAGGAGATAGATAGATAGATAGATAGATAGATAGATAGATAGATATGAGATAGATAGATATGTGATAGATAGGAGATAGATAGATAGATAGATAGATGATAGATATGAAACAGATAGATAGATAATAGATAGATGATAGATATGAGACAGATAGATAGATGATAGGTAGATAGGAGATAGATAGATAATAGATAGATAGATAAATAGATTATAGATAGATATGAGATAGATAGATGTTAGATAGAAGGATAGATAGATAGGAGATAGATAAATAGATAGATATTAGATAGATAGATAGATAGATATGAGATAGATAGATAGATAGATAGATATGAGACATAGATAGATAGGAGATAGATATATATGAGATAGATAGATAGATAGATAGATAGATAGATAGATAGATAGATAGATAGATAGATATGAGACATAGATAGATAGGAGATAGATATATATGAGATAGATAGATATCTGAAATCTGAGACATGTTCCTTTAAGACAATATATTTTGGAGATATTTTTGATTTGTACCTGTGCAGTCAATCCTTTATGATGCCTTCCCCTATCGTTTGTGGATGACATGTAATCTGCCTGTTCTGAGTGGCCAAAAGGCTTCATGCCTAGGACATCTGTCAGAGGATTGTGGCCTTTATCTGGAGACCTGTTAATCTGACCTCTTTCCTACCCTCATTATTACTACCCCCATGCTCCGATCCATGCAGTATATCCACCTTAGTATGAACCCTGTCTGCCCTGACCAGCAGCTTTGGTGAACTACAATTCTGCCTGATGATGTCATACTCTGGTTTTGATGCCTCATTGTTCCTCTGGTCAGTTACTAATGTTTTTGGGGAATTGGGGATAAGGATTCCTTCTCACAAAATACACTCCTTTCAAGGAGAAGAATAAATAATGCATGTAACTTGGTGCACTCAGCAAGATCTTGGTCCTGCATTTCAGAGATCTTAGTACGCCTTTCAGCATGTTTCCTTGGGAACAAAGCTACCTAAAGACTTTATCAGGATCCAGGCGTCCACATCTTCCCTATGCCTTCTTTAGTAATGTCCAGCGCCAGTCTAAATGTAAGCCAGCTACATAGAAAATGATAACAGGCTTAGAAAAGGATAAATGAGACGGGCCTACCGGCCCTTCCCCGCCCGTACCGCGCCCCCTTTTTTACACCTGGCATGTGTGGGGAAAAGTCGCAGATTGCAGCGCAAAGGTTATTTCTGCAATGGATATATCTGATAGTAAATGACCCCCTTTGTTTTTTTTTTACCTCTGTACCTGTTTGGCTACAGAGTGTGGATAATACTGGGAATGATTTTTTAAATTGTTCTAGCTGTTTGTTTTATATATTTATTTTTTATTTTTTATTTTCAATATATACATTGTATGAAATTTTTTTTAAAGTGGTTCTATCATCAGAAAGGTCGCAATAATAGTCTCACCTGAGACATGTTTTCTTGACAGTTGAACATCATGGTCTTGGTCCTATCTTCCTAGGTGCCCGCAGTCGTTGAGAAATGTGATGTTTTATAATATGCAAATGAGCCCCTAGGAGCAACTAGGGTGGTGCTGTTGCACCTTGTTGCTCCCAGAGGCTCCGCTCACTGCCCTTCATGAGCGCTCTCACCACTGACTGACAACGTGTGCGCTAACTAAGCTCCTGCAAAACTGAAGAGTATGTCTTCACTGCCTGACACTGTCAGTCAGAGGTGGGGGCATGGCATGAACGGCAGTGAGTGGAGCCTCTGGGAGCAACTAGGTGCAACAGCACTGCCCTCATTGCTCCTAGGGGCTCAGTTGCATATTATACAACATCAATTTTCTCAAGAATGCTGGCACCTACAAAGATGGGACCAAGACCATGATGTTCAAGTGTACATGTCTCAGGTGAGGTTTTATTGCAACTTTTCTGAAGACAGAACCCCTTTCATAGGTTTTGTTTATACCAATAATGAGCTACTAATTCTGTGATTCATAACGGAAGAACTGTCCAATCCCGGGTTTTATGAGACTTCGATATTGATGACCTATCCTCATTATCAAAGCTTGTCCCATGTTGCCTAGCTATGTACTGTAACTGTTGCTTCACACACAGTTTAGTTCCTGGTGTTTTTTTGGAGCTAAAAAGAGTATAAATCATGTTTTTTTAGCCTTTTTGAGTCAAGTTTGGGGTGCTTGCCCATATAGTATGTTTTGGCACCTGGCGTTTTTCGCATGCCAGACTTTTGTTTTTTATTTTTGAATTAAAGTATGTGCACCTCTTTGATGTCACTGTAGACCTGTGTGGGGGGAAAAAGTTAAAGAAAATGGCATTAAAGAACACATATTGCCCATGCTGCGATTTGAAAAAAACGCCATTAACACAGAAAGGGTGAACAAACGACACTACTAAATAACACCTGCTTGCCCTGCTTTTAAAAATTTCCATAGACTTCCATGAAACATCTGGAACTGTTGTTTTTGCCTTAAAAAAAGCACAAAAAACTGTAAAAAAAACACCACAAAACACAAAAAAAACTGTATGTGAACCCGCCCTAAGCTGCCTTCACCACCATGTTGAGATATGTTAACAAACAGAATTGTTGACTCTTAAAGGCTATGGATTGATAAAGGAGAGACCCGGACAATTCCTTGTTATATTTTGCCTTTTCAGTAAAAAAATAAAAAGAATAAGAATTTGAGGGGGAAAGCCATGATTTGGCAGCATAGTGGTATGTATGGATTATTTCAGGTCGCTTCTCACACCACCGTGCTTGAGCTTTCTTCCTCATATGTTTTACATTTCATGTATTATGAAATCCATGACTCCATTCGAACCAGTTGTCATCAACATGAAAGAAAAAATGCAGTATATAATAATAAAGCAAGTTTCCCGTCTGGATTACATCAGTGTATTAAACCATGGAGCAAGGAGTGGCCCTGAAACTATTCAGATGCAAATAGTCCTCACTGCCATGTAAATGGCCATTTGCATATCCATTGGTTGTTTGACCGTCCTGCAACGGACAGATTCCCCTTGGGGTAGAAAACGGTTGCAGTTAAAGGTCCAGTCAGTGGATAGCCCTAAATGATTTCTATTCTCTGTGCATTTGGAAGCGGTTAATCTGAATCATGAGCTGAGCGGAGCATGGAAAGCGAAGCTTTGTCTGGACAACTTCTCATGACTTGCAGTCATTTAGTACCCTTTCTTCCTCCTTGACGTCTTACATGATACATTAGGCAATAATTGAGATATGTAAAGATACCCTTGAAAGGGGAACAGATTGTACATTGTTCCTGCTCCAGATGCACCTTGTCAGTGAGTGACATAGTAGCTGCAGACATGGAGCTATCATGATATCTTATTATCTGGGTGTTTGGTACATTTACACATGTAGTGGTTTCATGTCAATAGCTTTATTTCGCAGCTTAAAGGTAACCTGTCACCGGGATTTTGTGTATAGAGCTGAGGAAATGGGTTGCTAGATGGCCGCTAGCACATCCGCAATACCCAGTCCCCATAGCTCTGTGTGCTTTTATTGTGTAAAAAAAACGATTTGATACATATGCAAATTAACCTGAGATGAGTCCTGTATGTGAGATGAGTCGGGTACAGGACACATCTCAGGTTCATTTGCATATGTATCAAATTGGTTTTTATACACAATAAAAGCACACAGAGCTATGGGGACTGAGTATTGCGGATGTGCTAGCGGCCATCTAGCAACCCATGTCCTCAGCTCTATACACAAAATCTTAGTGACAGGTTCCCTTTAAGGCTTCAGCTACACTGCAACTTTTTGTAGCATGACTGATTTTAAAGGGGTTGTCCAGGTTCAGAGCTGAACCCAGACATAATCCCTTCTTCACCCATTTAGCCCCTATGAGTGGAGCATCAGAGCATTTCATTGTATAGCGCTGGGCAAGGGCTTTTTCCTCAGATCTGGTGATGTATCGGGCTTCTGATGGGCATGCTAGGCGGAGATTTCCGCCTAGCAGTGAGCCCGGTGACGTCACTGGCACTAATGGGCGGTCTTTAGTGCTGCCCTAGCCTGTAAACCATTAGTGCCGGTGACGTCACCAGCAATACTGCTAGGACGGAAACCTAGCATTGTGTCAATGTAAACAAAACAGCCCAGGGAGCATTGAAGCATGAAATACTCTGATGCTCCACTCATAGGGGCTGAGTGGGTGAAAAAGAGTTATGCCGGGTTCTGCTCTGAACCTGAACAACCCCTTTAACTATTGAATTACAGCTGCAGTCCAAATGCATGCACTCACATGGATCCAGAGATCTCCATATTCATTGCTCTGCTAGATTTATATCAGGCTGACAGCTCAAGGGGAGTGTCTTTTCAGCTGCAGCTAAGGGGGCGTGTCTCAGCTCTACCTATCACAGCTCAGGAGGCGTGTCAATGCTCTCCCAATCACAGCTAAGGGGGTGTGTCTCAGCTCTACCTATCACAGCTCAGGAGGCAGTTGAAGGATCAAACTGAGCATGTGCGGCCTTCTTAATGAGCAGGTCAAAGAAATAAGAAATTAAGTGGTGCTATACAGATACATTTTATTGAATAACTCAGTGGCTATACAAATGTTTTAATTGCATGCAATTACAAAAGTCTTCAGATCCAGGTGCTGGTTTGAAAACTGTAGAATATTGTTCGTGGAACAACCCCTTTAAGCTATAGAAAGTCACAGTAAAGCTAAGGCCTAAAAACTGGAGTTTTCAGACAGGCCAAATAGGCTAGAAACTAACATTATATAGAAAAATTATGTAGGTTGTAATATTGTAGTCCTACAATGAGTACAAAGTTAGAAATGGCTCTAAATAAGTCCTCCTGCACACGACTGTATCCGTTTTGTGGTCTACAAATCGTAGATATGCAAACTACAGATGTGATAAGTGTACATCCTACACTTTTCACAGGCCTTATTGTCAAAATGCCCATTCTTGTCCGCAAAACAGACAAGAACAGAACATGTTCTATCATTTGCGGCACGGCCATACAAATGCGGACGGCACACAAATGACATGGGATGCGGACGGAAAATATAGTCGTGTGCAGGAGGCCTAAGTGACAATGATCCTAAAGTTTAACAATAAAGGATGTCAAACTTAAATTCTGAAAGAAACCTTGCTTCTTATAAATCATCTACACATTCTGTGCCAGTCACCACGATCGTGCCAATAATCACAGCAAATTGCAAAAATGTACTTAAAGAGGACCTTTCACCGATTCTTACCCTATGAACTAAGTATACAGCCATGTAGAGCGGCGCCCGGGGATCTCACTGCACTTACTATTATCCCCAGGCGCCGCTCCGTTCTCCTGCTATGCCCTCCGGTATCTCCGTTCCCTAAGTTATGGTAGGCGGAGTCTGCCCTAGCGCTGGCCAATCGCATTGCAGAGCTCACAGCCTGGGAGAAAATAACCTCCCAGGCTGTGAGCTCTGCGCTGCGATTGGCCAGCGCTAGGGCAGACTCCGCCTACCATAAGTTAGGGACTGGTATCTCTTCGCCTACTATAACTTAGTGAGCGGAGATACCGGAGGGCATAGCAGGAGAACGGAGCGCCCAGGGATAATAGTAAGTGCAGTGAGGTCCCCGGGCGCCGCTCTACATATCTGTATAGTTAGTTCATAGGGTAAGAATCGGTGAAAGGTCCTCTTTAATAGCAATAGCAAGTTTGAGAAAGGTGACTGCCCAGGTGGAAATGTTGCACCAGTCTGCTGAGCTTGAAATGCAAACCTACTTACAAACCTGAAATACAAAATACTACTACAGGATCATACAGACACGTATGGCATTATAATCATTATAATGCCATGCACTCCTTCAAGACGAGCAGTGATCAAGACGGAGCGTGATTTTATGGACTGCACTTAAGGGTCCATTCACACGTCCGCAGTGTATTGCGGATCCGCAAATTACACCCGGCCGGCACCCCCATAGAACTGCCTATTCTTGTCCGCAATTGCGGGGATATTGCGGAACGGATGCGGACCCAGTCCACGGACGTGTGATTGGACCCTAAGACTGGAATTACACATGGCAGTTTTATTGGCAGTTTTTTTTTTTTAAACCAAAGCCATGAGTGAATCCAACACAATGCAGTTTGGTTTGCGGCATTTTTTTCTGGTATTTTTTTCCATAGGTTTCTCTTGAAAAACTGCAGCAAGAAATGCATGTACAACATGACAATAAATTAAAATGGCACTTAAATGCTATAAAAAATGTGTATTAGGCTACTTTTACATTAGCGTTTTTTGCGGATCCGTCAAGGATCTGTAAAAACGCTTCCGTTACCATAATACAACCGCATGCATCCATGATGAACGGATCCGGTTGTATTATGTCTTCTATAGCCATGACTGATCCGTCTGGAACACCATTGAAAATGGGGAACTGATCTGTTTTCTATTGTGCCAGAGAAAACGGATCTGTCCCCATTGGCTTACATTGTGTGCCAGGACGGATCCTTTTTGCTCCGCTTTGTCAGGGGGACAGTAAAGCGCTGCAGGCAGCATTTTGGTGTCCACCTCCAGAGCGGAATGGAGACGGAAAGGAGGCAAACTGATGCATTCTGAGTGGATCCTTTTCCATTCAGAATGCATTAGGGCAAAACTGATCTGTTTTTGGACCACTTGTGAGAGCCCATGACGGATATCACAAATGGAAAGCCAGAATGCTAGTGTGAAAGTAGCCTTACATTACAAAAAACAACAGTTTTAAAATGTGCATTTTCCTGTGTTAAAGAACACCGGCCCAGATTTAGTAATGTGTCTGCACCAAAACTCTGTCTAAAAAAGTGAATCAATTTTGCAATTCTAGGGTTTCTACACTTTTTCCAACATTCTCAACAAGGGGGAAAGGCTTAGCGGAAATCTGGCGGAGTAACACTAAGGCCTCATGCACATGAACGTATGTATTTTGCGGTCCGCAAAAAACAGATCCACAAAAAATACTTATGACGTCCGTGTGCATTCGGTATTTTGTGGAACGGAACAGCTGGCCCCTAATAGAACAGTACTATCCTTGTCCGTAATGAGGACAATAATAGGACATCTTCTATTTTTTTGCAGAATGGAAAAACGGACATATGGAAACAGAATGCACTCAGAGTAACTTCAGTTTTTTTTTGCGGACCCATTGAAATGAATGGTTCCGCATACAGTCCTCCCAAAAAAACTGAACGAACACGGAAAGAAAATACGTTCCTGTGCATGAGCTCCGAAGGTGCATTCACATGACTGTATGTATTTTGCGGTCTGTAAAATGCGGATCTGCAAAAAAAATGACATCCGTGTGACGTCCATGTTGCATCAGTTTTTTTGTAACAATGTAACAACATTGCAACAATGCCCAAGGGACAATAGGACATGTTCTATCTTTTTTGCATTTTTTAAGGGATGGACATACGTATGTGGACAGCACAAGGTGTGCTGTCTGCATCTTTTGCAAACCCATTGAAATCAATGGGTCCGCATCCAGTCCAAAAGAAATGCGGATCGGATGTGGACCAGGGGCAGTGCTAAAGGCCGCCCATTTGTGCCGGTGATGTCACCGGGATCACTGCTATGCGGTAGTCTCACCCAGCATACCCAGTACGTCACCTGTAGTTAAGAAAAAGCCCTAGAGCAAGGGGGAGCATCAGGGCTAGAAATGCTCCGAGGCTCCACTCATACATGGTAAATGAGTGAATGGGAGCTTATGTCTCTCTGAACCCTGACAACCCCTTTAAGTCAGTTCTTTTTTGCTTCATGTAAAAATACCTGGGCTATTCAAAGAGATCTGATGGGAACACATAATATTAACCACTGAATATTAAAAAGACCTTTAAACCACATTCTAGAAATGTAGTGATTGTGTAAGGAGAATGATTCATACATTATGCAGATGAAAGAGAATGATGTGGTCAGCTGGCATCTAAGTTTGTCAGATGGTGAATCACACCCTCCTAGACAGTGCTGTGGTTTGGGATAGCTGATTCTTCTCTCTCGGTAGGATATACATATCTTCAATGGGTAGTACTAGCTATTCACAGGACAGTCATACATGGAAAGAACACAGCTGCTTTATTTTGTAAATGTGTATCAAGAAGTCCATTATGAATTCCTCACACTACAAGTGACTAGTGTTTGTTGCATGAAGTTAAACTGTGTTGTGCCCTACACTGCGTAGCCCTTCAGCATCAGAAGAACTTATATACAGGGTGGGCCATTTATATGGATACACCTTAATAAAATGGGAATGGTTGGTGATATTAACTTCCTGTTTGTGGCACATTAGTATATGTGAGGGGGGAAACTTTTCAAGATGGGTGGTGACCATGGCGGCCATTTTGAAGTCGGCCATTTTGAATCCAACTTTTTTCAATAGGAAGAGGGTCATGTGACACATCTAACTTATTGGGAATTTCACACAGCAGATTTCAATGCAAGACACCCTACGAGACCACCCATCTCCCATGCTACAGTTAGCAAACTGCTTGCTAAGTTTCGTGAAACTGGTTCAGTGTTGGATTTACCAAAATGTGGACGCATGAAATCTGTCTCTAATGAAGAAACATCAGTGGCTGTCCTAGCTTCATTCAGCAAGAGCCCACAGCGTAGCACTCGCGGCATGTCACTGGAGAGTGGCATTAGTCGAACATCCCTTCGGCGGATATTAGCTGCTCACAAATGGCACCCTTACAAACTCCAGCTACTGCAGCATCTCAACGAGGATGACCCAGATCGGTGCACTGAATTTTCAGAATGGGCTAAACAAAAATTGGAACAGGACCCTAAGTTTACACAGAAGATTTTGTTCAGTGATGAGGCAAACTTTTATGAATGGTGAAGTTAACAAACAAAACCAACGCTATTGGTCTGACACTAACTTACATTGGATAGATCCCTCCAAGACTGTTGGAACAAAAAAATTGATGGTATGGTGTGGTATATGGGGTACAAAGATAGTGGGGCCATTCTTCATCAATGGAAACCTCAAGGCCACTGGATATGCAAAATTGCTACATGATGATGTGTTTCCCTCTTTATGCGCTGAAGCTGGCACGTTCCCTGAGTTTTTCCAGCAAGATGGTGCACCACCACATTATGGGTGTCAGGTCCGAGCATTCCTAGATGAACAGTTTCCTGGAAAGTGGATTGGTCGTCGTGGGCCAGTTGAATGGCCCCCAAGGTCTCCCGATCTGACCCCCTTAGACTTTTATCTTTGGGGTCATCTGAAGGCAATTGTCTATGCTGTGAAGATACGAGATGTGCAGCACCTGAAACTACGGATACTGGAATCCTGTGCTAGCATTTCTCCTGCGGTGTTGCTATCAGTGTGTGAAGAGTGGGAGAAGAGGGTTGCATTGACAATCCAACACAATGGGCAGCACATTGAACACATTTTCAAAGTGGTCAGAAACTTGTAAATAACTCATGAAAGAATAAAGTTATGTTAAAACCAAGCACACCATTGTTTTTCTTGTGAAGTTCCCAATAAGTTTGATGTGTCACATGACCCTCTTCCTATTGAAAAAACAAAAGTTGGATTCAAAATGTCCGACTTCAAAATGGCCGCCATGGTCACCACCCATCTTGAAAAGTTTTCCCCCTCACATATACTAATGTGCCACAAACAGGAAGTTAATATCACCAACCATTCCCATTTTATTAAGGTGTATCCATATAAATGGTACACTGATCAGGTATAACACTATAGCTGTGATGCCGCCACACGCCCACCCATGTATGGCATCCAATAGCTGAACAAACTTGACGGTAATACTTCCTTAAAGGGGAAATCCAGCCTGAAATCACAGAGAGGAGAAGTGAGTAACATTAATTATCTCATTTCAGTGGTACCAATGAAGAGGTGAGATATATTAGGCAGGAAATGCACAGTCAAATCTTGCGGTTCTTTCTTGAAAGCAGGAAAAATGGACAAGTGCAAGCATCTGAGTAACTTTGACAAGGGCCTAGTTATGGTGGCTAGAGAACGTATTCATGTCCAAAATGGCAGGTCTTATGGGGTGTTCCTGGTATGCAGTGGTTAGTACAGAACAGGATGCTCAATTATGCACGCGTGGAGCAAACGCGACCCTTTCTGGCCTTTTGCAGACATTGAACAAACATTTTTGGTCGGATCAATTGTTAGAAACATTTACATGTCACGATTCTCATCCATCTTCCATTGCCTGCATTTGAATGGTAACGATTATCTGCTCGTCTAAATTAGGGATCGACCGATTATCGGTTTTACCGATATTATCGGCCGATATTGAGGATTCTGAACGTTATCGGTATCGGCATCTATTTTGCCGATATTCCGATAACGTATTGGGAACACAGAACGCGCTGCTCTCAGCGCTCTCCGTGTTCCCTCCGCAGCACAGGGGAGAAGGAAGCAGTGTCTCCTCCCCCTGTGCTGCCGCTGCCGCCAATTAGAGGAGAGAGGACAAGAGAAGGGGAGGGGCTGTGGCCGCTGCGCCACCAATGAAGATAACTCTCTCATTAATTCATATACAGGAGGCGGGAGCTGGCTGCAGAATCACATAGCCGGCTCCCGACCTCTATGAACGGCAGCTGCGGTCCGCGGTAGTTAACCCATTAGGTGCCGCGGACCGCAGCTACTGCTCATAGAGGTCGGGAGCCGGCTATGTGATTCTGCAGCCAGCTCCCGCCTCCTGTATATGAATGAGAGACTTATCTTCATTGGTGGCGCAGTGCGCCCCCCCCCCCCAAGCCCCCCAGTATTAATCATTGGTGGTGCAGTGCGCCCCCCAACCCCCTAAGTAAAAACATTGGTGGCGCAGTGCCCCCCCCCCCAGTATTAATCATTGGTGGCAGTGGCCACAGGGTCTCCTCTCCCCTGCTCCTCCGATCGGTTACCATGGCAGCCAGGACGCTACTGAAGCCCTGGCTGCCATGTTCAGCCCCATGCTGCTGTGTGCAGAGCACAGAGCAGCAGGGACAGTGTGAGATCCTATTCACCCTGATAGAGATATATCAGGGTGAATAGGACAAGGGTTCTAGTCCCTAAGGGGGCTAAAAGTTATAAAAAAAAAAGTATAAATGAAAAAGATTTTACAAAAAAAAAAATAATAATACACGTTAACAATAAACATAAATTTTCTGCAGATTTGTGTAGGAAATTTTTTTTTTTTCTCAAAAATAAAAATACTCAGAATATCGGTATAAATTATCGGCTATCGGCCTGAAAGTTGACAAATTATCGGTATCGGCCCTAAAAAATCAATATCGGTCGATCCCTAGTCTAAATCTACCTTTAGTGTGATGATCTGGGCAATCTTCTGCCAGGAAACATAGGAGAAGATTTCTCATCTCCCTTACACCAGAAAAGTGGCTTTAAAAAGTCACAAGTTACGAGTTTATGACTTTTTAAATATGATTTTTTTGAAAAAGTGTTTTTTACGCAGCCCTCGTCTCCAAAAGGGGGCGTGTCAAGGGTAGGAAAGGGGTGTGGCCAACAGCAGAGACACATTTTTTGGTGCAAATGAAGCCAGAAATGGACAGCAGCTCTGAGCTGTCATAGATTCTGCTTAGCCACAAGGACTGCCGAAGGATGCGCCTAATTTATCATGACGTGTGCTCCTCATCTTAAATTAGGCGCATCTTCTGGCAGCTCAGGGGATGTCAAGACCAGCGCAGAAAGCACCGGTCTTAATAAATCTCCCCCAAAGTGTCTAGCCTTGCACCAAATGTATTTTTCAGCCTGAGCCATTGTAATGAATGCAAGGCAAAATAGCCATTCTAAGTTTACACCATCTATAGGGTTAGTATATCTTCCCCATTGTGTGAAAAATTATATTTCGGATTCAGATGCCCCACATAGCCTTGATGGTACTTCTATAACTGAGAGTTGCTAAGCTATAAAAGTTTTGTGTTGCTGCAAGTTATAGGATTTTTTTTTTTTAAATGGCCACTATGTGGCACCGTTCTCTTGCCGTCTAAAAACAACGTTGAACTAAGTAAATGTACGTCTTTACACGTTGTAGCTAGTGCGTTTTATCGAGAAACTCATATTAATCAGCAGAAAAGAAACAAATAGAAATAATATGATTTCATGGGCAGTGTACAGGACAATGGCACAGAAAGCTCTTTAAAATATAGAAGAATTATCAACCCAGAGGAAAGGGGAATAAAACAAGTTATCCCATGTACACTGGATAGGAGTTATGCCTGGGCCCCTTATAGAGATTATACTTATCCCGCTCCCCAGCACACATTTCGTCCAAGTCTCCCCCAATCCCCGGATTTTTTGAGTGGCGCCCGTGCGGGGATCAGAAGCGACGCGGGTGGCGGGGAGAGGGATAAGAGTGGGGGGTCATAATAGGGGTTGGATAACCCCTTTTGGGTAATAGGCAAGCAGGCACAATAGGGACACAGCGTGCTGCATTATCCATTCATTGCTAGCTGATGTTTCATATTCACATCATGTGACTCTTGCTTGTATTTCATACACCTTTCATACACCAAATAAGTACTAACTCAGAGCACAGTCCGTTGCAGGAATGGCACGGGCACAGCTCTCTGACAGCTCCTGTCTCAGCCATTTAACTTCTTAGATAGAAACCATGGCATCTAAGCATTTAGACAGAGGGAGGGGTCTCTCTCTCTCTGTCAGTCCATCAGCCCTTTGGGAGGCAATCACAGGGTGCTTATGGTTACTATGGCAGCCAGGGGTCTTACAATGTTCTCAGGGTCTGCCAAATACAGAGGTTTATTAGGCCCTGCCAGGGCAGGGTCTCTTAGGCTGCCTGTCAATAACATATTCCCAGGGTGACATAATACATAAAAATATCCATTTGAATGGGACTGTGATCCGTCCGCATCACAAAAAGGTAGTGCATGCACTACTTTTTTGCAGTGCGGAGGCGTGGACAGAAACCCTACGGACGCAATCCGTGGGCTTCTATGCCTCTGCACCACACTGGACCTTCCGGATTGCGGAATGGGTCTGCATCCGTGATGTGGGGTGCACACGGCTGGTGCCTGCATATTGCAGACATGCTGTTTGCCGGGCTTTAATTTGGGCACGGCCGTGTGCATGACGCCTAAGAGTGCAGATGACACATTAATTATATTAGACTGGAATCTTAAAATGAAAATTGGCATATGTTATAAGCGGTAGGTTGATTGTAGCTTACAGTAGGTTAGGGTTTCCCAGTTTACGTGGTAACATGAATTTAGTATTTGCAGCTATGCTACACTTCACCAGTCACATGCCCCATAAAGAAGGCTTGGGATCTGTCCTTTGTGTCACTCTTTGGAGAAGATTAATGAAAATGACATCTGCCTACTCTGTAGGGGATCAGTTTAATTCTTTTGTTTTCTATGTAAATGTTCCTAAGTAACTGCTTTCCAGCAGGTTTCTCCAAAGGAAATGCCCATGGCTGCCATTATGAATGTAAGAGTACATTTACTGGGAGGCAAAAACACCCAACTGTAGAAGTGTCCTGTTATTATGCACTACATAATTCATCTTCTATGGTGCGTCAGAGCTTACAATGCGCTTCTTGTCATCATAAGGAGATATCGTCACTTGCTTAAGGACACAAGATGTTGTCTGGCGCGCCTACATGAAGATAGGTCCAGTTTCTCCAAGACTTGGGCATTTCTTCCTAGGCCAGCTGTTCTTCTTACGTATTAATCTTTTAATCTGCTAATTCTCCTAAACAACATATGTGTTTGCTGACATCCAGAAGCAAGTGGTATTTGTGCTTTGTCTGGTGAAAAGTAGAAGAAACATTTTTCATGTTAAAGTTTTGCACATTTTATGGAAATCAACCACACTCTAGGTGCTGTTTTGGAGATTTAGGCCTCTTTCACACGGGTGTGTCCGGATTAGGTCCGGATGCGCCACGGTGCATTGCGGCAAACCCGCACGAGTAGGAACGCAATTGCAGTCAGTTTTGACTGCGATTGCGTTCCGATGTTCAGTTTTTATTGCGCGGGTGCAATGTGTTTTGCACGCGCGTGATAAAAAACCGACTGTGGTACCCAGACCCGAACTTCTTTACAGAAGTTCAGGTTTGGGTTAGTTGTAGTGTAGATTGTATTATTTCCCCTTATAACATGGTTATAAGGGAAAATAATAGCATTCTGAATACAGAATGCTAAGTAAAATAGGACTGGAGGGGTTAAAAAATAAATAAATTGAACTCACCTTAATCCACTTGTTCACGCAGCCCGCATCTCTTCTGTCTTTAACTGTGAGCAATAGGACCTTTGATGACGTCACTGTGTTCATCACATGGTCCATCACATGATCCATCACCATGGTGATGGATCATGTGATGAGCGTAGTGACGTCATCAAAGGTCCTATTGCTCACAGTTAAAGACAGAAGAGATGCCGGCTGCGCGAACAAGTGGATTAAGGTGAGTTAAAATTTTTTATTTTTATTATTATTTTTTTTAAACCCCTCCAGCCCTATTTTACTTATAACCATGTTATAAGGGGAAAAAATAATGATCGGGTCCCCATCCCAATCGTCACCTAGCAACCGTGCGTGAAAATCGCACCGCATCCGCACTTGCTTGCGGATGCTTGCGATTTTCAAGCAACCCCATTCATTTCTATGGGGCCTGCGTTACGTGAAAAACGCACAATATAGAACATGCTGCGATTTTCACGCAACGCACAAGTGATGCGTGAAAATCACTGCTCGTGTGCACAACCCCATAGAAATGAATGGGTCAGGATTCAGTGCGGGTGCAATGCGTTCAACTCACGCATCGCATCCGCGCGGAATACTCGCCCGTGTGAAAGGGGCCTTAGAGGTGTTAATGTGGATTTCATCTTTTCACAATTAGACGCATGCTCTGAAGTCAAATGGACAAGAGAATCATTAAAGGGGTTATCCGGGAATTGGATATTGATGGCCTGTCTTCAGGATAGGTCATAAATATCAGATCTGCGGGGTTCCCACTACTGGCACTCCCACCAATCAGCTGTTTGAAGAGGCCGCAGCTCTCATCTGAGCTCCACTGAGCGCTGCAGCCTCCACACAGCTTGACAGCGCTGTCCATTTGATAGTGGCTGTGCTTAGTATTGCAGATCAAGCCCATTCACTTCAATTGGTCTGAGATGCACCTTGGCCACGTCACTGATGTGTGGTGATGTCACTGGCCTAGGGAGAGGCCTAAATGTTCAGGGAGTGCTGCGGACTCGTCAAACAATTGATTATCGGGGGTCCTGGGTCTCGAACCCCCCACCCCCCATTATAATATTGTTGACCTAACCTGAGGATAGGCCATCAATATCAAATTCCTGGATAACCCCTTTAACTAAAGGGAGTCTGTTACCTGTATTTAGCATATATAACTAATGCTAAAGTACTACTGTGCACTACAATATTGTTAAAAGCATACCTTTCATAGTTTTACCGACGATTCTGATCTTCAGAAAAAGAACCTTTATGGATATGCAAATGATGCACCAAGTGCCCAGCTTGAAGTTTATAATCCCCCAGTTCCTCCTTGTTGGGCTGTAAAGTCTGTCCCCTCTGTCTGTGACATCACTGATTCCCTTTACCTCTGCTTGAAACGTCACCAAGCAGCTGCATCCAAATCCCATGTGAGAGCAGACTGGCAGTCAGCCCGCTTATTACAATACATACTTTGAGCATCACAAGATTTGGATGCAGAGGCTCAGTGTTATCACTGGAGGGTAAGGGGATCAGTGATGTTGTAGATAGAAGGGACAGACTCGGGAGCACAGCGGGGAGGAGGCAGGGTTGTGCTCTTTGAAAAATTATATAACACCTACAAATATGGACACACGTTTAACAAAATACACACCATCATATATATATATATATATATATATATATATATATATATACTGTATATATATATATATATATATAGTACAAGAAAAATGGCGGCACTGGTGGAATGAATATGGAGAGTAGGGTGCACGTCCCAAGGGGAATAGGCTTCTTACCCCAATGTATAAATCTGGAAAAACGAGCGGCACTCCGTTAGATAAAGAAAAGTGAACCTTTAATCTTTATCTAATGGAGTGCCGCTCGTTTTTCCGGATTTATATATATATATATATATATATATATATATAATGTAATGCTTCTGTGAGGAATATGGATTAATATTTTATGTCAGCCATGTTCCCACACCGGCCATCAGCTGTCAGATAGCAGAGGTAGTGAACTCCACAGGAGGGCCCTGCTTCAAAGCCCAGCAATCTGGCAGAGAACTTCTTGCAGGCCACCTTTGTTTACATTTCACACCCCATTCAGACAGCACGGATCCTGCAGAAAAACCTCCCTGCAGGGGGTCTAAGTCAGTCCTCAGAACAAAGGAAATTATCAGACATCATGTAACCGGCAGTTCATAAGGTATTATGAATCGCCCGTCCATCACAGACATAAACCAGATACATACAGGGAGTGCAGAATTATTAGGCAAATGAGTATTTTGACCACATCATCCTCTTTATGCATGTTGTCTTACTCCAAGCTGTATAGGCTCGAAAGCCTACTACCAATTAAGCATATTAGGTGATGTGCATCTCTGTAATGAGAAGGGGTGTGGTCTAATGACATCAACACCCTATATTAGGTGTGCATAATTATTAGGCAACTTCCTTTCCTTTGGCAAAATGGGTCAAAAGAAGGACTTGACAGGCTCAGAAAAGTCAAAAATAGTGAGATATCTTGCAGAGGGATGCAGCACTCTTAAAATTGCAAAGCTTCTGAAGCGTGATCATCGAACAATCAAGCGTTTCATTCAAAATAGTCAACAGGGTCGCAAGAAGCGTGTGGAAAAACCAAGGCGCAAAATAACTGCCCATGAACTGAGAAAAGTCAAGCGTGCAGCTGCCAAGATGCCACTTGCCACCAGTTTGGCCATATTTCAGAGCTGCAACATCACTGGAGTGCCCAAAAGCACAAGGTGTGCAATACTCAGAGACATGGCCAAGGTAAGAAAGGCTGAAAGACGACCACCACTGAACAAGACACACAAGCTGAAACGTCAAGACTGGGCCAAGAAATATCTCAAGACTGATTTTTCTAAGGTTTTATGGACTGATGAAATGAGAGTGAGTCTTGATGGGCCAGATGGATGGGCCCGTGGTTGGATTGGTAAAGGGCAGAGAGCTCCAGTCCGACTCAGACGCCAGCAAGGTGGAGGTGGAGTACTGGTTTGGGCTGGTATCATCAAAGATGAGCTTGTGGGGCCTTTTCGGGTTGAGGATGGAGTCAAGCTCAACTCCCAGTCCTACTGCCAGTTTCTGGAAGACACCTTCTTCAAGCAGTGGTACAGGAAGAAGTCTGCATCCTTCAAGAAAAACATGATTTTCATGCAGGACAATGCTCAATCACACGCGTCCAAGTACTCCACAGCGTGGCTGGCAAGAAAGGGTATAAAAGAAGAAAATCTAATGACATGGCCTCCTTGTTCACCTGATCTGAACCCCATTGAGAACCTGTGGTCCATAATCAAATGTGAGATTTACAAGGAGGGAAAACAGTACACCTCTCTGAACAGTGTCTGGGAGGCTGTGGTTGCTGCTGCACGCAATGTTGATGGTGAACAGATCAAAACACTGACAGAATCCATGGATGGCAGGCTTTTGAGTGTCCTTGCAAAGAAAGGTGGCTATATTGGTCACTGATTTGTTTTTGTTTTGTTTTTAAATGTCAGAAATGTATATTTGTGAATGTTGAGATGTTATATTGGTTTCACTGGTAAAAATAAATAATTAAAATGGGTATATATTTGTTTTTTGTTAAGTTGCCTAATAATTATGCACAGTAATAGTCACCTGCACACACAGATATCCCCCTAAAATAGCTAAAACTAAAAACAAACTAAAAACTACTTCCAAAAATATTCAGCTTTGATATTAATGAGTTTTTTGGGTTCATTGAGAACATGGTTGTTGTTCAATAATAAAATTAATCCTCAAAAATACAACTTGCCTAATAATTCTGCACTCCCTGTATTTGTGTCCCTGTGGCCATAATGAACAGGCCCGTGGTCATAGCTTGGTGGTGGGATGCCAGGAGAAGAGATATACATATCTCCCCAGAGAAACCAAATAACGGTACCATGCTTGGACTCTACTGGTAGCCGGAACCCAGGCGGATCCATTGGTCCCATAACCACCTCCCTGCGACATTCTGGTCTGGATCCATGAGCCCCTATTGGTTTTGTGGCTCATGTGCTGCCAGCCCAGCAGTGGGGGGGGGGGGGGGGTGGACCCCTCCCAGAGGCCGGGAGGGGAAGGGCCAGCTACAGGTTAAAAGGCTTGTGCCAGCAAGCGGGCGTGTCTTTTCTCTGAAGGAGGGTCACATCGTGCCATGTGTTTAGACGGACCTGCAACCTGCTGACATCACTGCCCTCTATGTGACTAAAGCAAAGGACTCATCACAACCCAAAAGGACTCATCAATCTGGTAAACTGACTTTTTCTCTGTTTAATCCTGTTTGTACCATACCACCTGTATTTGTAACCTCAGACCACTGTATATATCCTTGTGTGTATAGTGTATTGTCTAGTGAGCCCTTAAGGCGAATAAATATATAATTTAATCTTGTGCTGTCTGGTATCTCGATCACAAATCCCCACGTCCGTTTTTCGGCCTAGTAATACTCTACCGCGGGTTGGTTTCTTACCCTATATAATCCCGTTAGCGGACCGGGCTTATATCAAACAAGGAACTGGTAGCAGTCTTTTCCGAGCTGAGAACGGGCTGTTTCATTGGGGCAGTGAAAAGTGTCTCTCAGCTTTTGCCTCTCTGTGCCCGTGTGGACAGGACGTGTCTGTGTAAACTGTACCAAGCTGACCTTACAAGCTCCGCCAGGAGGGCGTAACGTTACGTCTTGGTAACCAGTGACCATACCGTATCTCGTGAGCTCAACATAGTCGACGTCTGACGTCATTCGGGGGACGAGGGGTGGTATCCCTCACAGCTTCATTAATAAAACAAGAATAAATGAATAAAAAAGTGCCAGTCACTTACGTAGAATTGGATACAAAATTATATACAAAAGTGCCACATTCCTAGATTAACAGGGACAGCAAGTAACAAGTATGATGCTGTGTGTAAACTTTATAACCCCAGAGATAATTGGTTACAAGATAGTTCATCAATAGGAATATCCAACAACATGAAAAGTAACAGCACACAGTAACAAGTAATTAAATGTGTACCGACCACTCAGCTGCTCAACCCCAATGTATGTTTCGCCTACAGTCAGGGCCGGCGCCACCAGTAAGGCGACTTAGGCAGTCGCCTAGGGCGCCATCTAGCAGGGGGCGCCCTTTTGCGGTGTAAAAAAAAAAAAAGTTGGTTATATAAGTTCGGGCGGCCGGCCGGCGGCGCCCCTCATGCTGCGCCTCCTGAGCGCTTGCCGCTCTAAGGAATCTCCGGCTCAGTGCTGCGCAGCCTGCTGTGTCTGCCCTGTGCTACTCCTGTTGTTAATGTAGCGTGGCCGAGCGCTGTTCGGTCCGCGGTACAGGAGCTTTTGTTTCCTGTACCCGGCCGGACTGACAGGAAGTGCTCACTTAGTGTGCACTTCCTTTCAGTCCGGCCGGGTACAGGAAACAAATGCTCCTGTACCGCGGACCGAACAGCGCTCGGCCACGCTACACTAGAGGTGACAAAGGGGGGGGGGGGGGGTGTAAAATGAGTGACAAAGGGGGGGGGGGTGTAAAATGAGTGACAAAGGGGGGGGGGTGTAAAATGAGTGACAAAGGGGGGGGGTGTAAAATGAGTGACAAAGGGGGGGGGTGTAAAATGAGTGACAAGGTGGGGGGTGTAAAATGAGTGACAAAGGGGGGGGGTGTAAAATGAGTGACAAAGGGGGGGGGTGTAAAATGAGTGACAAAGGGGGGGTGTAAAATGAGTGACAAAGGGGGGGTGTAAAATGAGTGACAAAGGGGGGGGTGTAAAATTAGTGACAAAGGGGGGGGGTGTAAAATGAGTGACAAAGGGGGGGGTGTAAAATGAGTGACAAGGGGGGGTGTAAAATGAGTGACAAGGGGGGGGGTGTAAAATGAGTGACAAGGGGGGGGGGGGGGTGTAAAATGAGTGACAAGGGGGGGTGTAAAATGAGAGTGACAAGGGGGGGGGTGTAAAATGAGAGTGAGGGGGGATGGGGTGTAAAATGAGAGTGACGAGGTGGGGTGTAAAATGAGAGGGACGAGGGGGGGTGGGGTGTAAAATGAGAGGGACGAGGGGGGGTGGGGTGTAAAATGAGAGGGACGAGGGGGGGTGGGGTGTAAAATGAGAGGGACGGGGGGGGGGGGGGGTGTAAAATGAGAGTGACAAGGGGGGGTGGGGTGTAAAATGAGAGTGACAAGGGGGGGGTAAAATGAGAGTGACAAGGAGGGGGGGTAAAATGAGAGTGACAAGGGGGGAGGGGGGTGTAAAATGAGAGTGACAAGGGGGGGTGTAAAATGAGAGTGACAAGGGGGGAGGGGGGTGTAAAATGAGAGTGACAAGGGGGGGTGTAAAATGAGAGTGACAAGGGAGGGGGGGTAGAATGAGAGTGACAGGGGAGGGAGGGTAGAATAAGAGTGACAAGGGGGGGGTGTAAAATGATAGTGACAAAGGGGGGTGTAAAATGAGTGACAAGGGGGGGGTGTAAAATGAGTGACAAGGGGGGGGTGTAAAATGAGTGACAAGGGGGGGGTGTAAAATGAGAGTGAGGGGGGATGGGGTGTAAAATGAGAGTGACGAGGGGGGGTGGGGTGTAAAATGAGAGTGACGAGGGGGGGTGGGGTGTAAAATGAGAGGGACGAGGGGGGGTGGGGTGTAAAATGAGAGGGACGAGGGGGGGGTGTAAAATGAGAGGGACGAGGGGGGGTGGGGTGTAAAATGAGAGGGACGAGGGGGGGTGGGATGTAAAATGAGAGGGACGAGGGGGGGTGGGATGTAAAATGAGAGTGACGAGGGGGGGTGGGGTGTAAAATGAGAGTGACAAGGGGGGGGGAAAATGAGAGTGACAAGGAGGGGGGGTAAAATGAGAGTGACAAGGGGGGAGGGGGGTGTAAAATGAGAGTGACAAGGGGGGGTGTAAAATGAGAGTGACAAGGGGGGAGGGGGGTGTAAAATGAGAGTGACAAGGGGGGGTGTAAAATGAGAGTGACAAGGGGGGAGGGGGGTGTAAAATGAGAGTGACAAGGGGGGGTGTAAAATGAGAGTGACAAGAGAGGGGGGGTAGAATGAGAGTGACAAGGGGGGGTGTAAAATGAGAGTGACAAGGGGAGGGGGTAAAATGAGAGTGACAAGGGAGGGGGGTGTAAAATGAGAGTGACAAGGGGGGGGTGTAAAATGAGAGTGACAAGGGGGGGGGTAAAATGAGAGTGACAAGGGGGGAGGGGGGTGTAAAATGAGAGTGACAAGGGGGGGTGTAAAATGAGAGTGACAAGGGAGGGGGGGTAGAATGAGAGTGACAGGGGGGGGGGTAGAATGAGAGTGACAGGGGGGGGGTAGAATGAGAGTGACAGGGGAGGGAGAGTAGAATGAGAGTGACAGGGGAGGGAGGGTAGAATGAGAGTGACAAGGAGGGGGGGGAGAGTGACAAGGAGGGGGGGGAGTGACAAGGGAGGGAGGGGGGGGGAAGAGAGTGACAAGGGAGGGAGGGGGGGAGAGTGACAAGGGAGGGAGGGGGGGAGAGTGACAAGGGAGGGGGGGGAGAAGAGAGTGACGAGGGAGGGGGGGGGAGAGAAGAGAGTGACGAGGGAGGGAGGGGGGGAGAAGAGAGTGACGAGGGAGGGAGGGGGGGAGAAGAGAGTGACAAGGGAGTCCAGACTGCAGCCAGAGACCAGATCATCTTATTGTCCTGGTGGTAAGTAGACAATGCAATATGTTTATTGTGTAATTGTTTAGTTATCAATACTACATTGGAAACTAATTTACCTCACATTTAGGGTCCATTCACACATCCGTGTGTGTTTTGCGGATCCACAAAACATGGACAGCGGCAATGTGCGTTCCACATTTTGCGGACTGCACATTGCCGGCACTAAGAGAATATGCCTATTCTTGTCCGCTAGGACATGTTCTATTTTTTTCAGGATCGGAATTGAGGATCCGGGTCCGCAATTCCGTTCTGCAAAAAGGGACAGCTACAAGAAGCTAGATTAACCGTAAGGGAAACATAGCAGTTCTTTTAATTTAAAAGCTGAGAAAGGGGTGGAACATATGTGATGTCATGATATGGGCAGATCATCTGATAGGGGGGGGGGGGCGGCAATTTTTATCTTGCCTAGGGCGGCAAAAACCCTTGCACCGGCCCTGCCTACAGTTGTGTTACTGTTTACCTGGACGACATCTCGATATTCTCACCAGACCTGGTCTTTAAAGGGTTTCTGTCACCCCGCAAAACTCATTTTTTTTTTTTTGGATAGTTAGATTCCTCCTAGTGCGATATAGCAGAATATAATGCTCTTACTTACTTTCATGCGGCCGATTCTTTATAAAACGAACTTTTATAATATGTAAATGAGGGCTCTACCAGCAAGTAGGGCGTCTACTTGCTGGTAGCTGCTGCAGAAATCCGCCCCCTCGCCGTGTTGATTGACAGGGCCAGCCGGGATCTCCTCCTCCGGCCGGCCCTGTCAGTAATTCAAAAATCGCGCGCCTCGCGTCATTCGGCGCAGGCGCTCTGAGATGAGGAGGCTCGTATCCTCAGCACTCCCTCAGTGCGCCTGCGCCGATGACATCACCGAAAGAGAAGACGTCATCGGCGCAGGCGCACTGAGGGAGTGCTGAGGAGACGAGCCTCCTCATCTCAGAGCGCCTGCGCCGAATGACGCGAGGCGCGCGATTTTTGAATTACTGACAGGGCCGGCCGGAGGAGGAGATCACGGCTGGCCCTGTCAATCAACACGGCGAGGGGGCGGATTTCTGCAGCAGCTACCAGCAAGTAGACGCCCTACTTGCTGGTAGAGCCCTCATTTACATATTATAAAAGTTCGTTTTATAAAGAATCGGCCGCATGAAAGTAAGTAAGAGCATTATATTCTGCTATATCGCACTAGGAGGAATCTAACTATCCAAAAAAAAAAAAATGAGTTTTGCGGGGTGACAGAAACCCTTTAAGGGGGAATAGACTATATGGCAAATTTGAGAAATATGTTTTTGAAAATACTTCTCTTCCTTTCCTGGATTACATAATATCGGATCAAGGCATACAAATGGATCCAGAGAAATTGTTCCCATGTTATAGTGGCCATGACCCTCTGGCCAATGTGCTATCCAATGTTCTCTGGGCCTTGCGAACTACTACAGGCAGTTCATTTCTCACTTCTCCACTTTAACTGCACTAATCTTAGCTCTAACCTGTAAAGGGGTGGATGCCAAGAAATGAACATCTCCATTCTGCCCAACATCTCAACTCTCATCAAGCTCGGTGGTCCTTGTTTTTTGCTTATTTTCAGGTTGCACCTCCATTCTGCAGACAAGAATGCTAAAGCAGATGCCATGTCATGGTCCTTTGATCCTTGAAATCAAGAAGAAATGATGCAGCACGTTATTGATCCTGCAAATATTGTGATGGTGATGCCTCTCCAGTTAAAAGACATTACACCTGGTAAAACTTTTGTTCCTTTGTACAAGGGGAAGCAGTTTCTGTCTTGGGGACATCGCTCTAAAAATAAAACAGCTGACCTGATGGCTAGACATTATTTGTGGCTGACTATTTCTCAAGTCATTCGGGACTTTGTTTCCACATGCCCTATCTGTGCCCAGAATAAAGTTCCTAAACAAAAAACAACTGGACTCCTTCTTCCATTGCCTGTGCCTGAAGTTCCATGGCAACACATCACCCTGATTGTCATCATGGACCAGTCTTCCTCCTCAGGGTAGATTGGTTTTCAAAATAGGCCCACTTCATGTCTCTGCCTTGACTGCGTTCTGCTAACCTACTGGCTAAATTGCTTATTGACCATATTTTTCATCTACATGGATTGCGTGCTCATATGGTGTCTGACTGTGGGATACAATTTACCTAAAAATTCTAGAGGGCTGTCTAAACTTTTGGATGTGGAACTGGACTTTTCCTCCTTGGCTTATCGGCAGCAAACCAATGGGCAGGCGAAGCATGTCAACCAGATCCTAATCAACTACCTGCATCATTTCACGTCAGCACACCATGATGATTGAGCCACTGTGCTTCCTAGGGCAGAATTTTTATACAATAATCATGTTAGTGAATCCTCCAGTAAGACTCCTTTTTTCTTTGTCCTGTCCAACTCTTCCAATACGTGTCTCCCCTGGAGTCGCAGCATCTGACGATGTCAGAAATTTTTCTTCAGATTTGGCAAGAGACTAAGACTGCCTTGCTACAGGTCTGTGCCTTTATGAAGAGAGCTGCAGATTATAGATACAGAGTGCCCCTCAATTTTCTCCTGGAGACAAGGTCTGCCTCTCGTCAAGCAACATCAGGCAGTTCATAAGGAATTATGAATCGCCCGTCCATCACAGATATAAACCATATACACATTTGTGTCCCTATGGCCACGATGAACAGGCCCGTGGTCATAGCTTGGTGGTGGGATGCCAGGGAGAGGAGATATACATATCTCCCCAGAGAAACCAAATAACGGTACCATGCTTGGATTCTACTGGTAGCCGGAACCCAGGCAGATCCACTGGTCCCAGAACCACCTCCCTGCGACATTCTGGTCTGGAGCCATGATCCCTAATCGGTTTTGTGGCTCATGTGCTGCCAACCCAGCAGTGGGGGGGTGGACCCCTCCCAGAGGCCGGGAGGGGAAGGGCCAGCTACAGGTTAAAAGGCTTGTGCCAGCAAGCGGGCGTGTCTTTTCTCTGAAGGAGGGTCACATCGTGCCGTGTGTTTAGAGGGACCTGCTGACATCACTGCCCTCCATGTGACTACAGCAAAGGATTCATCACAACCCAAAAGGACTCATCCATCTGGTAAACTGACTTTTGCTGTTTAATCCTGTTTGTACCATACCACCTGTATTTGTAACCTCAGACCACTGTATATATCCTTGTGTGTATAGTGTATTGTCTAGTGAGCCCTTAAGGCAATTAAATATATAATTTAATCTTGTGCTGTCTGGTATCTCGATCACAAATCCCCACGTCCATGTTTCGGCCTAGTAATACACTACCGCGGGTTGGTTTCTTACCCTATATACTGGGGCAGTGAAAAATCTCTCTCAGCTTGTTGCCTCTCTGTGCCCGTGTCGTCAGATTTATTTAGGTTGCTAGTCCCTGCTTAAGGTGTGCTGTCCCGTGTACCAATGCTCAGTCTCTGCTGCCTAACCTCACTACTGCCTGTTTACTGTATTGACCTTTACTGCTTGCTCTGGCTTCAGACTAGTTTCTTGAATTCGCACATACTCTGCCTGCCCTGACCTCAGCCTGTTTCCTGACTTTAAGCATTGCCTGAACTCTAGGTATTTTTCATCAATGTCTCTGACACCTGTGGGTCAGCTGCCAATCACACTGGGACTATTCCGAGAGATAGAGGCCTGGTGAAACTCAGGAGACTGCCAGGATTACACCCTCAGGACTAGCCCAAAGACAGACAAGTTGGTTGGCACAGTGGATCCACATCCACTGTCCATAATATTGTCTGATATCAGGGTGAGACCCTGGCCTAAGTTATGCTGCAGTAAGGTGGTTGTAAGATTTTGTCTACATCAAGGTATGCAGTCCATTTATTGTATAATACCTGACACCATGCTTTTTATACATGGAGAGTGCTTTACCATTTATTTTCATCTGCATTTGCTCAGAATGTGTGTGCAAACTTTTGTTCCTTTGGTTTCCTGTTATGTTTCTATTGCCCCTGTAGTTATGTTGCCTTTCAGTTTACATTAGGAAATTACAGTTACCGACTCCAATATCCATTAAAGAAACACTCCAGGTTAATTTTTCTTGCAGAGTTGGCTAGTCCTCTGAACCATTACATTAGGTCCAATATTTACAAGACTGAAGGGAAAGTTGCCTGGAATCTGTCATGGAACGTTTCTCTGCAGAATCCAAAGATTTACAAAGACAGCATGTCCAATCAAAATCTACCATACACTACTCCATGACAAGATGACTCGCTTTACACCTTCCATCTGGATGAGTTTTTGATTACAGTAGTAGAGCCTAAGGGGGGGAGCAATAATTCATAGCTTTTGCTTTTTAGAGATGCATTCCAAGTTTTAGATGTAAAAGCTGCATCAAAATGCAAAGTGTATATAGGGTCTATTGTATAATATAGAGAGAAGGAATATAAAGGGAGGACACAGAACTTACATGTTTAACCCACTGATAATAAAGATATTTGCAGCACATAGGTGGAAAAGCAATAGTTTTCACATTCATCCTATGGGATGCCCTCATCAGAGCGGAGGTAGTCCTTCTAATCATGTAACATGTGCCGTTGTTGCTAGGGGTGCATGCAACAAAACAGAAGCAGAGGAAACAAACACATCACAAGCTGTTTTCCTGGAGACAGACAGTATTCAAAATGTAATGTGTAATGAAAATCCTGTTTCAGGCTGACAGAGCAAGGACTTCATATCCGGAGTCATTTTCCAGGGCTGATTGAATCCCTTGGGCTGCTAAAAGTGTTCACTCCAGAGAAAGCGCTGTGTTTGCAGTCTGTGGGTTTCATCTAATGCCTTACATCAGGCATGCTCAATCTGCGGCCCTCCAGCTGTTGCAAAACTACAACTCCCATCATTCCCGGACAGCCTACAGCTATCAGCCTACAGCAGGGCATGGTGGGAGTTGTAGTTTTACAACAGCTGGAGGGCCGCAGGTTGAGCATCCCTGCCTTACATGCATAGCAGGCATGACATCCTTGTAACGTTTCAGTACTGATAAGATAATTTAGTATGATCCAAACTATTTATAGGACAAGATAATTTTTATGTGCAATGTCAGTGAAGCAACTGATTCACAAAAATATTCTCTGCCTTTCTTCTTTGCCTTTTGCAGTTACACCTATATTTTCCTACATGCATACACAGTGTAAGAAAATAAACCCTGCACTACCTAGTGTCACACATTAGTTTAACTCTCATCTATCTGTATGGTCAAGGTCCAGTGCTAGAGGTCTGAATCTTTGCATATGAAAAAAGATTCTGGATACAGCCACACATAATGGGTTCATTCCATTGCGGAGCTGCTGTTATCCTGTTATTGGAAAACAGGAAAAACATTCTTTGTGGGGTAAAATTGAAAAAAAAAAATACAATTCAGTTTTTGGGGTTTTGACATCACGCCGTTCACGGTGCGCTTCGGATCATAGATTTGAAGTCGCTTCATTCAAAACTTCGTTTGAATGCTGTACAGAGATTCGTCTCTGTACAACATTCCAATGTATGGTCTTTGGCGAGGTGAAATTTGTTATTCCCGAAGTCTCTCGTAGAACTTCGGTAAATACCTTCAGGATTTGATTTTTAAACTTTAAAACCATTTTAAAACATGGTTCTGAAGCCATGTTTTAAAATGGTTTTTAAGTTTAAAAATCAATGGCCGAGACTTCGGGAATAACTCATTTTGCCTTACCGGAGCCCATACATATTAGTGCTGTATGGAGACCCGCCTCTGTACAGCATTAAAATGAAGTTTGGAGAGAATCGACTTTGGATCTAGGATCCAAAACTCAATTCACTCAATGCTAGTTGCGGCGTTCACTGCACAGGAATTTTTTATTTATTTTTTTCCGGGTCCAATGATACCTAACATGTTGAGTTTTTATTGTTTATATATTTTTATATGTAACACTGGGAAGGGGGGTGATTTTGGTGTTTTTTTTTACTTTTTATTTATTAACCTTTAGCCCCCTTAGGGGGCTAGAACCTGGGATCTTTTGATCCCTTGTCCTATTCACCCTAATAGAGACCTATCAGGATGAATATGATTTTTAAACTGTCCCTGCTGCACTGTGCCTCGTGCACAGAGCAGCAGGGAACTTACCATGGCAGGCCTGGAAGGCTTTAGCAAGGGCCAGGATGCCTCCGATCAGAAGGCAGAGGGAGCCGCATCCCTCTGCCTAACTCCACATATGCCACAATCAGCGTTGATCACAGCATCTGAACGGTTAAATGACAGGGTTTGGCAAGATCATTGTGGCCGAATGCCTGCTGCTTATGATGTGGGCTCACTGGAGCAGAAAGATCAGACACAACCACAACTGTATGTATGTATTAGCAATAAAATGCAAACTTTCTGCTGAAAGGCAGTAGATCTGAGGGGTCACACTCCCAGTCATTAAATATTTAACTTTAACCCCTTTGAAGGGGGTTATTCCATGATTAATGTGAAAAAATGAAACTCAGCCATCAAATAGTATACAGCAATCAATCTCTTTCAAATAGAGCTAGACTCAGCTCTTTTCCTCCCATGGATCCAGAGATCTCCCCATTTATTGGTCTAATTGCTCTGGTACATTTATGGCTCTGGAGCGAAGTACACACATGGTGCCTGCTTGCGAGTAGCGGGCGGCATGGCTGGCGGGTCTCCGCTCTTTCAAACAGCTTGTGCTTCCAGGCCTCTTACCAGCATCCTCTGTGGTCAATGAGAATGCCCTTAATTGCAGAGACCCAGGGCATTTAATTCTTAATTCTAGCCAGCAGGTGGCAGGCCAACATAAGAAATGAGCAATTCTTGATCTAAAAAATCCGTGATTGTTCAGAATTTAAATTTTTATTTGATTTTGTAGGCTCAAATACAAGCTTCAAACTCGTAAAAAAGAACTGTTAAAGGATATAGGCATGTATACCTGAGTAAGGGTACTTTCACATTAGCGGCAGGGGAGTGTGGCAGGCTGTTCCGGCGGGTGAACAGCCTGTTGGATCTGTCCTGCCGCTAGTTCACGTGTGCCCCCGGACTGCCGCTCCGTCCCCATTGACTATAATGGGGGCGGGGGCGGAGTTCCAGCAGCAGCACGGCAGTGCACGGCGAGAAGCAGCCGGACTAAATGTACGACATGAAGTACTTTTAGTCTGGCTGCCTCTCGCCGTGCGCTGCCGTACTGCCGCTGGAACTCTGCCGCCGCCCCCATTATAGTCAATGGGGACAGAGTGGCAGTCCGGGGGCACACGTGAACTAGCGGCAGGACGGATCCGACAGGACTCCCCTGCCGCTAATGTGAAAGTACCCTTATTCTGTCAGTGATTGCCAAAAGATCTGTAATTACCTTATAATAACAGCTTTAATTAATGTCTCTTGTCCCTTTCCACTGCTCCCTTAAAAGACCGTTGCTATGACTCATCTGTCTCTGGCTAGGAAGACAGAGGGGCGGTCCTTCACAATAAGAGGCGTGCCTCTCAGTAATCCAATCTGATTGGCAGGCAGGAAGCTGCTGGCTACAGCAAGTTTGTATGTGACCTGAGGGAATACAGTTTTGGCCTCAGAGAACTGGCAGAGGAGCCATCTTGAGAAGATACTGTAGGATTCAAAACAACCGTAACTAAGGGGAGAACTAAGGGGAGAACTCAAGGAAAACAGTGATTAGTGAAGAAACTAAAGATTGCTTTATGCATAATGCTGCTGCAGCAGTAACATATGCTAAAATTTATTTTTTTATGAAAATATGACAGTTATCCTTTAAAAATTATATAAAAAATATAAAAGTCTAAATCACCCCCCTTTCCATAGAATTAAAAAAAATAACAAAAAATCTAAACATCATGGGTATCATCGTAACCGAAAATGCCCGTACTATTAAAATTTAAAGGGTTTCTATCACTTCGTTTCACCTATTTAGCTTTCAGACACTAGCGATCCGCTAGTGTCTGCTTTATCTAACCATCCTAATATAAGAGCTTATTGTCCTGCCGTTTAGCTAAAAAAATAACTTATATAGATATGCAAATGAGCCTCTAGGTGCTATGGGGGCGTGATTAGCACCTAGAGGCTTTGTCTACCTTAACAAACTGCCGCCGCCCCAGCGCGTCCCTCCAGCCCGCCCATCTCCTCCGGAATGCGATGCTCCTCGTATTCGGCGCATGCGCAGTGAATGTCTGATCGCTTCCCTGCTCAGACATCTCCACTGCGCCTGCGCCGATGACGTCATAGTGCTCCGAGGAACAGGCGCAGTGGAGATGTCTGAGCAGGGAAGCGATCAGACATTCACTGCGCATGCGCAGAATACGAGGAGCATCGCATTCCGGAGGAGATGGGCGGGCTGGAGGGACGCGCTGGGCGGCGGCAGTTTGTTAAGGTAGACGGAGCCTCTAGGTGCTAATCACGCCCCCATAGCACCTAGAGGCTCATTTGCATATCTATACAAGTTATTTTTTTAGCTAAACGGCAGGACAATAAGCTCTTATATTAGGATGGTTAGATAAAGCAGACACTAGCGGATCGCTAGTGTCTGAAAGCTAAATAGGTGAAACAAAGTGATAGAAACCCTTTAAAAATATTTTTTCCAATATGACGAATGGCGTAACAGAAAAATGGTTCAAAATGGCCAATTTGCCATTTTTTCATCGTTTCTCTTACCTAAAAAAATTTAATAAAATGTGATCAAAAAGTCACACAAACTCCAAAATGGAATCAGTAAAAACTACAGATTGTCCCGCAAAAAATGAGCACACAGCTCTGTAGATATAACTATAAAAAAATGTTATGGGGGTCAGAATATGGTGATGTAAAAAAAATGTTTTTCTCAAAGTTTGAATTTATTTTTACACTATTTAGGCATAAAAACCTATACATATGTGGTATTGTTGTAATCCTACTGACTCAGAGAAAGAGGGAGGTGCTCAGGCCGCTCTACAGAGCACTAGTGAGACCTCATCTGGAGTATTGTGCTCAGTACTGGAGACCATATCTCCAGAAGGATATTGATACTTTGGAGAGAGTTCAGAGAAGAGCTACTAAACTGGTACATGGATTGCAAGATAAAACTTACCAGGAAAGATTAAAGGACCTTAACATGTATAGCTTGGAAGAAAGACGAGACAGAGGGGATATGATAGAAACTGCTAAATACATAAAGGGAATCAACAAGGTAAAAGAGGAGAGAATATTTAAAAGAAGAAAAACTGCTACAAGAGGACATAGTTTTAAATTAGAGGGGCAAAGGTTTAAAAGTAATATCAGGGGGGGGCGTGGCTAACTGCCGGCATGACCGCACGCACTTGAGAGCGGCTCCGGTCCCTGGTATCAATCCTGACTAATCCTGCCAAGCTGCATTCCTCAGACTCAGAGTGGCAAGTGCAGAGGAGACGGAGGAAACCCAGGAACCAAGATATGGGTCCCAGCAAGGCGCAGACCGCGGCCGACAAACTTAAAGAATATGCCCGCCAGGAAAACCAACATGGCGCCGCGGCTCCCGCCACTCCACGTGCAGCGGTGACGCGCGGACAGGCCGCGCAGCAGATAGAAACTGATGAGGCTGGAGAACCGGAGATAACGCTGAAAGCGGTCTCAGAGCAGCTCCTCACAGCGATCTCCTCCTGCCAATCCTCCCTTACCTGCAAAATTGAGGAGGTGCGTGTCGACCTGGGCCTGTTGAGGCAAGACGTGCAACAGCTGAGGGAAAGAGTTAAACACACTGAAGATCGGGTGTCGGAGCTGGAGGATTACACCAGGCCGCTAGATTCGAGGCTGACGGAGGTGGAAAGAGCCGTTGGATTATGGAGGCAGAAATGCGACGACCTGGAGAACCGGGCCCGACGCAATAATGTAAGAATCCTGGGGATGCCAGAGAGAGCGGAGGGGAGAGATCCTGCCAGCTTTTTGGAGCTTTGGTTTAAGGCCCAGTTCCCTACAGCCACATTCTCAGCGGCCTATGCAGTTGAAAGGGCGCACAGAGTACCGGCCAGACCACCACCTCCAGGCGCACCGCCAAGGCCCCTGCTCGCCCGTCTATTAAATTGGAAGGATCGAGATTTAATTCTTAGCCAAGCAAGGAGCAAAGGTGTATTGATGCACGAAAACACCAACGTGTCACTTTTTCCGGACTTCTCCGCGGATTTGCAGAAAAAGAGGGCCACCTTCGTCTTGGTCAAGAGACGCCTCAGGGAATTAAATTTGCAATACTCGATGGCCTACCCAGCGCGACTACGCGTAGTGGATGGCGAACGGCCGATATTTTTCACCGACCCAAAGGAGGCTGAGGACTGGGTTGCTAGACGTCCAAGAATGCACTGATCTGAAACACTGGGACTGAGTTGCAAGTATTACTGAGTTCTGAAAAGGCACTTTATAGAGGCCTTGTCACTGAGTGGTTTATCCTTATTATATGGTGCAATATTTAGCTTTACCTGAATGCAATATGCATTACTTGAATGCAATATGGTGCTCTTTCAGATAGCAGATCATTGTAAGCATGGTTATAGTCCTACTGTAGATGTTGATTCACAGGCTGTCTGAATATGAGTGTCTGCACCTATTGAGGCTTAGATGTACCTGCAGCTATGAAACTCACATTGACCAGGGAATGCTCGGCTACCTGTGCGGGCATAACATCTTCACCCCGCACTGGTCTCCGAATATAGATTGTCACCTAGTTAATACTATGATGCATGCACTGGATGTTTGCTCAGAGGTATTAGAAGTTTACCTGTTATGTTATATGTTTGGTAAGTTGTTGAAAGCATGGTCACATCAATTATGCATCAGTAGTGTGGGAGGGGGGCGAACTATTAAAATGGGTGAGGTTACTCCACAAGGGCCGGATGACATCCTGTACTACTGGAAGGATAACTTTAAGATTGTACTATGGGACCTCTAGTAGTGATGTCCTGGAATGTGAGGGGACTTGGAAATCCGAACAAAAGGATAGCGGTGTTCTCGCATATACGACGCTATAGCCCTCACATTCTGGGACTTCAAGAGACTCATCTGACGGCTGACACGGGGCACAGAATTGTAAAACAATGGGTTCAGTGGTCACTTCAGTCATATGGCTCATCAAATTCTAGAGGCGCGGCTATATTAGTGCGCAAGGGCCTCCTGTGGGAACCGCAGCAGTCAGTTGCTGATCCGGAGGGACAATATATACTGGCGTATGGCTTTATTGACCACATCCCGTATGTAATAATTAACATATATAATCCCCCCCCCGGCGAGTATTTCACTCCTTCATGTTATCCTGGGGTTTGCGGCGCAATATCCCTCAGCCCGGCTGATTTGCATGGGAGACTTTAATATGGTAATGCAGGAAGAGGTAGATAGATTTAGACCGCCTGAAGGGAGAGAGACTGGGGTCCACTCGACGACCACTCTGTTTAGAATTGCTGCAGAAATGGGATGGATAGATATGTGGAGGATTAGAAACCCGCAGTTGAGGGAATACTCCTGTTTCACTCCCGCTAGGGGGGCACTCTCGAGAATTGACTATGTCCTGGGAAATGCTGCTAGTTATACGGACTTGATTGCAATTAACTATGAGTCGCGGGGACCCTCAGATCATGCTGCAGTTGTGGCACGTTTTGACACTCCCGGGATTGCATCTAGAGGGGGGAAGATGAGAATACATCCCTTCTGGCTCTCTTTATTGACAAAAAATGATAGAATCCCCGATCAGCTGAGAGTATTCCTGGATGTGCAGGGAGATGAAACAGAGGAATTGTTATTGTGGGACACCCTGAAGGCCTTCCTGAGGGGATGTCTGAAGTCCTCAATATCCTATGTAAAAAAGGACACGTCCCGCCAGGAAGTAGAATTGCATAATAAATGTAGGGAGGCGGAGGTATTGTTTTGTTCGGACCCCACAGAAGGGAATAGGATAGAGTGGATGACTAGAGGAAGGGAGTATATGATGCATCTTAAGGAGAAAAGTGAACGCAAAATGTTCTTTATGAAGCAACAGTCATTTGAATCTGGTGATAGAGCGGGTAAGCTTTTAGCTCAGATTGCTAGAGCCAACCAGTCGTCCCCCCCGGTACTTCGAATTCTGAACCCTGAGGGACAATTGGAGGAATCCGGGCAGAGAATACTTGACGCTTTCAAACGGTTTTATCAATCGCTGTACAGCACAGCAGCTAACTACACGGAGAGGGAGTTAAGTAACTATATTTCAGAGGTGGAACATCCTAAGCTCAGCGAGGCGGAAGTGACCCTCCTGGACAAGGATATAACTCTGGAAGAAATCCAGCTAGCCATGCATGACATACCAACTGGGAAAGCACCGGGCCCGGATGGGATCCCAATTGAAGTTTATTCTAGATATAGTGAAACTCTTAGCCCCCAACTCCTTAAGCTGTACTCAGCATCATTCCAGCGTCACCAACTGCCCGAGACCTTATATGATGCAACTATTGTTGTTATATTAAAGCCAGACAAGGATCCAACTGTATGTGGCTCTTACAGGCCGATTTCGTTGCTCAATTTAGACTACAAAATTCTAACCAGATTATTAGCCTCTCGTTTAAATAAAGTAATAACGTCTATAGTACACCAGGATCAGGCGGGATTCATGCCGGGGAGGACCACCTCTGACAATATCAGGAGAGCTCAGGTTATTGCTCAGGTAGGAGTGGCGGAGGGGCGTGAATGGGCCATGGCATCACTTGACACGGCTAAGGCCTTTGACTCTGTGGAGTGGCCTTTCCTGTTTCGGATCCTGAAGGAATTCGGGTTTGGCCCAGGGTTCATAAGATGGGTGGAGATACTGTACCAGAGACCTAAGGCAAATATACTAGTAAATGGCACCATGTCAGATTCATTTACTCTGCATAGAGGTACTAGACAAGGTTGCCCCCTCTCCCCCCTTTTGTTTGCGGTGGTAATCGAACATTTGGCATTAAGAGTGAGGCAGGACAGGTCCTTCATGGGGATCTCTAGAGGAGACAGAGAGGAGAAGATAGGCTTATATGCAGATGATCTCCTTCTGTTTATGGACGAGCCTGAGCTGACTCTGCCCAGAGCAATTGAGGTAATAGGGAAATTTGGCACATACTCGGGCTTGCTCATAAACTGGACGAAGTCAGCTATTATGCCTCTTTGGGATCATGGGTGGCCGGAGAGTATACATAATTTACCGGTAGTGGACCAGTTTAAGTATCTTGGCATCGTGATCACAAGGGACCCTGGAGTGTCTGTGACGAGAAATATAGAACCGATAGAGTCCTTATTTATTGATAAATTTAAAACTTGGAAGGCATTACCGATTTCGGTGATGGGGAGATTGAACCTAGTTAAAATGATTCTGCTCCCCAAGGGCCTGTATCTCCTGTCACATGCATGCGCCCCGGTACCAAAGGCCTTCTTTGACAGGCTGCACTCCCTGATAACGGCGTTTGTGTGGGGAAAGGCTAGGAGGAAGCTCTCGCAGAAAGTATTACAGAGGTCTAAGACGAGGGGGGGAGCGGCTCTACCCGATTTTTTTCTATATTACTTAGCCGGCCAGTTGAAATATATAGCGGCATGGGTCAAACAGGGAGAACTACCAGGACCGGAATATTGGTTGAGGGAATATCTTAATCTTTCTAATCTGTGGCCTGTCTTGGAGTCCCCAAGTACAGTATCCAGGAAACTACTTCCTGCTCATAGACTGGCTAACCAAATATGGAAAGCAGCCAAATTAAATTCGTATGCAGATTTACCAGATGCAATCCCGCTCTGGGACAATCCCATGTGGCCGCACTTGGAAACATTGGAGGGTGCAGGGATATGGAAGGGATGCGGAGTGTTGACATTAGCTGAGCTGTATGAAGAGGGCGTATTACGAACTTTGCAACAACTACAGGAGAAATTTGAGATTCCCCATTCTTTGTTTTTTCGGTACCTTCAGTTACGGCACGCCCTAAATGATCAGTTTAGAGGGACAGGTCGCAGTATTTCCAAATATCCTCTGATAGGGGTGCTAAGATCGCAGGGACCTAAGGGCATTATCTCTATACTGTACACATATTTACTAGGTGATCGCATGATTCTTCAGCCATTGGAAGTAGAAGCGAAATGGAAGGTTAATATCCCAACTCTTGATGCTGAAGAATGGGAGGAGGCTATGTTGGTACCCACTAAGGTTTCCCCGTCGGTAAATAATAAACTGATACAATTATTCATATTGCATAGAAGCTACTTAACCCCCCTCAGGCTCTATAAGATGGGGAGACTACCTAGCAGCAGTTGCCATAGATGTCAAGAGGGGAGCGCTGATTTCTGGCACTTGATATGGGGATGCAGACACTTACAAGTATTTTGGAATAAGGTTTTAGAGATTCTGTCTACGATAGTGCCTGTATCGATAGGAGCCTGCCCAAAAATATGTATCCTAGGGATATTAGAGGAGGAACAGTGGACACATCACCAGAGAATATTCCTAGGGGAAGCCCTCTTCCTGGCTAGGAAGGCTGTAGCATTGAGGTGGATGGCGGATAGAGTCCCCACAGTGAACCAATGGAAGACCTTGATGAACCATGCAATGAATATGGAAAAAGTAGTATACATACATAGAAAATGCCCAGGGAAATTTCAGAAAGTGTGGGGAGAGTGGTGCTCTTCAAATCATTCCTTGCAACCTGTGCACTTGCACTCTGTGTCGGAGGGTAGCATTGCATTAAATGTCTAAACACTAGAAAGTAGATATGCTGTATTGTTTGATGCCAAGTAGCGAAATATTGCTGAGAATCACCTGACACATTATGTATCACGTTTGTACTATGTGGAGCTGGAGACCCCCCTGCGTGGGGTGTCAATGCTCCAAAATATGCTGAACCATGCTTATTGTTAATTTTCAATAAAACGAGTTTAAAAAAAAAAAAGTAATATCAGGAAGTATTACTTTACTGAGAGAGTAGTGGATGCATGGAATAGCCTTCCTGCAGAAGTGGTAGCTGCAAATACAGTGAAGGAGTTTAAGCAAGCATGGGATAGGCATAAGGTTATCCTTCATATAAGATAGGGCCAGGGACTATTAATAGGATTCAGTATATTGGGCAGACTAGATGGGCCAAATAGAAAGGCACAGGTAGGTTTTGCAGCAAACGGAAAGCCAGAGGGAACAGAACCTGTATAACGGTGGAGGAATTGCGTTTTCCAATTTCACCCAATTTGGAATTTTGTTCCCACTTCCCACTACATTGTATGCCATATTAAATGGTGGCATTAGAAAATACAACTTGTCCCGCAAAAAATAAGTCCTCATACAGCTATGTGAACGGAAAAATTAAAAAGTTATGGCTCAAGGAAGATAGGGAAGAAAAATGAAAACGCAAAAAACCTCCGGTATCCTAAGGGTTAAATCTGCCCACCCAGAGAGTGTGGGGGTCATTTATGATTAGATATACACCACTTTTTGCCGTATATCTGTCGCAGATTTGGTCGCAAAGCGTATTTGTGGTCGATTATGTGACTTCTATCCCTTACGCACCACGTTCGCAAGTTCTAACAAAGGGATTGTGATGTGGGCGGGGAAGAGGTGGCGCTGTACACATACATTTTATTGAATAATGCAGTGGCTTTACTATATTTTGAATTAAATGCAATTTCAAAGGTATTCAGACCAGCTGCTGGTTTGTAAATTGTAGAATATATTTTTGTGGGACAACCCCTTTATGGATATGTGTTTATATAAAAACTTTTAAAAAAACTGAAATTTTCCACCGTAATTACTCTTTAGGGGGTCATTTAGTCCTCCTGATGAATAATTCATGTAAATTATTTTGGATGGCTATCTAGGTTACATCGCTTTCACCATGGTTGTCACTCCTTAACACTTGGCAGCTCGTAACTGTTTCTCATAACTGAGTTTCATTGTGATTGCAACCTAAAATGATAACTTATCTGTCTGTATGCCATAAAAACAGTATTTTTTAAGTGTGAGAAAATGTTTTTTACTTAGTTATGACTTGGTGTGAGACCGGCATATCTCAGAGCGTGCTACTGACCAAATTTCCCCTGTTCTCTTCCCGTTCCCTTCTAGATATTCAGAAGCTTGTAAGAGGCTTTCACTGGATATTGTCTAAAACTTCTGGTCCCGGGATTAATATTTAAACAGCATCATGTATATATAATGTATTGACCATAAAGCCATTGTCTTCTGATCAGTGGCTGCACTTTGAGCGCGGTTCTAATAGCCGATTAGTATGCGTATCTCTTAATGTGTTTTCTGAAGGGCTGCAAATCTGTAGGTTGAATTTTAAGCAGCACACTGACATAATGCAAGTGCCTTCTTGGCTCCAGGCATTACATCTGTCAGCCCTTCCTATTGTTTTCACAAGCAAAACCCTGGAGTGCATTTCAGAGGAAAAGTATGTGAAGCTTCTAAGGGCAGTCAGTGTTTTTGGCAAACCACCCATGTGTGTCTGGATAGCAGGGTCCTGTTAGAGGCTAAGATTTATGTTATCAGTCTTTGTCCAGATAAAAGACATATGATGAGGTTCACTATGGCGTCTTAAAGCATATCTAAATACAACACAACAGAATTATCTGTCATGTTTCTACAACCATATGCTCTTAAAGATTCTCACATACAGTATATGAATTAGACAGTGTGTACTGTATATAATATTTTAGATAACACATATATTCCAGAGAAATGTACAGCGATTGTCATACACATCAGTCCCTGTCCCAGTGGGCCCGAGGCTGAGTTTACATCTCTGTTCTTTTGATCCATCAGAAGATAAAAAAAACTGGATCCTGTATTTTGAGCCTCCGTTATGCTCAGTAACATTTGGCATCCGTTTGAGCCATTTCCGTCTGAGATCCGTTTTTTTAGTTGGGAAAAAAGTGCTGCATGGAAGACTTTTTTCCATCTAAAAAAAACTGATATCAGATGGAAATGGCTCAAACGGATGCCAAATGTGATACAGGGTCTGTTTTTTTTACAGGATCCTGTAAAAAAAAAGGATGCTGTGCATAAGGCCTCATGCACACGACCGTAACAGGTCTGTGCCCGTATTGTGGCCAGCAAACAGAGGGTCCGCATTATAGGGCATCGGCTGTGTGCGCACCACATAACGATGTGGACCCTTTCGCTTGAGCAGGTCCGCAATCCGGAAGATACGGAGCAGAATGGAAGCACCGATCGGAAACACTCCATAGCTTTTTGTCCGTACCTCCGCACTGCAAAAAAGTAGTGTAGACCAGACCGTCTGATGCAGATTCTGGACCCCATTCAAGTGAATGGGTCCGCGTCCACAGACAGCTGTCCTAACTGGTGCATCCTTTTTTCCTGCTCTTCTGATGGATCAGAACAGAAAATGAAACGGTATGGTGAACTCCTTACCATCATATCCCAATTTCTCAATCACACTCACATACACACTATTTGTAGATGACCACTCCTGATATGTCTGTTTTACCAGCTAATTGTATTCCCCATGCAATCCAGATTCTGCAGCAAGAGGCGGCAGGTCAGGAAATAGGAAATAAAATCAATGGAACAAACAAATTGAGAGCTATACAGTAGCTGACACCACACCAAAATAGAGTGTAATACATATTTTTTAATTTGTTAGAAAAACTTTACTATGTTATAATTCTAAGGGTAATCTGTCATAAGCGAAACCTCACTGTAAGGCCTCATGCACACGAACGTGTGGCGGCTGGGCCCGTGCTCTGGACCGCAGTTTGCACAGGCACCGACCGTAGGGCAGCCTATGCAGACGCGGACCCATTCACTTGAATGAGGTCCGCGATCCACATCCGTTCGGCACAACCTTCCGTGATGCGGGGTGCACACGGCCGGTGCTCATGTATTGCGGACCCACTGCTTGCGGGCCACAATACGGCCACAGCCGGGCAATGGACGTGTGCATGAGGCCTAAGGCATGCAGTGTGCATGAGAATGGAACGATGGGTAGGCGAAGGTATGTGTCCCTGTGACTATGTACTATAGAGCAAGGGCATTTTGTGTGCCTCCATAGTGATTTAAAATAAAGCTATATATACAACTAAACAGTCTGATCTAGTAATTAGTGTTGAGCGAACTTGTGTTTTAAGTTCTGCGTCCAAAGTTCGGGTTCGGGTTATCGAAGAATCCCGTTATGGATTCCGCTACCATGGACCAAAACGGAATTTAGAATCCATAATGGGATACTTCGATAACCCGAACCCGAACCCGAACTTTAGACGCCGAACTTAAAAAAAAACAAGTTCGCTCAACACTACAAGTGAGAAATACCTTAAAGAGAACCTGTCTTCTTGAAAATGCTGTGAAATCTGCACACAGTATGCTATAGAGCAGAGGCGAGCAGATTAATTTATCGTTTTAAGGGAAAAGATTCAGTAAAACTTGTACTTTATTAATTTACATCACTACTCTTTCTGAGCGAAGGAGTCATGTAGGTGGTCCCATCAGTGACTGACACCTATCTGTACTGTATACAGCGCTCAGAAATGTCACTTTTACAGAATTCTGTGAGATGAATCTAACCAGAACCTGTAAGGTGAGGTTGTATAATACTGAAGAACACAGCAGGTACTGTCACACATACGTAATGTTTGATAAGAGCAGACCCAGTTTAAGACAATGTGGCCCTGGGAAAAATTTTAAGTTGAGCCCTAATGCTGAAATAATACCAGAAACAAGTCCCAGTTAATACCGCCACATCTTGACCATTAAACCCTTAGGCTGCGTTCACACGGGCGAGTATTCCGCGCGGGTGCAATGCGGTAGGTGAACGTATTGCACCCGCACTGAATCCTGACCCATTCATTTCTATGGGGCTGTTCAGATGAGCGGTGATTTTCACGCGTCACTTGTGCGTTGCGTGAAAATCGCAGCATGCTCTATATTCTGCGTTTTTCACGCAACGCAGGCCCCATAGAAGTGAATGGGGTTGCGTGAAAATCGCAAGCATCCGCAAGAAAGTGCGGATGCTGTGCGATTTTCACGCATGGTTGCTAGGTGACAGTCTATTCACTGTATTATTTTCCCTTATAACATGGTTATAAGGGAAAATAATAGCATTCTGAAAACAGAATGCATAGTAAGTGATCAGTTGAGGGTTAAAAAAAATAAAAAAAATTAACTCACCTTCTCCGTTTGTTCGTGTAAGTCCCAGTCTCTTCTTTACTTCTCAAAAGATGAACTATGGGCTAAAGGACCTTTGGTGACGTAAGATCACATGCTCCAATCACATGGTCCATCACCACGGTGATGGACCATGTGATTGGAGCATGTGATCTGACGTCACCAAAGGTCCTTTAGCCCATAGTTTATCTTTTAAAGAACTAAAGACCGGGAGAACTACGCGAACAACAGGAGAAGGTGAGTTTATTTTTTTTAACCCTCAACTGATCACCTACTAAGCATTCTGTTTTCAGAATGCTATTATTTTCCCTTATAACCATGTTATAAGGGAAAATAATAACATCTACACAACACCGAACCCAAACCTGAACTTCTGTGAAGAAGTTCGGGTCTGGGTACCACAGTCGGTTTTTTATCACACATTGCACACGCACGATAAAAACTGAACATCAGAACGCAATCGCAGTCAAAACTGACTGCAATTGCATTCCTACTCGCGCGGGTTTGCCGCAACACACCGGGACGCATCCGGAACTAATCCGGACACGCTCGTGTGAACCCAGCCTTACCACTCAGTAGTGACTGAATAATAACCATACAAAGACCAATATTACTACCATCCAGCGCTAGATACTGGTTCTACACAGGAGCTCTGCAAACCACATAAGTGATTGCAGTACAGGTAAATCCAATGTCTTTTTTTTTTACAACCTACAGAAATCCTGCTACTACCTCAAGTTCTGTGCCTGGTACTGCCCAATTTGCCCATACTCCACTTTCTGTGCAGAGCCTTCAAATACTGTACTTCAAATATTGTGCTACACACACACTACACCACTGAAAACAATAGCTGCACATAGATAGTGCCACCATAAATAATAGTGTCAGATAGTGCCCTGTATTTTGCCCCACACAGTAGTGCTACCCACACAGTTAGGGCTCTTGCACACGAACGTTTCCGCAATACACGGGTCACCAGCCGCGTGCATTCCGCATCACGGATGCAGACCCATGCACTTGAATGGGTCTGCAAATCCAGAGGTGCGGTGCGGAACAGAACGGAAGTACGGATCGGAACCCCACGGAAGCACTAGTGAGTGCTTCTGTGGTGTTCCATTACTTGCTTCCGTTCCGCAAAAAGATAGAACTTGTTCTATCTTTTTGTGGAACGGACGGATCGTGGACCTTATTCAAAAGAATGGGTCCGCGATCCCCATGCGGACCACAATTTGTGGTCCACAGCACGGGCACGGTGGCCTTACGTTCGTGTGAACAAGCCCTAATAGTGATCTTCATTGCCGCATACAGTAATAGTGCTGTAGGAAAGCGCAAGGGGCCGTCATTGACGGAAGATATGTGTCACCGAGGTTCCTGGCCTCGGTGAGGTAAGAGCCAGTAATTTTAAGTGTCAGCGACAGCTAGTGCTGACTGACACTATTGGTTATTTAGTGTGGCTGTAAAGCCGATCCGGGCCGGCTCTTACTGGGAGCAGCCAAAGTGCAGGGTGGGCGGCTGTTCCCCACGTTCCAGGCCAGGTTTTGGTTAGGGATATAAAACCCAGCCAGCAGTCTCAGCTGTGTGGATTATCCTCTGTAACGGATCACCTGGTACACCGACCGGGTACCTCCATTGAATGAATGCTCCTAGTGCTTTCCGAGGACTCCAAGCACTCCACTTGACGCCGTACGCACTGCAGACCCCACGAACCGCCGAAGCTTGGTTGAGGTCTCACCGTCTCCTACCCACCCTGGACCTACGACAAGGCTCCAGGCTCCAATGGGTGGACCTCTCCTAAAACCAGAGATCAGGAACAGCCCTTAAAAGAGCTAGTAGTTATAGCCAGGGGAGTATACACGTATAGCAATCCCCACACACATGAGACGAGGCTCTATCTTGAAGGTGAAACAGGAACTGACTGTACTTCACGTACAGCCTCTTTTATTCACAAACCAAAAACATAGTACTGCCCACAGGGGTTTGAAATACAACCAATCAGTAATTAACAACACATACAATGCAACTACAGCAACCAATCGTTCACGCCCCCAGAGGACCAGAATGAAGACTGGGACATAGGACAACATATCCCCACAATGCATCATGGTCTCCTCCCCTCTGTCTGGAGACAACCTGAGGAGCAATCCAATTATCTCTCAGAACAAAGGGAGATCGCCAATACACATGTAGATACAACAGGACAGACATCACCATTTAAACACACAATGGGACAATAGAAACACACCCAGCATTTTCCTCCCAAGCTGACAAGTTACAATTATTATAGATTGTTACAACTTTGTGAGTTTACATTGGCCATACATATAACTTACATTAATTCAAACAGTATAACGTGGGGACAAACCTATCCAAAATTCACTTGAATCGGTTCAGGGGTTTAAAAGTTAGTATATGGCCCATAATCCTGGGGCAAGAGGCCAGCAGCCAGTCCTCTCCAAAACCCAGTGGCGAGGTTGGTTTCGCCACACATCTCCCCCTCCCAGGGAAGACTAACCAGATACCTGACCTCACGGTCAGTACCGGAGTTAGTCTGGCAGTCCAACCACAACCCAATACTGGACCTGTTGAATCTTGGGGCCTGGCTCTGTTCTGTATGTCCCCAGCTGTTGAGTGGGCATCTGCTACTCCTCGCTTCCTTGTGGTTCTCCAGCTTGGAGCTGTAGGTACTTGGTGGGCAGAGGCCGACTGCGCTCTGCCCAGATGCCAGCTCTTCTGCTGGGGTAGCCTGTGGGAAGTCCGGCTCTGGAGAAGAGGATAGGGGAGGGCAGAGGCCGACTGCGCTCTGCCCAGATGCCAGCTCTTCCGCTGGGATGTGGTCAGGGAATCCTATCCCCAGGACCTTGTTGCAGATCGGCTGTGGAGAGGAGGAATCGCTTACCTCCTCCTCCTGGCATTCCTGCAGGGTTGGTGGGGGATCTGAACCGGCCGTCCAGTATCTCGGTAGGTCTGGTGCAGAGACCGTGGTCCCATCTGCACCATCGGAGTTAGGGGTGCTGTCCCCCTGTGGTTGGGGAGAGAGATCAGTGGATATCGCAGGCTCATCCCCTGCCCCCAGAACTCGGTTGGGAAGTACCTGGGAAGGGGAGGGCTCGCTTACCTCCTCCTCCTGGTATCCCTGCGGAGATGGCTGGAGATCTGGACCAACCGTCCAGCATCCCTGTAGGACTGGTAGAGAGACCTCGGTCCCATCTCCACCTGCCATCTGTGGGTCCTCCCAGGACCAGTCTGTGAGGTCCCTCAACAGTTGCGAGTAAGAACCACCTGCGTCCACACCTGGCAACTCCGGCTGCTGTTGAGCGTCTGGGCCAGCTGCCCAGCATCCCGGTGGAGAGACCTCGGTCCCGTCTCCACCTGCCTGTTGTGGTTCCTCACAGGACCAGTCTATGAGGACCCCTACTTCGGGTTCCTCTGGCCGCCTCAGGGGGAGACTGCTAACCTCCTCGGATGCAGCCTCTGCTCGGCTGCTGTAACACTCCTTCCGCTGGGCAATTTCGCTCTCTTTCGCCAGTCGGAATTCTCGTTCCATCCTTGCATGTCGCTTGGCTGTGACCTGGTTCCAGATGGCCTGGTATATATCCATGGACACATTACCTCCATACTGGGCCACTCGCTGCCTCACCTCGGCCAGCCAGTCATCTTCAGAGCCTTCCATACTTGTCTGCTCCAAGTCGCTGGATACCTCTGCTCCCAGGGGCGCTGTACGGATACTAGCGTTGCCCTCAATTTGTAACTCCACGAACGGTGTCTCCGAGCTGCTTCTCCTCACACTAGGACGCCATCCCACTGCTTGCCACCAATGTAACGGATCACCTCGTACACCGACCGGGTACCTCCGTTGAATGAATGCTCCTAGTGCTTTCCGAGGACTCCAAGCACTCCACTTGACGCCGTACGCACTGCAGACCCCACGAACCGCCGAAGCTTGGTTGAGGTCTCACCGTCTCCTACCCACCCTGGACCTACGACAAGGCTCCAGGCTCCAGTGGGTGGACCTCTCCTAAAACCAGAGATCAGGAACAGCCCTTAAAAGAGCTAGTAGTTATAGCCAGGGGAGTATACACGTATAGCAATCCCCACACACATGAGACGAGGCTCTATGTTGAAGGTGAAACAGGAACTGACTGTACTTCACGTACAGCCTCTTTTATTCACAAACCAAAAACATAGTACTGCCCACAGGGGTTTGAAATACAACCAATCAGTAATTAACAACACATACAATGCAACTACAGCAACCAATCGTTCACGCCCCCAGAGGACCAGAATGAAGACTGGGACATAGGACAACATATCCCCACAATGCATCATGGTCTCCTCCCCTCTGTCTGGAGACAACCTGAGGAGCAATCCAATTATCTCTCAGAACAAAAGGGAGATCGCCAATACACATGTAGATACAACAGGACAGACATCACCATTTAAACACACAATGGGACAATGGCACAATAGAAACACACCCAGCATTTTCCTCCCAAGCTGACAAGTTACAATTATTATAGATTGTTACAACTTTGTGAGTTTACATTGGCCATACATATAACTTACATTAATTCAAACAGTATAACGTGGGGACAAACCTATCCAAAATTCACTTGAATCGGTTCAGGGGTTTAAAAGTTAGTATATGGCCCATAATCCTGGGGCAAGAGGCCAGCAGCCAGTCCTCTCCAAAACCCAGTGGCGAGGTTGGTTTCGCCACATCCTCCATCTGACAGTGGAGCTTTGTTAGTCTCTGTGTTGGAGCCTGAGAGTTTGGGCCAGGATTAAGGCCTGCTATCTCTTTTGGATGAAAGCATGTGGACTTCTGTTTCACCCAAGGACTTATGTGTTGCTGCCGGGTGTGAACAAAGAGACTCAAGGTGACAGTTTTTTTCCTTGAAACTGACTTTTTGTTGTCACTTTACTTATGTGTGAATAAAACACTGAACTGTTTAAGTTAAAGATGTTGTCGTTTCCTCTACAGTGCGTCCGCAAGCCTGTCTACAAGAGCAAATCCCCACAGTGCCCAGGTCCTAAACAGTAATAGGGTTACTCCTTGTACAGTAATAATGCCCGCTTTGTGCTCCTGCACAGCAGTAGTACCTTTTTTGTGCTCTACATAGTAATTATGCCCCTTACAAATATATAATGCCCCTTTTGTGCTGTATAGAAAGTAGTACTGATTGATTTGTGCCCCCAACACAGTAATATTTAGCCCCTTTAGGCCAAGCACAGTAAAAATTAGCCCTCTTTAATAATACTCCCTATGTCCCTCCTAGAGTATATAACAATGCACCCTTTATGCTCTCTAGAATATAATAATCTCCCTACAAAGTTAAGACCCTTCCCCCTTTGCACCCCAGAACTGCTTCCTGCTCTACTATAGGTTTAAACTGTATGCTTGCCCATGTTTTGGAACGGTTCTTTCCTCTAGCCAAAAGATGAGAATTATTAATAGAAGACCCGATTATTAACTCAGGATTCACCTATAGGAGTTTCGGCACTGCAAAGGTAGGGAATGTAACTGGGGAGTATTGGTATTTCTGTTATTTTATCACCAATGGAGGCTGGTGCTGGAGTGACAGTCACATATCCTGCTATTAGGCTAGTTCTTAAACTCCCAGAAAACTCATTTAATTGAGATCTATGACTCAGGCCCCCAAAATAAATTCAGCCCCGTGACTCAGACCCCCAGAGTTCATGCAGACTTATGACTCAGACCCTCATAATTAACACAGACCACCAGACTTACACCCACAAAATTAATTTAAACCACAGACTCAAACCCTCAAAGTTAAACAGATCCCTCTAAATTTATTCAGGCCACAGACTCCGTCCCCTCCTGAAATAAATTTAGACCCCAATGTACATATAGGCCCAAGACTTAGATCCCAATGTAAATACAGAATCAATGCTCAGTAGACTGTAAAGGTATGCAGCTAGTGTCAGTTCTATAAGGATATTACAGGTACTCTTTAAGAGCTACCATAAGTGTAAAAAAAAAAAATTTTAAGGAATTTATTTGGATTTTTAAGGCAGAAATTACTGCATCAAATGTGCCAAATGTGAATGCAAACATCGGCTTGCTTCACAAATTGGGGGGTGGGAGTAATTATTTAGATAGTTATATCTTGTGCCAGTCTTAAAACATACACTGGCATAGTTATTAACAGACGCATGCCCCTTGATTATTTTGCTGCATCTCTGGCAAACCTAGGCCCTGCTCTCGTCCACCCACCTTTAGTACAGCATAAAAAGGGGGAAGTGGCACATTTTTTTGCAGAATCTGGGACAATGTTCATAACTTTTGAATGCCAGAAAACCGGTGCAAAAAGAATAAGTTGCCCCGGTTTGGACGAAAATACATGCATGTGCAAGTTTTGGGGGGCCGCAAACGCTGTGACCATGTACATTTAAGTGTATCTGTACTTTCATAAAACTTTTGATATGTAATGGTGTCATATCAAAAGTTTTGCTCAGTGGGGGTCGAAGTGCTAAGACTCCTGCAGATCACTAAAACAAGTAGATAGAAGCGCTGAGGGGGAGAGCAGCCTTCTGCTGAAGATGGGCTCAAGTCTGAGCCCATGTCAAATGCGTCTTCAGCAGTTAGAAGAGACGGCGCTCTGAGCACTTCTGTCGTCTGTTTTAGTGATCCGTGGGGTTCTCAGCCTCGGATCCTTACTGAGACATATCAAAAATGTTCTGAAAGTATAGTGAAATATAAAACACACTATATACGAAGCATTTGTGTTGCAAAGAGAGACATTTACTAAGTCCAGCGATTTAGACGCTGGTCTTAGTCCATATCCACTGCAGGTTGATATGCCTAAGTTATGTAAGTTAGGGCTCATGCACACGGACGTATTTTGCTTCCGTTACTTTTTTTTTTGCGGACCGTATGTGGAACCATTCATTTCAATGGGTCCGCAAAAAAACTGAAATTACGTGTTCATGTCCGTTCCGCAAAAAAAGAACATATCCTATTATTGTGTCACGGCTGAGGATGGGGGAAATCCTCAGCCGTGTGCAGCCAGGTGATGGTATGGCTGCTTGACCCAGGAGAACAGGATAGGGAGCAGGTCACCTCCTAACAGCGTCCCTACCCTGACCCTAACTCCTAACTGCATGGGCCGACCTTAAAGGTAGGAGGACCCATGCGCAGGAACCTCGGATCCCTAACTCACCCTCCGTCTGGTCCCTGCGCTAGGAGTCAGGGTAAGACGACCTACTCCTCCTAGGCACGGAGGAGCAGGAGTCTCAACGGCCAAGCTGTTGGGAAAAAGGGGAAACATAAACAGACTAACGGAAATGGCAGGTGAACTCAGTAGCTCAACCAACCTGCCACAGCCTTGCTGACTGGATCCCTCACACAGAGAATCCAGAACCATTAGCTGCACAAACCAACATAGGAAAATCCCAACAGACCATCACCCAGACATGACACATACAGGTAAGCATAAACTTAATAAGACATAAAACCTGAACTTAAACCTATGACCACAGTGGTGGCTCTCACAGAGGAATGGAAAGCACAGGAGGCTGCCTCAGCTAGCAAGACTGAAGCAACCTACTGAGCCCTGCTAGAGAGGGGGTATATATAGGCCAAAGTGGCCACACCCAAAGGTTGGACACACCCAGTGACATCACACACGCACTGGGAAGGAAGTTAACCCTTCCAATGCCACAGAAGGGAAACACACATACATAAAGGGAAAGTGCACACAATAACATACCACACGGTGCACACAACACACACACCTAACAAAAGGTTGCTAGGTGTGACCGCATGCCAGGGCAGCAAGCTACCTAGCGACGCTCAGGCTGCTCTGCTGCTAAAAACAACACTGGTTGCCCGCGGCAACCACAAGTGAGGCCACAGACAAGCGGCCCTCACCCGTGGTTGAACGCCCATACAAAACCGCAGGCAACCGCATGCGGTGAAAGAGTCACGGTCATGGGCATGGCCGTGACATATTGTCTGTACTACAGACAAGGATAGGACTGTTCTATTAGGAGCCAGCCAGTCATCCGTATTTTTTGCGGACCGCAAAATACATATGGTCGTGTGCATGAGCCCTTAGGTGCATGATCCAGCAGCCGTTAAACAAGATTAACCCTACCCCAGCTCCCCGGTAAATGATGAGACAGGCCTGCTGGTAGCCGAGGCAGCTACTCTACAAAGATACTAGTGATACACACGAGGATTGTCTACACCTTGTGATGAAACAAAATTGCCATTCATCGTGCCAGTTACACAAGTATGAAAAACTAGAAGGGGGTACTCTTCAAACTTGGGTTATGTGTGTGGCATCCACAATGCTTGTAGGCAGCGGAGTACTCGGGTCATTGTATAAACGGACATATTTGTGGCTTAGATGTACTATCTTGTACCTTATTTGTACATGCCATGAATAACTCATGATATGCTCTTGTGTACACTAAAATGATTTAGACTAAGGGATACATTTCCCATACAAAAGGCCAGTTGGCAGTTCGGTTGATAAGAGGAGCCAAAAGACTTGATTTGTTTTCTGCCCTGCATCACATTTAACCACTGATCCATTCAGAAACATTCAGCCAAATTTACCTACTTAATTATTTTAAAAAAGTAATAATTGAAGCCATAAGGCATGTAAAGTACAGGACATAAACTGTGGGAAAAGTTGAAAAACTTCTCATTAAAGTAGAATTAGAGCCATGTATACAAATAAGCAGCACAAGCTTAATCTAGTAATAAGGACTTCATATCACATTGCTTTACTTGGAAAGACTGCAGAAGTCATTGTAGCGGAGGGCGTAAACTCCAAGAACTGTAAGCATTTGTTTCAGTGCCTATGTGTGCTGGATACAGAGCTGAAAGATGACCCATTTTCTGTTCTTAAAGGGGTTGTCCATGTTGTTTTTATTGATGACTTATCGTCAGGATATGTAATCTTATCAGATCGACAGGGGTCCGACACCCGACAACCCCACCAATCAGCTGGTTGAAGAGAAGGCGCGCGCCTTTCCAGCGCAGCCTTCTCTTCATTGTTTACTTGCTCTCGCTACAGCAGCAGCAGTGAGTAGGTGTAATTATGGCTCATTCCTGTTCAAGAGCTGTCCAAAGAAGTGAATGGGACGGCTTCTTGTAGTTGCACCTTTTCTTCAACCCGCTGATCGGTCCTAAGGATAGGTGATCAATAAAAATAACTTGGACAACCCCTTTAATCACTTACATTGTATCAAATGGATCCATCTGGAACCTGTAAGGTACAGAACAAACATAGGCCCCGATTTATCACGCCTTCACTCCAGAATTCTTGCTTCAAAAAGTCACAAAATTACAATTACAATATAACAATACAGTGCTGCCACCTTCTGGATGTATTGGTATATTCTAGTAATAGCTACCGAAGCCTGCTTGAGGATTTAGGCTATTGCTATACCATAAGGGCTCATGCACACTACCGTATGTATTTTGTGGTTCTCAAAACACAGATCCGCAAAGAAAACGGATGCCATCTGTGTGACGTCTGTGTTGCATCAGTTTTTTTTTTTTTTTTGCGGAGCCATTGTAACAATGCCTGTCATTGTCCGCAAAACAGACAAGAATTAAACGTGTTCTATATTTTTGCGGAACGGACTCGCGGACATACGGACATGGAATGCACACAGTCATTTCAGTTTTTTTGCGGACCCATTGAAGTGAATGGTTTCAAATACGGGCTGTAAAAAAAACTGGACACGGAAAGAAAATACAGTCGGGTGCATGAGCCCTAACAGGTTCCTCGATCTCAGCCGAGGAGCGCTGTTACAGGCATGGGACCACCCAGATGCTGTGGTTAGAAATCGATTTATTTTTTATTTTTTAATCTACATGTAGCTGAAAAATGCTGCATGGAAAACGAGCAGCCTGTGGATCTTCAAATCTGCAGTATACTCATGCTGCAGAAATAGTGATTATTCTCCACATATGTAACACATATGCATTTTGCTGCGTATTCATTGTGTGTGAAAATATTATTTTGGCATACATTTGGTCAGTAAATGTTGGGATCCCGGAGCCCCACCCAGAGTGGAATAAATTTTTTTAACACTATTAGGCTACATGCACACGACGGTATGTGTTTTGCGGTCTGCAAATTGCGTATCCGCAAAAAAAAAAACGGATAACATCCGTATGCCATCAGTTTTATTTTTTTTTGCAAATCCGTTGTGACAATGCCTAAAACAGACAAGAATAGGACATGTTCTAATTTTTTTTGCGGGGCTACGGAACGGACATACTGATGCGGACAGCACACGGTGTGCTGTCTGCATTTTTTGCGGACCCATTGAAATGAATGGGTCCGCATCCTATCCACAAAAAAAAAACGGAACGGACATGGAAACAAACAACATTTGTGTGCATGAGGCCTTAATAGCAAACAGTTTTTTTTTTTAGCATTTCTACAGAATGTAAAGACCAAATTGGTGTGAACTGAGCCTTAGATCAGAGAGCTGGGCTTCCATATATCCCTGAGTTTCCTCAGTAATGGCACAAAAACGAGGGAAATCGATGCCAGAACTGACCCCATGGTGTTCTATGGGATTGATTCTCGCATCAGTTTTAACACTGGATGTCTCCGTGCACCAGAGCATGCAGTATTTTTCTGTCCAGCCATGGCATATACAGTTGCCAGCTGTCCCGAATTCACTGGGACTGTCCTGGATTTTCTGGCTGAAAATGGACGTGGTTGCTGTTAGCCCATAAGCGGACGTTCCCAGGCAGAAATGGGGCGTTTCTGGGAGCAGAGTTTAGATGCCCCAAAGTATGGGCATAACACAACTGATCTATGTGAACCTAGCCTAATGGTCATTTTACATGAACCAATGTTACAGGCAATTATCCAGAAGGAAGCCTTTGTCCCTGGTAATTGCCCGCTTGTCAGAGGAGGTGAGAGCAGCATTTACATGCACAATCATCTCATCTGTATCGGTAACAAGGGAATGCTGCTGTGATCTTTTGTCCCCATAAAGAATCATTGGGGGTCAATTATTAAGAAGCCTGTTGCAATTTTTGGTATAAAAAAAATCTGCAAGACCCCATTTTGCTACTTTTGTTTTACACCCATTCGACAATTTTGTTGTATGGGTGTTCTTACGCTGTGCTCACCACGTGGGGTGGCAGGGCAGTGGTGGGGGCCGAGGCAGGCCCGGAACATGAGCCGTGGCAAATTTACTAAGGGCTCTTTCACACTTGCGTTGTTGTCTTCCGGCATAGAGTTCCGTCGTCGGGGCTCTATGCCGGAAGAATCCTGATCAGGATTATCCTAATGCATTCTGAATGGAGAGAAATCCGTTCAGGATGCATCAGGATGTCTTCAGTTCCGGAACGGAACGTTTTTTGGCCGGAGAAAATACCGCAGCATGCTGCGCTTTTTGCTCCGGCCAAAAATCCGGAACACTTGCCGCAAGGCCGGATCCGGAATTAATGCCCATTGAAAGGCATTGATCGTTTCGGCGCATTGCCGCATCCGACATTTAGCTTTTTCAGAGTGGTTACCATGGCTGCCGGGACGCTAAAGTCCTGGCAGCCATGGTAAAGTGTAGTGGGGAGCGGGGAGCAGTGTACTTACCGTCCGTGCGGCTCCCCGGGCGCTCCAGAGTGACGTCAGGGCGCCCCAAGCGCATGGATCATGTGATCACATGGATCACGTCATCCATGCGCATGGGGCGCTCTGACGTCATTCTGGAGCGCCCCGGGAGCCGCACGGACTGTAAGTATACCGCTCCCCCGCTCCCCACTACTACTATGGCAACCAGGACTTTAATAGCGTCCTGGGTGCCATAGTAACACTGAAAGCATTTGGAAGACGGTTCCGTCTTCAAATGCTTTCAGTACACTTGCGTTTTTCCGGATCCGGAGTGTAATTCCGGCAAGTGGAGTACACGCCGGATCCGGACAACGCAAGTGTGAAAGAGGCCTAACATTTACACCTGGCATAAAAAAAGTGAAAACTATTCCAGTCAAGGTCTAGACTAGTTTTCACTCCAGACGCACGGACTGCTGGAGGCGTGGCTAATTTATGATGAAGCCTACACCTCGTCATAAATTAGGCACTTCCTCCAGCACAGCAGGGGCGCTCAAAGACCGGTATAAAAAGTTGGCAAGCCTCACCCCTTGTACTGAGTGTACGCCAAACACAGTGGTGATCTCGCTACTGCAAGGCTTCAGGACCAGGCAAGTCTACTCGCCTGTCCCTGTCAGTCATAAAGTTGAGGGTGTGGCATGTAAAGAGTGAGTAGTGCAATGAGGTGCAAAGGCAAAGCCCTTGTTGCACCTAGGGACTAATTTACATATGATTGAACAGCTGTTGTATCTGCAATAAGGCCACAGAACTACATGGGAGCAAAAACATTAGATTCAGCTGGCAATGGCTCATCGGACGTGTAAGCTCATTTTAATAGGATGGATTTGATGACTGATTCCCTTTAGGCTACCTGCACACATTGCGAAATACACACACACGTTTTTTCCTCACAGATTCTTGGCAGAAAAACCACAGCGTAGTACGGTACCATCAAATAGTTTTTTTTCTGCATAGAAATTTACTTGCCTGCCATGCGGATTTCCAAATCTGACGCATGTCAGTTACGTTTGTGGTTTTAGCTGCAGATTTCACCCTTTTCAAATGAAGCGTGAGATCTGCCTCTAAGACCGCATGCACACGACCGTTGTTTGGGTCCGTGGACTTATTCACTTCAATGGGGCCGCAAAAGATGCGGACAGCACTCCGTGTGCTGTACGCATCCGTCGCTCCGTTCCGCGGCCCCGCTAAAAAAAAATAACATGTCCTATTCTTGTCCTCGCTTTGCGGACAAGAATAGGCATTTATATTGCCGGCGCCCGTTCCGTTCCGCAAATTATGGAAGGCAACACGGGCGGCTTCCGTTTTTTGCAGATCTGTGGTTTGCGGACCGCAAAAACTGCACGGTCGTGTGCATGAGGCCTAACCTGTATGAAAACCCCACCAAAAAACACATTTAGAAATGCCGTTTTGGTGCAGTTTGGGTGCAGAAGGGCCTTAGGCCCCTTTCACACGGGCAATAATTCCGCACAGGCGCAATGCGTGAGGTCAGTGCATTACATCCGCACTGAATCCGGGCCCATTCACTTCAATGGGGCTGTGTACATGAGCAGTGATTTTCACGCATCATTTGTACGTTGCGTGAAAATCGCAGCAGGTTCTATATTCTGCGTTTTTCACGCAACGCAGGCCCTCATAGAAATGAATGGGTATGCGTGAAAATCGCAAGCAAGTGCGGATGCGGTGCGATTTTCACGCATGGTTGCTAGGAGATGATAGGGATGAAAGCAACCCCGGTCCCCATTAAAGTGTATTCTCTGTATTATTTTCCGTTCTAAGGTACTTTCACACTTGCGTTGTTTGATTCCGGCAGGCAGTTCCGTTGCCTGAACTGCCTGCCTGATCAGGCAAACTGTATGCGAATGCATGTAATTTTTCTGACTAATCAGGCATTTTTCAGACAGATCAGGATCCTGATCAGTCTGAAAAATGACCGATCAGTCAGAAAAATGCATTGCAATGGCGGATTTGTTTTTTCCAGTGTCATCAGGCAAAATGGATCCAGTATTTTTTCTCTCTCATTTTTGAAGGACGGATCCGGCAATCCGGTATTTTGAATGCCGGATCCGGCACTAATACATTCCTATGGAAATAAATGCCGGATCCGGCATTCAGGCAAGTCTTCCATTTTTTCGCCGGAGATAAAACCGTAGCATGCTACGGTTTTCTCTTTTGCCTGATCAGTCAAAATGACTGAACTGAAGACATCCTGATGCATCCTGAACGGATTAGGCCCCCTGCACACGGCCGTTTTTTTTCCCGTTTACTGGCCGTTTTTTGCGTTCCGTATACGGTTCGTATACGGAACCATTCATTTCAATGGGTCCGCAAAAAAAAACGGAATGTACTCCGTATGCATTCCGTTTCCGTGTTTCCATTTTTCCGTTCCGATCTAACATAGAACATGTCCTATTATTGCCCGCAAATCACGTTCCGTGGCTCCATTCAAGTCAATGGGTCCGCAAAAAAAACGGAACACATACGGAAATGCATCCGTATGTCTTCCGTTTCCGTTCCGTTTTTTGCTGAACCATCTATTGAAAATGTTATGCCCAGCCCAATTTTATCTATGTAATTACTGTATACTGTATATGCCATATGGAAAAACGGAACTGAAAAACGGAACAGAAACGGAAACACAACGGAAACAAAAAACGGAACAACGGATCCATGAAAAACGGACCGCAAAACACTGAAAAAGCCATACGGTCGTGTGCAATAGGCCTTACTCTCCATTCAGAATGCATTAGGATATACCTGATCAGTTCTTTTCCGGTATAGAGCCCCTGTGACGGAACTCTATGCCGGAAAAGAAAAATGCTAAGGGCTCTTTCACACTTGCATTTTTATGTTCCGGCATAGAGTTCCGTCGTCGGGGCTCTATGCCGGAAGAATCCTGATCAGGATTATCCCCATGCATTCTGAATGGAGAGAAATCCGTTCAGGATGCATCAGGATGTCTTCAGTTCCGGAACGGAACGTTTTTTGGCCGGAGAAAATACAGCAGCATGCTGCGCTTTTTGCTCCGGCCAAAAATCCTGAACACTTGCCGCAAGGCCGGATCCGGAATTAATGCCCATTGAAAGGCATTAATCCGGATCCGGCCTTAAACTAAACGTTGTTTCGGCGCATTACCGGATCCGACGTTTAGCTTTTTCTGAATGGTTACCATGGCTCCCAGGACACTAAAGTCCTGTTTGCCATGGTAAAGTGTAGTGGAGAGCGGGGGAGCAGTATACTTACTGTCCGTGCGGCTCCCGGGGCGCTTCAGAGTGACGTCAGGGCGCCCCACGCGCATGGATGACGTGTCGCATGGATCACGTCATCCATGCGCATGGGGTGCTCTGACGTCATTCTGGAGCCGCACGGACGGTAAGTATACTGCTCCCCCACTCCCCACTACTACTATGGCAACCAGGACTTTAATAGCGTCCTGGGTGCCATAGTAACACTGAACACATTTTGAAGACGGATCCGTCTTCAAATGCTTTCAGTTCACTTGCGGTGTTACGGATCTGGCGGGCACTTCCGGCAAATGGAGTGCACGACGGATCCGGACAACGCAAGTGTGAAAGAGGCCTAATGTGAAAGTAGCCTAACATGGTTATAAGGGAAAATAATAGCATTCTTAATACAGAATGCTTACTAAAATGTGGCTTTAGGGGTTAAAAAATAAAACTAAATTAAAGGGGTATTCTCATCTTCCCTTTTCATACTTACCTTCCTTGAGCGCAACGTTCACTTCCAGGATTCTTCTCCCGGCCGGGCTGCGCAATGTCCTGAACGCGCACGCCGCCGCGCATGCGCCATGGTGATTTATTCCTGGCCTGTATAGTACAGAGGCGGCGTGCGCGTTCGCGGCTCTGTACTATACTGGCCAGGAAGAAGTCATCATGGCAAATGCGCGGCGGCGTGCGCGTTCAGGACATTGCGCTGCCCGGCCGGGAGAGAATCTTCAGTCTTCTGCGCAAGCGCGGCCATGCGGAATTCGACAGGAGAGGTGGCCGTAACCAGGGGAGACCAAAGACAAGAGGGGACTTATTTTCTAAAAAAAGGGTGGGAATTTAGAAAAATTATCACTGTCAAATCATTAACAGATTAAGATGAGACAGTGATTTCTTTTTTTAACCCCTAAAGCCACATTTTAGTAAGCATTCTGTATTAAGAATGCTATTATTTTCACTTATAACTATGTTATAAGAGAAAATAATAAAATATACAGAACACCTAGCCCAAACCCAAACTTCAGTGAAGAAGTTGCACAATAAAAACTGAACATCGGAACGAAATCGCAGTCAAAACGGACTGCAATTGCGTGCATACTCGCACGATTTTCCCTGATCGCAGACGCAACGCATCCGGACCTAATCTGGACACGCTCGTCTGCAAGGGGCCTTGGGCCCCTTTCACATGAGTGTGACGGATTAGGTCCGTGTGCGTTCACGATGCGTTCAGTGAAACTCACACCATTTTGCAATTAAGTTCAGTCAGTTTTGGCTGCGATTATGTTCAGTTGTTCTATGTGGCCAGGGCTGCGTGAAAACCGCAGAATATAGAACATGCTGCGTTTTTCACGCAACGCAGAACTGAAGCATGAAAAAAAATGCTCATGTACACAGACCCATTCAAATGAATGGGTCAGGATTTAGTGCGGGTGCTATGCGTTCACGTCACGCATCGCACCCGCGCGGAAAACTCACTCGTGTGAAAGGGGCCTTAGAAATTGCAGATCTTGGTGCGGATATGCTGCAGAAATGCACATAAATCGGCACGGATGTATGTTCACCCACACTCATGCGCAGGTGGCCTAAGGCTACCTGCACACATTGCATCTTTCTATTCAGAAAATATGCATAAAACACACACCTATATCTGCACTATTTATTGTATTTTTTTGTTATTTTTCATGTGGACCGTGTGCATGAGGCCTTAGGCCGCACATGTGGAATTTGGAAAAAACGCAGTGTAGTACAGTACCAGCAAAGTGCATGAGATTACTCAAATCTCATCTACAGGTCCTTTAAAAAAAATTAGCATATTGTGATAAAGTTCATTATTTTCTGTAATGTACAGATAAACATTAGACTTTCATATATTTTAGATTCATTACAAACAACTGAAGTAGTTCAAGCCTTTTCTTGTTTTAATATTGATGATTTTGGCATACAGCTCATGAAAACCCAAAATTCCTATCTCAAAAAATTAGCATATCATGAAAAGGTTCTCTAAACGAGCTGTTAACCTAATCATCTGAATCAACTAATTAACTCTAAACACCTGCAAAAGATTCCTGAGGCTTTTAAAAACTCCCAGCCTGGTTCATTACTCAAAACCGCAATCATGGGTAAGACTGGCGCGACCTGACTGCTGTCCAGAAGGCCATCATTGACACCCTCAAGCAAGAGGGTAAGACACAGAAAGAAATTTCTGAACGAATAGGCTGTTCCCAGAGTGCTGTATCAAGGCACCTCAGTGGGAAGTCTGTGGGAAGGAAAAAGTGTGGCAGAAAACGCTGCACAACGAGAAGAGGTGACCGGACCCTGAGGAAGATTGTGGAGAAGGACCGATTCCAGACCTTGGGCGACCTGCGGAAGCAGTGGACTGAGTCTGGAGTAGAAACATCCAGAGCCACCGTGTACAGGCGTGTGCAGGAAATGGGCTACAGGTGCCGCATTCCCCAGGTCAAGCCACTTTTGAACCAGAAACAGCGGCAGAAGCGCCTGACCTGGGCTACAGAGAAGCAGCACTGGACTGTTCCTCAGTGGTCCAAAGTACTTTTTTCAGATGAAAGCAAATTTTGCATGTCATTCAGAAATCAAGGTGCCAGAGTCTGGAGGAAGACTGGGGAGAGGGAAATGCCAAAATGCCTGAAGTCCAGTGTCAAGTACCCACAGTCAGTGATGGTCTGGGGTGCCATGTCAGCTGCTGGTGTTGGTCCACTGTGTTTTATCAAGGGCAGGGTCAATGCAGCTAGCTATCAGGAGATTTTGGAGCACTTCATGCTTCCATCTGCTGAAAAGCTTTATGGAGATGAAGATTTCATTTTTCAGCACGACCTGGCACCTGCTCACAGTGCCAAAACCACTGGTAAATGGTTTACCGACCATGGTATTACTGTGCTCAATTGGCCTGCCAACTCTCCTGACCTGAACCCCATAGAGAATCTGTGGGATATTGGGAAGAGAAAGTTGAGAGACGCAAGACCCAACACTCTGGATGAGCTTAAGGCCGCTATCGAAGCATCCTGGGCCTCCATAACACCTCAGCAGTGCCACAGGCTGATTGCCTCCATGCCACGCCGCATTGAAGCAGTCATTTCTGCAAAAGGATTGCCGACCAAGTATTGAGTGCATAACTGAACTTAATTATTTGAAGGTTGACTTTTTTTGTATTAAAAACACTTTTCTTTTATTGGTCGGATGAAATATGCTAATTTTTTGAGATAGGAATTTGGGGTTTTCATGAGCTGTATGCCAAAATCATCAATATTAAAACAAGAAAAGGCTTGAACTACTTCAGTTGTGTGTAATGAATCTAAAATATATGAAAGTCTAATGTTTATCTGTACATTACAGAAAATAATGAACTTTATCACAATATGCTAATTTTTTTAAAAGGACCTGTATACTTTGCGGATTTTTTTCTGTGGAGAAATTGACCTGCCGTGCCGATTTCCAAATCCACAGCATGTCAGTTATGTTTGTTGTTTTAACTGTGGATTTCATTCTTTTCAATGGAAAGGTAAGATCTGCAGCAAAACAGCATCTAATCCGCACCAATATCCGCAATTAGAAATTGGGAATTTTAATGCGGATATGGTGCAGAAACGCACATAAATCCACACAGGAATTTGTGCAGATCTTATGTGCGTTCTCCCACACTTCTGTGCAGGTGGCCTGATGGTCACATTCACATTCTAGCAAAAATACAGTGGGTTATTTAAATACATGCATTTTTACAACAGTTTCTGGCGTAAAAATAGTTGCAAGACTCCTTTTTGTGACTTTGTAAATGCCTGTGCAGCGATATTTTGACGTACAGGTTTGTTTGTACATTTTCTTTGCCACTTGGGAGAGGAGGGGGGCTGGCCAGGGCTCTGGCCTTGGCATATTTACCAAGATTTACACCTGAAAATAGGAATAAAAGAGGAGTAAAAATGACTCCAGTCAGGAGCGCACAGACTGCTGGAGGTGCGCCTAATTTGTGATGAGGCTCACATTTCGTCGTAAAAAGCTGGTCTTTGTTAAAGACCCCCAGTGTTATTTTGTCCACCACCATTATAGTCAATTAGGGTCCATTGGTGTCCTGCATGAGCCAGATATGCCGCTTCCATTTTTTTTATTTTTCGTGTTTCTGTTCCTTCACTGGGGCAGAAAAATAGAAAATGTGCTATATATGTGAACCTATTCTTAGGCCTCATGCACAGGACCGTGTTTAGTATCCGTGTCCGATCCACATTTTTTGCAGATTGCATGAGGACAAAAAAAAACAAAAATTGACAGCATACTGTCCTCTGTGTCTCTGTTCCCCAAATGATAGAACATGTCCTATTCTTGTCTGTATTGTGAACATAAATAGTAATTTCTAGTAATGGGAGTGAGGAAAATGTGGGAGGTGTCTGGATTTTGTGGATCCGTATTTTGCAGACCACAATATGGACATGGTCGTGTGCATGAGGCCCTATTGTGATACTCTCCTGTATTTTCCCCTTAGGTTATAAGTACACTGGGGGTCATTTATCAAACTGGTGTAAAGTAGAACTGTCTTAGTTGCCCATAGCAACCAATCAGAATTCACATTTCATTTTTCACAGCTCCTTTGGAAAACAAGAGGTGGAATCTGATTGGCTGCTATGGGCAACTAGCCAGTTCTACTTTACACCAGTATGATAAATCTCCCCCACTGTGCGTATTACATACTGTAATGTACAAAATCCACAGCTTAACCACCTCAGCCCCCCTAGCTTAAACACCCTTAATGACCAGACCACTTTTTACAATTCTGCACTACACTACTTTCACGGTTTATTGCTCGGTCATGCAACTTACAACCCAAATGAATTTTACCTCCTTTTCTTCTCACTAATAGAGCTTTCATTTGGTGGTATTTCATTGCTGCTGATATTTTAACTTTTTTTGTTATTAATCGAAATTTATCGAAATTTTTGCAAAAAAATGTCATTTTTCACTTTCAGTTGTAAAATTTTTCAAAAATAAAATACATTTCTATATAAATTTTTATCAAAATTTATTGTTCTACATGTCTTTGATAAAAAAAAAATTGTTTGGGTAAAAAAAAAAAAATTGTTTGGGTAAAAGTTATAGCGTTTACAAGCTATGGTACAAAAATGTGAATTTCCGCTTTTTGAAGCAGCTCTGACTTTCTGAGCACCTGTCATGTTTCCTGAGGTTCTACAATGCCCAGACAGTAGAAAAACCCCACAAATGACCCCATTTCGGAAAGTAGACACCGTAAGGTATTCGCTGATGGGCATAGTGAGTTCATAGAACTTTTTATTTTTTGTCACAAGTTAGCGGAAAATTATGATTTTTAAAAAAAAAAAAAATTTTCTTACAAAGTCTCATATTCCACTAACTTGTGACAAAAAATAAAAATTTCCATGAACTCACTATGCCCATCACGAAATACCTTGGGGTGTCTTCTTTCCAAAATGGGGTCACTTGTGGTGTAGTTATACTGCCCTGGCATTTTAGGGGCCCTAATGCGTGAGAAGTTGTTTGAAATCAAAATATGTAAAAAATGCCCTGTGGAATCCTAAAGGTGCTCTTTGGAATGTGGGCCCCTTTGCCCACCTAGGCTGCAAAAAAGTGTCACACATGTGGTATCACCGTACTCAGGAGAAGTCGGGCAATGTGTTCTGGGGTGTCTTTTTACACATGCCCATGCTGGGTGAGAGAAATATCTCTGTCAAATGACAACTTTGTATAAAAAAAATGGGAAAAGTTGTCTTTTAGAGAGATATTTCTCTCACCCAGCATGGGAATATGTAAAATGACACCCCAAAACACATTGCCCAACTTCTCCTGAGTACGGCAATACCACATGTGTGACACTTTTTTGCAGCCTAGGTGGGCAAAGGGGCCCACATTCCAAAGAGCACCTTTAGGATTTCACAGGGCATTTTTTACACATTTTGATTTCAAAATACTTCTCACGCATTAGGGCCCCTAAAATTCCAGGGCAGTATAACTACCCCACAAGTGACCCCATTTTGGAAAGAAGACACCCCATGGTATTTCATGATGGGCATAGTGAGTTTATGGAAGTTTTTATTTTTTGTCACAAGTTAGTGGAATATGAGACTTTGTAAGAAAAAAAAATAATAATAATTTTCCGCTAACTTGTGACAAAAAATAAAAAATTCTAGGAACTCGCCATGCTCCTCACGGAATACCTTGGGGTGTCTTCTTTCCAAAATGGGGTCACTTGTGGGGTAGTTATACTGCACTGGCATTTTAGGGGCCCTAATGCGTGAGAAGTAGTTCAAAATCAAAATGTGTAAAAAATGCCCTGTGAAATCCTAAAGGTGCTCTTTGGAATGTGGGCCCCTTTGCCCACCTAGGCTGCAAAAACGTGTCACACATGTGGTATCGCCGTACTCAGGAGAAGTTGGGCAATGTGTTTTGGGGTGTCTTTTTACATATACCCATGCTGGGTGAGAGAAATATCTCTCTAAAAGACAACTTTTCCAATTTTTTTATACAAAGTTGGCATTTGACCGATATATTTATCTCACCCAGCATGGGTATATGTAAAATGACACCCCAAAACACATTTCCCTACTTCTCCTGAGTACGGCGATACCACATGTGTGACACTTTTTTGCAGCCTAGGTGCGCAAAGGAGCCCAAATTCCTTTTAGGAGGGCATTTTTAGACATTTGGATTCCAGACTTCTTCTCACGCTTCAGGGCCCCTAAAATGCCAGGGCAGTATAAATACCCCACATGTGACCCCATTTTGGAAAGAAGACACCCCAAGGTATTCCGTGAGGGGCATGGCGAGTTCATAGAAGTTTTATTTATTTTTTTTGGCACAAGTTAGCGGAAATAGATTTTTTTTGTTTTTTTCTCACAAAGTCTCCCTTTCCGCTAACTTGTGACAAAAAGTTCAATCTTTCATGGACTCAATATGCCCCTCAGCGAATACCTTGGGATGTCTTCTTTCCAAAATGGGGTCACTTGTGGGGTATTTATACTGCCCGGCATTTTAGGGGCCCTAAAGTGTGAGAAGAAGTCTGGAATATAAATGTCTAAAAATTTTTACGCATTTGGATTCCGTGAGGGGTATGGTGAGTTCATGTGAGATTTTATTTTTTGTCACAAGTTAGTGGAATATGAGACTTTGTAAGAAAAAAAAAAAAAGTCAATTTCCGCTAACTTGTGACAAAAAATAAATAAAAATCTTCTATGAACTCGCCATGCCCCTCAAAAGTGATCTTTTTATAGCGCCGCAGCGGTTTTACTGTGTTTTTGCAGTGATCAGAAAAAAATAATTTCTGTCACTGTGGTGGGGCGGACTGAATGCAAGTGTGCGCACAAGATCAGGCCTGATCCGGCGAACACTGCGTTTTTTGTAGAGCCTATAGAACATGTCCTATTCTTGTCCGCAATTGCAGGAAATCTCGCGTCTCGCGAGATGGCGCGCCTGCGCGTCCACTCGGAATAACAGGGCCGCCGCAAAGACGCAATCCTGCGTACGGCGGTCCTGTAGTGGTTAAGGGCTCATGCACACTAAAGTTTTTTGCGTTCCGTATACGGGCCATATTTTGATTCTGTATACGGTCCATATACGGAACCATTCATTTCAATGGGTCCGCAAAAAAAGTATTTTCCAGGCAAAAAATTTTACCTGCCATGCAGATTTTGACATCTGCATCTTTTGTACGGACATTCAGTGCGGATTTCACCCTTTGCAATGCAAAGGCTGAGATTTGGGGTAAGGCTACTTTCACATTAGCGTTTTTGTGGATCTGCAAAAACGCTTCCGTTACAACAATACAACCGCATGTCTTCGATAGCCATGACGTCATGAACTCTATTCAAAGTCAATGGGGGACGGATCCGTTTTCTATTGTCTATTGCAGCGTTTTTCTGTCCGCGATGGGGACGCAGCCAAACAGAACGGAATGTATTCTGGTGCACTCTGTTTCGTTCAGTTCAGTTTTGTGGAGTAAAAACTGACTGGATTTGTTTTTACTCTTTTATGCCTGTTTTCAGGAGTAAATCTTAAATTTGCGGAGGCAGAAGTCCCGGCCCAACCTATGTAACACCCCAGAGTGGTGTTACCACTTCTGCCCCTTGTTACTGTCTTTATTGGTCTAACCTTATGTCATCTTTTATGCATTTATTCCAGGTCCTCCACACTGTTCATTTCCTATGTTATGTAACTGTTCATGTAATATACCTGGTTCACCAGCAGGTGGCAGCAAATATTGCAGAGCTATAGTTGGAGAGAATGGAACTTGCTATTCCATTCTAACTCCCCTCTGTAGGGGAGTGGGCCAGCCCTACTTCCTGAAGAAAGGGTGGGGACCAGTTAGTCTAGTTTACCCCCTGATAAGGGAAGGGTGTGATGGGGCACATCTCTCCTGGACGTGCCCATGCCAGCCAGAGCACCCTAAGCTCTGCTGGCCATAGAGGCCAAAGCTTGAAGCCTCAGGAGCCAGGAGGAAAGTTCCCTGGTATAACCTAGAGTCAGACTACAAAGTGAAGTGCAGCATACAGAAGAAGCTGAGTTATACAGCCAGCCTGTCAGTACAGCAGATCAGAGAGAAACAGATATAGCAGAGTGGAGTTTGCCTGCCAGTTTCATGCTAAAGCCTGCTGGAACCAAGACAAAACCTGTAAACCGTTCTGGAGAACATTTATGGAAAGTAAAGCTGCCATTGAACTTCATCTCAAGGTCTGGACTCAAGTTATTCTTTTATCCCTCAATTATTCCCTTTATTTATTGCTTTGGAGCCAAAGCCTGGGGTCCAGCGGTATCCAGGTAGGAGAACCGTGACACACATAAAGAGACATTTTAGGCCGCAAGATACCACTGGGCATTTCCTACAACTGGGACGCGCGACCTATAGAGGGCCCTAGGGGGAGGCGTCTGTTGCCATCTTGGCGTCACGAATAGGATCTACTTTTGTCCCTGGAAGGCCCCCTCTATCTGTAAAACCCCCTACAAAAGACTTTAGTGCATCGACTTACTGCTGAAGTGTGAATCTGCATCAGTTGCAGCACTGTGGCAAAACGGGTTAATCGGTCATCTTGGATTTGGGCATCCTGTGTTGACAGGAAGACATCCACCCAGCAGAGGGGAGGGAACCAAACAACCCGCCTCCACAGAGGAACCATTCTTAAAGCAGAAGGAACTAAAGTGTTTAGTACAAGTCCCCAGGAGGACAAAGAAATCAACTGCACCCCTACAGGAAGTGGAAGAGGGGGCGATTTTGGAAAAGGGAAAATGCAGTTCCTTCTTCCCTGGATCATAAGAAGCAATGTCCAGAGTGAGTACTGCTGGGAAAAATAACCTTGCTAGAGACTGTTTGGGGCCATTATCTGCCTGCCAAAGCATCATACTCCCCAAAATTGAGCAGTTGCAGCGACTCTTAAAGGAGCCACGCACCAATTCTGCCGCCGTTGCCCATAGCAACGCACACCTGAATTGCAATCTAGCTTACATTGACCCCTCTAGTCTGGTACAGGGTATCAAAGCCATGTCTGAAAGTAAAGCTAGCACCCACCGGGACCGCAGTTATTCATCAGCAACAGCTGCAGCCACCTGCATCATGCCTCATACTATGCCATACCATTTTGGGGCCCCTTGGCTCCCATGTTATTCAGTAGAAGCCCACCAAGAGCATCTGCAGTATGTCAGTGATCTACTCAGAGGAGGATGCCACATGGCAGAATGGCCTTGCCCGATGGAAGGCCCGAAGGAGGTTTGCATTATAGGACTTGATAAAGAAAGAGGAAGAAAGGAAGAAGATTGAGAGGATGCTCAGTGGAGAAGGTGACTTAACAGAAAGAAGAAAAAGGATAAAAACATGAGTGAGCAGAGAAAGGGAATTGCATGAAGCCTACAAAAATGCCAAGACTTCCTTTCAACCCCCTGCTGAAGACAGCACACCTGGTATGACACTGCCAGATCCTCCAACCACTGAAAGTAACCTATCCACCAGTGAGGAGTCCAATGATACTGCTCCATGCACTCCGGAAACATCACCGAATGGACTCAAGTTATTCTTTTATCCCTCAATTATTCCCTTTATTTATTGCTTTGGAGCCAAAGCCTGGGGTCCAGCGGTATCCAGGTAGGAGCACCTTGACACAAACACAGACATTTTAGGCCGCAACATAGCACTCGGCATTTCTTACACCTGGGACGCGCGATATAAAAAGGGCCCTAGGGGTAGGCGCCCGTTGCACCTGTGCCACTCCCAAGTGGCGATGAGGGCGTAAAAACACAATTGTGAGAAAAATTATTGTCCCATGGGCATTTAACAAGTCGCAAAAAGGTGTTTTGCATCAATTTTTACAGCAAAAACTGGTGTAAAATATACATAAATGACCCCCAGAGATCTGTTTTAGGCCTCATGCACACGACCGTTGTATGTTTTGTGGTCCACAAATTGTGGATCCGCAAAACACGGATGGCGTCTGTGTGTGTTCCGCAATTTTCAGAACGGCGCGGACAGCCATTAATATAACTGCAAACCGGACAAGAATAGTACAGGTTATATTTTTTGGGCGGATGACGGAACGAAGCAACAGATGCGGACAGCACACGGAGTGCTGTCCGCATCTTTTGCGGCCCCATTGAAGTGAATGGGTCCGCATCCAAGCTGCAAAAACTGCGGCTCAGATGTGGACCAGAACGGTCGTGTGCAAGAGGCCTTACTCTAATGCTACATGCACATGACCGTTGTGTGTTTTGCAGTCTGCAAAACACGGATGGCGTCCGTGTGCGTTCAGTAATTTGCGGCTCGGATGCGGACCAAAACAGCCTTTCGTGTGCATGAGGCCTAAGGGTCAGTGCACACAATAATTATTAATAATTGTAATCACACCGATCTGATCAGCTTATGATCCCCCGAATCTGAGCATTTCTTCAGGCTTGTAGACATCGCTCCATTCCTGAAAACAATTAGGGTAATTTCACACTAGCGTCGCTGGATTCCGGCAGGCAGTTCCGTCGCCGAAACTGCCTGCCGAATCCAGCAATCTGTATGCAAACGGATGCCATTTGTAGACGGATCCGGATGCGGATCCGTCTCAAAAATGTATTGAAATACCGGATCCATCTCTCCGGTTGTCATCCGTAGACTGCAAAACTGGATCTGTTTTTCCAGAACACTTAGGGCCGGATCTGGCATTAATGCATTTCAATGTAAAATAATGGCGGATCAACAAGGATCCGACAAGCGTTCCGAAATTTTGGACAGAAAAAATTTCGCAGCATGCTGAGGTATTATCTCCGTCCTGAAAAGTCAAAAAGACTGAACTGAAGACATCCTGAACGAATTGCTCTCCATTCAGAATGCATAAGACTGATTTTTTTTTTCCCCGTTATTGAGCCCCTAGGACGGAACTCAGTACCGGAAAAGGAAAATGCTTTCTAGTTTTGCGATTCTCTGCAGTGCCTCTGGCACCCTCTGCTGTCCAAAGACGGCAGTGCAGGTGCAGAGCTGAGAAGTGGGTGAGGCCACTGCCTAGCAAGTACTAGTGAGGGAGGAGTCCGGATCTGCTGTTCTCTCTCTTTTCAGAGTCCCAGCTGGCACTGCAAAAAGGGATTTACTATTGTCTAAGGCAGCTGAGAAAAAAATAACAAACTCCAATCCCCTTACCTGATCTGCTGTGAAACAGACATAGAGGGAGCAGGCTGCAGAGGAGAGCATCATGTCTTACCAGGGCAAGAAGAACATTCCTAGGATAACAGTGAGTCCATGCATGTCTTGTGGTGTGTTCTGAGCTGTCATGTCTGGAAGGATCCTGCTGGGCACTGTGGAGGGTTTACTACCATGCATTTGATTTATAGTCTGCATTGTGGAGCAGCTCCTGCCATGGACACTGTATTATAATAGTCCCTCTGTGTCCAGGATTATCCTAAGAAGGTGAAATTGACCTGACTGTATTAGGACCCGAGCAGAGGCTCCCTGGCAGGTGGATGCTCCTTTATCTGTGCCTGGGTGTCTTAGACATAAAATCCTGGGCATATTGTACAGATCACATTACATAGTTCAGCAGTGATTTCTGATTATTGCTGGGGTTTTTACATCAAAGGGAAAGGATGACACCCTACTGAGGGGTGGTCCCTGCTGCACCACCCAAATAGCTTTTTCCTTATCCATCTCCATTTTCCATCACCAGGCATTCTTTTATAGAACAGTGCCTGCTATCAGATTTATCAGAAGTGTAGTGAACGTCATATTTCAGTCATCTGATCAGGGTTGTCAACCTTGATTTTTATTTTTATTTGTTTTTATTTTTTTTCATTAATTTTCTTTCCCAGCCTATAATTTTCCCCAAAAAAATTAATTAATACATGAATACACTATCCTAAAAATCCTGCAAATGGCTGGGAGCCCACATGTATCAGTGCGGGTGGGCATCCATGTTCTTGTGCCTTCATCTTCTGAAGATCTTCAGCCATTTGTCGCAGGTGCAATGCAATGCTCTGCAGACAATTACTGGCCTCCTTATGCTCAGTAGCAGGCCTGCCCTTCATTGTCAGATTGTAGATGTGCAGCTGGGCTTTGTCTGCGCTGAATTTAATTAGACCTTTGGTGGGGTGATGGGTGGGGGGTGCACTGGGAGTGGAATAGGTAGCAGCTACTCCATCTTTACCAGTAGACAAAGGGAACATTGGGTGACAGGGATCAGCAATTCTTGTTTTTTTTTATTTTTTGCTGGGCATTACTGATACTGAATCCGATCTAGCTTGTTACAATGGTGTAACATCTTTATAGACATTTTCTAGATAGATGGGCAGGTCCTTCTTCACGCATGAAGCTGAACGTGCTCCTACCGTCTCAGCAGTAATGACAAAGGGTTTCCATGGAATGTACTTCTGAAGAGATGTGGCATGCCAACCAGTATGACTGCTGGCACTAAGCCTGGGTGGTGTGCTGGGCAAGTGTAGGTCTAGAGGTGCAGTCATGCAGAAGAAGTCTGTCTCTGCAGTTATTTGGACAATGTACTGCATTCTTGTTTCTCTGAATTCACATGCTGCAGATGGGTTGCAGAAATCTTTCCCAACTGCCCCATTCATCTGAAATTTACCGGTATGTGCTAGATGTCAAAAAACGACGCCATCAAGGTGGACGGAACAGATTTTCGGGTCATAGAGAATCCTGCAACGCATCTGCTGAATAAGTACAAAGCATCTTGGGGGAGTGATCAGGACGTCCATGTTGTCCTATAATGAACACTTACTCAGCCTTCTGGACAATGGCTGCACAGGGGTGGGGGGTTCACTGCAAAATAACCATACAGTCTTTCTGTACAATATCCTACACATCAGGATGGTGTTCATGACCTGCAGCTAGTGAAGCACCTCATGGATTTTCCATCAGTAATGTTTGACAAGCCTGCCTATATCTAAGGAGACCAAACAGGATATGCAGCTTGTCCGTATCCATACAGGTCGGGAAAACAATGCATACAATGGCTAACCGTCTCCTTCCTGCAGATTCCCTGTTGCTAAGCAACAACTATGTAAGGGTTGTCTGAGCCAGATTTAGAGTATGTAGTCATTTTACCCTCCATTTAGATGTGAAGCAAGGGAGGGGATTTAGGAGGTGTGGCAACCGTGAAGAACATGTCTGATTTCTTTGTAATGATGGACATGTATACAGTGGATCAGGATTGTGCTGTATGTATAATGAAATATAGCAGGACACACACAAATGTGGTACAGGCTAAAACCAGTCCTGGAGTAATTACAGCTCTGAAGGCAATCAGGGGCTTCCTAAATAAGACACCATGGGCTTCATCTACTAAAGCTGCCATTCCATACACTATTCTTTGGGATAAAAAGTCAGTTGGACTGAGAAATAGCAAATTTTTTTAGGGTGCCCTCACACGTAGGGAATTTTCCGCCAGGAAATCCGCAGGTGCAGATTTTTGAAAAATTTGGGATTTCCTGTACGAGAATCTCTCCATTCAATCCAATGGGAAATTGATCCTACAGTGGAAAACTGCAGAAAAATCCCGCAACAAAACCCATGCACCCTTAGGGCTCTTTCACACGAGTGAGTCCATTGCGGGAATTGCACTCCGTGTGTGACTGTGATCCTCTGTTCTGGACTTGCAGGAGCGCACAGCGTTATCATGATTTATAATTCTGTGTGTCTCTGCTTGACCTTATTTCTACAGAATATTTTTTTTTGATGGGAGTGAGAAAAATATAGAATGCACACAGAGTATTCATATTTTGCGGATCTGCTCTTTGTGGACCAAAATATGCATACGGCTGGGTGCATGAAACCTTTAGCTATCCATATCTGGTTAGGACTAGACCTAGGCTTTTTTAATTAAGGCTCGTGCACATGAACGTGTGTGGTCCGTGTCCGTATTGTGGCTCGCAAACAGCGGGTCCGCAATATACGGGCACCAGCCATGTGCGCTCCGTGTCACAGATGTGGACCCATTCACTTGAATGGGTCTGCAATCCTCAAGATGCGGAGCGGAAGCACTACAGAGCACTTCCATGGGATTTCGGTCTGTGCCACCGCACAAAAATAGAACATGTTCTATTTTTTTGTGGTGCGGACTGAATGTTGTGGATCGCGGACCCATACAAGTGAATGGGTCCGCAAACGGCAGGCACACAGCTGGTGCCTGTGCGTTGTGGACCGCTATTTGCCGTCCACAGCACGGGCCGCACACACTCATTTGCATGAGCCCTTAAAGGGGTCCTATCCTTGTCCGTAATGTGGACAATAATGGGACATGTTCTATTTTTTTTGTTCGGAACAGACATGCGGACATAGAGAAATGGAATGAACACTGAGTCATTTCCCTTTTTTGTGGCCCCAATGAAGTGAATGGTTCCACATATGGGCTGCAAAAAAAAAAAAAAAACGGAACAGACATGGATACAAATTTGTAAGTGTGCATGAGCCCTAAGGCTTTTTCTTTGTAGAGCACTTGAAAACCTTTTATGAACGATTTTTAAAAGATTTCCAGGTACATTTTCATGTTATTTTATGGAGGAAGACATAGCTCCTACTTTTTGTAACATTAAAGAGACTGCAGAACTCACATGAGCATTGTGGTTCCTGCAAACAGCTGGTCAGTGGTTCTGAGGACAGGTCATCAGTATTCTGAAGCTGGGAACCCCTTTTCTCAGGATAGGTCTTCAGTATCAGATCGGGGATCCGACTTCCGGTACCACTGCTGATCAGCTGTTTGAAGGGATGGCGGCGCTCGTGAGAGTGCTGCTTCCTCTTTATTTGGACACCCACAGGCATGCTCAACCTGCGGCCCTCCAGCTGTTGCAAAACTACAACTCCCAGCATTCTTGGACAGCCTACAGCTATCAACCTACAGCAGGGCATTGTGGGAGTTGTAGTTTTACAACAGCTGGAGGGCCGCAGGTTGAGCATCCCAAGTGAAAGGGATGAACAACTGTAATTATGCTGCACTGCCACTGCAAAGGAGATGGAGCGCAGATAATCTTTGAAAAGGAAGCAGCATGAGGTGGCAGAAGATCTGATATTGATAATTATCATAATGATTTTACGCCACAGCCAACCTCTTTACATTTCACTGTGTAAAACACATTACTCGTTGGTAGAACAATACCACACCCAGTCCTTTGGGCTGGTCTCCCAGGAGAGGTGACTGTTCCGTTAATTTCAACTCTGCTGCTAAGAAGATCCTGCATTTACTACAGACCACACCCTAGAAAATGCATTTTTGCATGGCTAGGCATCTTTCCACAACCTGTCACCTATGTGCGTATAATGTATATAATCTATCATATCACTGTTCACTGCATTACTACATCTACAGCAAATATTATAAGACATCTGGATGTGAGCCTTGGAAATCTAGGGAATTTTCAGTGCTAGCGTAATAACAGCATCAGGAAAAGAGCACGTTCTGCATGCATCATACGGTGAGACATTTTGGGGAAGATTTACGAATCATGTCTAAAATTTAGATAATTATAAACTTTGATAAGAAAATCAGATGAGACAAATTCCTCACAGTGGCGCACACTGGGTGATAGATTTGGTGCATCTTGGCACACCTTACCGGAATGTAGACCCTTTTCTTTCCCTTACACCAGCACTAGTCTAGTGAGGAACAAAGTGTCTAAAACAGTATGTATTCCAGAATTCTGTCTGATTATAAAAATCTGCCACATTGTAGCCTTAAGGCCCCTTTCACACGAGCGAGTTTTCCGCGCAGGTACAATACGTGATGTGAACGCATAGCACCCGCATTGAATCCTGACCCATTCATTTCAATGGGTCTGTGTACATGATGTTGTTTTTCATACATCCCTTTTGACACAGCCCTGGCCCCATAGAAGTGAATGGGGCTTCAGTGAAAAACGCAATGCATCCGGAAGCAAGTGCGGATGCAATGCGTTTTTCACTGATGGTTGCTAAGAGATGTTGTTTGTAAACCTCCAGTTTTTTATCACCGCGTGTGAAAAACGCATTGCACGCGCACGGAAAAACACAATCGCAGACTAAACTGACTGAACGCATCCGGACCTAATCGTCACGCTCGTGTGAAAGGGGCCTAAAATGGCTCATGCACACAAACGTAATTTTTGTCCATCCCGTTTTTTTTTGTTTTTTTTTGGAGTCCCATATGTGGAACTATTCAGTTAAATGGGGCCGCAAAAGAACGGAAATGACTGTGTGCATTCCATGTCTGTATGTCCGCTCCGCAAAAAAAATAGAACATGTCCTATTATTGTCCGCATTACGGACAAGGATAGGACTGTTCTATTATGGGCCGCTGTCCCGTTCCACAAAATGCGGAATGCAAATGGACGGTATCCGTGTTTTGCAGATCTGCAATGTGCCGTCCACAAAACGACGCTTATGCGCATGAACCCTGATGGTGCACTCATATGACAGTTTGTATTTTGAGGTCTGCAAACCATGGATCCCCCAAAAATATGGATGATTTCCATGTGACGTCTGTGTTGCATAATTTTTTTTTTTGCAGATCCACTGTAACAATGCCTATCCTTGTCCGCAAAACAGATAAGAATAGGACATGTTCTATCTTTTTTGCGAGGCTGCAGAACGGACGTACGGATGCGGACAACATTCGGACGGTCATGTGAATGGGGCCTTAAGGGTATGTCCACATGTGACAGAAA